>NW_027361701.1:17140000-17545000 GCF_039654945.1 Dendrobates tinctorius | reverse complement strand
ACGCAGAAACACAACATCACACTACACACAACACATAGAAAACAATGTTCTGCAGACCACACACAGCAAACAAATGCCTACATCCAAAGACATAACATTTTTTGTTTTCTTCTCTAGTCTTCCCAATCTGGTGCTCGGCCAAGAGGTCCTCGCAGTGCCTCCCAGGGTCGTCGGCGACAGCAACGCGGCGGTCACCAGCGTGTAAGTATAAATATTTTTGCTTTGTTTTTTTTGCACTTTTTATTTCATTTCTTTTGTGGAGGCTAATTATGTTATTTTTGTCTTTTTCTTTAACAGCCTTCACAGCGTGCTCCCGACTCTGACGGTGAGGATGGAGGGATTGATGTCGACCGCCTCATCGATCTCGTCAGAGAAAGGGAGCCGCTCTGGAATATGGCTGACCGACGCCACGCTGACCTGATCGTTACCCGACGACTCTGGGAGGAAATCTGTTCGCTCCTTGTGGACCGCTGGGAGGACCTCGAAGCTCGGGCCCAGATTAAAGAGCGTAAGTATATACAGTACCGGTTGCTTGATTTAAACCTGTGTTTCCCGAACTCCAGTCCTCGTGGTCCCCACGGATCATGTGTTCAGGATTTCTATTTACTTTGGAAATCCTGAAAACATGACCCCTGGGGACCATGAGGACTGGAGTTTGGGAAACACTGATGTTGTATACTAACCACTTTGTCCTTTCTCGTTTCAGGGGAGAGAATTGTGAAGCGGTGGCGGTCTGTGAGGGATCGTTTCAAGAAGGAGTTCAATAAAGAGATGCGGGCCCCGAGTGGATCTGGAGGACGCAGGAGCAAGTACAAGTACGCACGAGCCCTGTCGTTCCTCCGGGAGACAATGCTCACCAGAAGGTAAATATTACACACCACATGTGACAAAAAAATGTTTAGATGTAACTTTTTTTTTTCAGCCAGGGCCATACCATGTCACTATTTTAATTGTTTTTTTTTTCTCTTTATTCCACAGCACGGTGAGCAGCACTCGGGAGCCTGCACGATTGGACCCTTCTGAGGCGATCCCTGAGGAGACCGGCACCGAGGGAGACTTCGACCGCCCCGGTACATCTGCACCTTCCCAGCCTTCCCACACATTCGACCCATCAGTCCCATCCACCAGCACAGGAGCATCGTGGCCGCCTACATTACATGAAGCTGCTGGTGAGGAGATCGCTTTCCCTTTACCCCACCCTTCTGCCCCTGCCACCTCTAGTACACCTGCGGGTACTGGGCGGCAGCGGCAGAGGGGTCAGGAAAAGACTTATGCGCCAGAGTTCTTGCATCTGAATGCATCTTTCCAGAACTGTCTAAAAGTCTTGTCAGAGCAAATCTCCGCAGGCTATCAGCAGATCAACTCCAGCATTCTCGAGGTGAAGACACTTCTGCAAACCATGCATTCAGAAGCAAGATCTTCGCCAAACCACACCTTTTTCAGGTCTGTTGTGGAGCGCATGGAAATGCTCTCTCCTGCCCAGCAGATGCATGTAATGCATTCATGCCACGCTGCTCTCCAGCAAGTTACCTCCCAACCTCCTCCTCCCACCACAGTAGTTCCTCCACCTGCACCCCCTCCAGCCACTTTCCATCCTCCCCCTCCTATTACATCTACACCCCCTCCAGCCACTTTCCATCCTCCCCCTCCTATTACATCTACACCCCCTCCAGCCACTTTCCATCCTCCCCCTCCTATTACATACCATCCACCTCCCCAGCACCATCCACCTCCCCAGCACCATCAACCTCCACAGCACCAGCAACCTCCCCAGTACCAGCAACCTCCCCAGTACCAGCAACCTCCCCAGTACCAGCAACCTCCCCAGTACCTGCAAACTCCCCAGTACCAGCAACCTCCCCAGTACCAGACATCTCCCCACTTCCAGCAACCTGCCCCATACCAGACATCTCCCCACTTCCAGCAACCTGCCCCGTACCAGACATCTCCCCACTTCCACCAACCTGCCCCGTACCAGACATCTCCCCACTTCCAGCAACCTGCCCCGTACCAAACTCCTTCCCCATACAACTTGCCATCAACATCATCTGCTCCTACAGTCCCTGCCCAACCCTCCACTCCACCACCCACCACCTCTTCTGCTTCCCACATGTCCACCCATTCTGTAGTTTTTTCCACACCTTCACCTCTAACTGTTCCTTCCCCACCACGATCCCAGTCCTCTCTCCACACTCCCAGTGTCGAAGTGTCCCGCAGCCCCTACAGCAGTATTTCCACCACACACTACACAGATTTATAATGTGTGTATTTAAATAAAAATGACCAGTTTTATGGTTTCAGTTTTATAGTTTCAAAGCTTTATTAAACAAGTTTATTAAAATTTTAAAAAAGTTTACTAAAAAAAACATTTTTCAATAAAAGTTAAATTATTTTACACTGGTTGTCTGTCATTTCTTTCTGCGGCGAAAAAGGTTAAATACAGGGTATTTAAAAGGTGAAATGGTATTCAAAACTAGGTATATAACTGTGGGTAAATTTTAGCTTTTTGCCACAGTTGTGTTCCTGGTTGTGTTTGAAGCAAAGTATTTCACCTAAAAAGTTGTGTTTATTGTTGGTGATTTCCTAACAATGTACACAACTTTTGTTAAAAGGTGAAATACTTTGCATAAAACACAACCAGGTACACACCTGTGGCCTAAAGCTAAAAATAGAGACCATGACAAGATAGCCAACTTTGGTTGGCAAAGGTATATACTGTTGGTACAGAAGGTACACAAGTTTGGTTGGGCACAAATCTTTCACACTCTGTCATCCTGCCAGTGTACTCTGCCTTGAGGTGACATAAAGTATAGTGCAAAATTGTCCCTCATTACTGAAACCGTCACAGAACTTCTAGTGGTAATGTCATGGTAATCTTGCAAGGTGGGTTCTTCAGAGGTGTCCTCAATGGAAATGGGTTCCTTGCAGATAACAAAATTGTGGAGTACCACGCACGCTTTGATCACCTCGTCCACAGTTTCTGTCTTGAGGTTGATCGCAGTCAATAGGACCCGCCATTTGGCTGTCAGAATACCAAAGGTACATTCAACCATTCTTCTTGCTCTTGTGAGGCGGTAATTAAAAATGCATTTTGGTCTTGTCAATCCTCTGCTAGAGTACGGTTTCAAAAGGTGTTCTGACAGCTGGAAGGCTTCATCCCCTACACAGACAAATGGCATAGGTGGACCAGATGTTTGCAGCAGCGGTCTAGGTGGTGGGAACTGGAAGGTGTTTCCATATAGTTTACGCCCCATGGCAGACAGTTTGAAAACTTGAGAGTCATTGGAGCGGCCATAGGCCCCAATATCAACCGCAATAAATTTGTATTCCGCGTCAGCGATGGCCATGAGGACAATTGAAAAATATTTCTTGTAATTGAAATATTCCGATCCCGATCCAGCTGGCTTTACAATGCGGATATGTTTCCCGTCCACAGCGCCCAAGCAGTTGGGAAACTGACATATCTGTTGAAACTTGTCAGCAATTTCAATCCACCTCTCTGTTGTGGGCTCTGGTAAAAACTCTTCAGCTAAGGAGTCCCACAGTGCACGGCATGTGTACTTCACTATTCCAGATATGGTGGAAATCCCGAGTCTGTACTGGAAATGCAGTGACGAAAGGGATTCTCCAGTTGCAAGAAATCTGTGGGGAATTAAAAAACAATAAATTAGTTTTAAATCACAGCATTACATACCAAAACTGAGCTATAACACTTGGAGATACAAACTACCACCAACAAGATTGCAGTGAAAGTGTGCTCTGATGCGATCACATCCAATAAATGTGGCTTACCTTAAAGTCACCATCAGACGCTCTGTGGGTGAAACAGAGAAGCGGCAATAGGTGTCCGCTTTTCTTATGAGGTGTGCAATGCGCTCCACCAAGTAATCAAAATTCTCCATTTTCATCCTAACATATCCAAAAAATTTATCCGGGTTTCGTCGAAGGTCCATGCAGAGTGTAGAATAGACCCCACGCGTCATTCTCTTGGCTGTGATGGGGTGGATCCACAAACGTCGTCTACGATGCCTGATGCGCTGCTGTCTCGCTCTCTCCTTCTCCAGAACAATCACCCTCAAACGATTCGCCTCCGCTATAAAATCCGCCAAATTCTTCAAAATATTTCCAATGACAACATCCATCTTCGCCAATAACTTGCTCTTCTCTCCAACCTGCACTTTCTCCTCTACAACCTGACAAAGAAGGGCTGTAGGAACATGCTATATATAGTTTTCCAGTAGCCAATCCCGTTCGGAAGGCCACAAGGGTCAATTTTAAAAACCGGATCCGGCGTAATCCGTCGAAAAACGGATAGAAAAACGGATGAACCGGATGAGACGGATCCGGTTTTGTCTGTCAAGAAAAAGACGGATCCGGCAGAAAAACGGATCCGTCACATCCGGTTTTACTAAACATTTGCCGGATCCGCCGTTCCGGCACGACGCCGGATCGCACCTGACGCCGAAAACCTGAAGTGTGAAAGTAGCCTTACATAGAGTCTTCTCTTGTTAGATATAAAATAAAATGACTGCTGCCGGAGCAGTATGGACCAAAAGACCAGTCCATAAGCTTCCTCCATTAGAAAAGACACTTTTCCATATTCTCATCAGCTGTCATTTCATTTTATATCTAGCAAAAGAATATGCTATGAAATAAAGACAGATTTCTATAATTAACAAAAATAAGAGAATATGATATGTAAGGAACTGTGCTATAGACAACAAGAGAGGGCACTATGTAATAATGGACGGTGATATACATAATAATAGGGGAGACTATGTAATATACATACAGTATATGCACAGTAGATATAAGAGAGAGAGAGAGATTTAACGCCGCTTCCAGAACACTATTGAGGGTTAAAATGCTTGTCAGAGCAAATCTCCCGGGCATGCGCACTTGCAAATAGCGGTCCGCCACTACAAAATAAGTTTCAGAGTCCGTCTGCTTCGCCCGGGAGACGCTACAATTCAAACGGATCCGTCCATAAACGGATGCAACGGGCGACCGTCATTCAAAATCTGCCGCTAATGCAAGTCTATGGAGGGAAAAACGGATCCGCCAAAAAAGGGGCAGATCCGTTTTTTTGTAAAACTGGCGGATTTTGACTGACGTAAAAACCTGAAGTGTGAAAAAGGCCTTACTCGCCCAGACACATTTGTTGCACAGAGGCACCAAGCAGGTAGTGTCTGCCCCTTGCTATTCTGCATTTGGTACATATTTTGCATGACTTATATGGCAGCACAAATAATCCCTATTTATTATAGTATAATACAACATTAACCAATACAGGTAATATAGCAAATCACCTTTTCTAAAAGCATACAGAATATTTACAATTCATAATAATAAGGTACAAATTTTTATAGATTATCTTTGTGTTGATATATATTGAGCATACTGTATATATATTTATTTTGAATATGTGTATGTGTTTATATATGTATGCAAAATATTTAGAATTGAGAGTCCTCAGTGGTTGATACCTTTTAAAGGCTACCTGAAAAGATGATAACAAATTGTAAGCTTTCAAGATTACTCAGGTCTCTTCATCAGGCATATAGACTATTACAACATCTGAAGAGTAACATATTTATACACAACACAGCACAGAAAGAAATAATGCAATAGATAAGACAAGTGACTTGAAGCTGAAAGGTATCAACCACTGAGGACTATCAATTCTAAATATTTTTCTATCTACTGGCTAATCTGGTTACAAAGATGTATATCTTTCCTGTATCTATATGTATGCAAAAATATAAATGTAGTGAGTGGATATTCAGCTTTAATGCACATGAATATGATTTTTTTTATTCTATTTTTTAATCAAATTTTACTACTGATGAGTTTTTTATTGTATGTTTTAATTGGTGCTACATAATGTTTCAAGTGTTTGTCATAGTTTTTTTGTTCATAGACCCACTGCAGTTACAGTAACAACTTTTTATAATCAGCTATGTTTAGCAGCTTTGCTTATTGAATATGTCTCATGAAAATTGGGAAGCATACATGTACTTTCTTGCTATTGGTACTACTCTTTACATAAAACAATTTACACACAGTAAAAGCAAAAATAATACTTACAGAAATATGTGTAAACAGGTGGCCTTTTCTCCTGTATAGGTTCACGATTTTGTTGGATTTGTAGGCTTTCTTTAACAACTATGAGGAATGTATTAGTCCCATGAGTAGTCTAGAAAATATATTTTCCGTCATTTATGGGAGAAGGATGAGCTGGAGAGCTTAGGATAATGATAAAAAAAAAAAAAGCGAAAAACCTGCTTCCTGTCCTTTGATGCTTCAAAACAAACTTGATATACATAGCTAACCACCTACTAACAACATAATGTAGAAAAGTGTGGACACCTGTCATAGAGTATGCAAACAATTCTTATTTAACATGCAAAACAGTTTTGTGGTGTTCTTACTGCTGAAATTCTTGAAAATTTTTTTCCATGTGCTTTATTTGTTTTACAGTATTCTCTAAACAATTATTTTGCATAAGAAAATGAACTCTTACTTTCTATTTCAACAGTCAAAATATTTCCAGTATAATCAGTTTAAAATTTAAATTCTGAGGATATGGTCTACTTAGTTTTTATGTTATGACTAGCTGAAGAGCCCGGTGCTTCCCGGGCTTAGTAACTAACTAAGGTTAGTTATAACAAATTATAATGATTTTTATATATATATATATATATATATATAAAGCTGAGTGTAGAGCCCCGCCCACTCCGCATAGCCACATTCACTATAATATCCCACATCATCCCGTCAGCCAGAGCTACCGGACTACTATCCCTAATATCCCACATCGTCCTGTCACCTAGAGCCACCGGACTACTACCCCTAATATCCCACATCATCCCGTCAAAGCCACCTGACTACTACCCCTAATATCCCACATCATCCCTTCAGCCAGAGCCACGGACAACTACCACTAATATCCCACATCATCCCGTCACAGCCGCCAGACTACTACCCCTAATATCCTACATCATCCCGTCAGCCAGAGTCACCGGACAACTACCACTAATATCCCACATCATCCCATCACAGCCGCTGGACTACTACCCCTAATATCCCATATCATCCCGTCAGAGCCACCGGACTACTACCCCTAATATCCCACATCATCCCATCAGCCAGAGCCACCGGACTACTACCGCTAATATCGCACATCATCCCATCAGCCAGAGCCACCAGACTACTACCCCTAATATCCCGCATCATCCCGTCAGCCAGAGCCACCGGACTACTCCCCCTAATATCCCACATCATCCCATCAGCCTGGGGTCAGAACCAGAGCACTGAGTGGAACGGTCCTAACTAACATACCGGGGATTCCTTTAAGAGAGGCCTGGCGTCAGAACCAGAGCACTGAGTGGATTTGCCCTGACTTGCATACCAATGATCCCTTTAATAGAACCCTGGGGTCAGAATCAGAGCGCTGAGGGATTTGCCCTAACTTCCATACAAGAGAGCCTGGGGTCAGTACCAAAGCATTTCAAGGCAATTGCCCTGGCTTCCATAATGGGGATCAGTTTAAGAGAGGCATGTGGTCAGTACCAAAGTGCAGAGTGGATTTTCCCTCACTTCCATACCCGGGATCGCTTTAAGAGGGGCCTTGGGTCAGAACCAGAGCGCTGAGTGGATTTGCCCTAACTTCCATACCGGGGATCCCTTTAAGAAAGCCTGGGATCAGAACCAGAGTGCTGGATGGATTTGCCCTGACTTGCATACCAATGATCCCTTTAATAGAACCCTGGGGTCAGATTCAGCGCTGAGGGATTTGCCCTAACTTCTGTACAGGAGATCCCTTTAAGAGAGCCTCGGGTCAGTACCAGTGCATATGGAGGCAATTGCCCTGACTTCCATAATGGGGATCAGTTTAAGAGAGGCATGGGGTCAGAACCAAACCGCTGGATGGAATTGCCCTGCCTTCCATACCGGAGATCCCTTTAAGAAAGGCCTGCGGTAAGTACCAAAATGCTGAGTGGATTTGCCCTAACTTGCATACCAATGATCCCTTTAACCCCTTCACTACCAAGGGTGGTTTGCACGTTAACTCCCGGGCCAATTTTTACAATTCTGACCACTGTCCCTTTATGAGGTCATAACTCTGAAACGCCTCCATGGATCCCAGTGATTCTGACATTGTTTTCTCATGACATATTGTACTTCATGTTAGTGGTAAAATTGCATTCAAATAACTTGCGTTTATTTGTGAAAAAAATGGAAATTTGGCGAAAATTTTGAAAATTTCACAATTTTCCAACTTTGAATTTTTATGCCCTTAAATCACAGCAATACGGCACACAAAAAACTTAATAAATAACATTTCCCCCATGTTTACTTTACATCAGCACAATTTTGGAACCAAAATTTTTTTTTGTTAGGAAGTTATAAGGGTTAAAAATTGACCAGCGATTTCTCATTTTTGCAACACCATTTTATTTTTACAGACCACAACACATTTGAAGCCACTTTGAGGGGTCTATATGATAGAAAATACCCAAAAGTGACACCATTCTAAAACTGCACCCCTTAAGGTGCTCAAAACCACATTCAAGAAGTTTATTAACCCTTTAGGTGCATCACAGGAATTTTTTTGAACATTTAAAAAAAAAATGAACATCTAACTTTTTTTCACAAAAAAAATACTTCAGGTTCAATTTTCTTTATTTTACCAAGGGTAACAGGAGAAATTGGACTGCAAAAGCTATTGTGCAATTTGTCCTGAGTACGCTGATACTTGATATGTGGGGGGAACCACTGTTTCGGCGCATGGCTGAGCTCAGAAGGGAAGGAGCGCCGTTTGACTTTTTCAATGCAAAATTGTCTGGAATTCAGATCGGACGCCATGTCGCATTTGGAGAGCCCCTGATGTACCTAAACAGTGGAAACCCCCCAAGTGACCCCATTGTGGAAACTAGACCCCCCAAGGAACTTATCTAGATATGTGGTGAGAACTTTGAACCCACAAGGGCTCCACAGAAGTTTATAACGTACAATTAAAAAATCATATTTTTTCCACAAAAATGATCTTTTCACCCCCATTTTTATTTTTCCAAGGGTAACAGGACCCTAAACGTTATTGTGCAATTTGTCCTGAGTACGCTGATACCCCATATGTGGGTGTAAATGACTATTTGGGCGCATAGCAGAGCTCGGAAGGGAAGCAGCGCCATTTGACATTTTTGGCTAGAATTGAGATCGGACACCATGTCGCGATTGAAAAACCCCTGATATACCAAAACAGTGGAAACCCCCCACAAATGACACCATTTTGGAATCTAGACCCCCCAAGGAACTTATCTAGATATGTGGTGAGAACTTTGAACCCCCAAGGGCTTCAAAGAAGTTTATAACATACAGCCGTACAATTAAAAAATCATATTTTTTCCACAAAAATGATCTTTTCACCCTCAATTCTTATTTTTCCAAGAGTAACAGGACCCTAAAAGATATTGTGCAATTTATCCTGAGTGCGCTGATACCCCACATGTGGGGGTAAACCACTATTTGGGCGCATGGCAGAGCTCGGAAGGGAAGCAGCACCATTTGACGTTTTTGGCTGGAATTGAGATCGGACACCATGTCACGTTTAGAAAGCCCCTGATGTACCAAAACAGTAGAAACCCCCCACAAATGACACCATTTTGGAAACTAGACCCCCCAAGGAACTTATCTAGATGTGTGGTGAGCACTTTGAACCCCCCAGTGCTTCACAGAAGTTTATAACGCCCGGGCGTGAAAATAAAAAAATTGTAATTTTTCCACAAACTTCATCTTTTAGTCCCCATTTTTTTTATTTTCCCAAGGGTAACAGGAGAAATTGGACCCCAAAAGTTGTTGTCCAATTTGTCCTGAGTACGCTGACACCCCATATGTGGGAGAAAACTACTGTATGGGGACACGTCGGGGCTCGGAACGGAAGTAGTGACGTTTTGGAATGCAGACTTTGATGGAATGGTCTGCGGGTGTCATGTTGCCTTTGGAGCGCCCCTAATGTACCTAAACAGTGGAAACCCCCCACAAATGACCCCATTTTGGAAACTAGACCCCCTAATGAATGTATCTAGATGTGTGGTGAGCACTTTGAAACCCCCAGTGCTTCACAGAAGTTTATAACGACCGGGCGTGAAAATAAAAATATCGTATTTTTTCAACAAACATCATCTTTTAGTCCCCATTTTTTTTATTTTCCCAAGGGTAACAGGAGAAATTGGACCCCAAAAGTTGTTGTCCAATTTGTCCTGAGTACGCTGATACCTCATATGTGGGAGAAAACTACTGTATGGGCACACGTCGGGGCTCGGAAGGGAAGTTGTGACGTTTTGGAATGCAGACTTTGATGGATTGGTCTGCGGGTGTCATGTGTGTTTGGAGAGCCCCTGATGTACCTAAACTATTGAAACTCCCCACAAGTGACCCCATTTTGGAATCTAGACCCCCCACGGAACTTATCTAGATGTGTGGTGAGCACTTTGAACCCCCAAGTGCTTCACAGAAGTTTATAACGCCTGGGCATGAAAATAAAAAAAATCATTTTTTTCCGCAAAAATGATATTTTTTTTCCCCCAATTTTTTATTTTCCTAAGGGTAACAGGAGAAATTGGACCCCAAAAGTTGTTTTGTAATTTGTCCTGAGTAGGCCGATACCCCATATGTGGGGGTAAACCACTGTTTGGGCGCATGGCAGAGCTTGGAAGAGAAGGAGCACCATTTGACTTTTTCAACGCAGAATTGGCTGGTATTGAGATCAGACGCGATTTTGCCTTTGGAGAGCACCTGATGTGCCCAAACAGTGGAAACCCCCCAATTATAACTCCAACCCTAACCCCAACACACCCCTAACCCTAACCTGAGCCCTAACCCTAGCCCTAACCCTAGCCCTAACCCTAGCCCTAACCCTAACCCTAGCCCTAACCCTAATGGGAAAATGGAAATAAATACATTTTCTTTTAGTTTTATTATTTTTCCCTAACTAAGGGGGTGATAACGGGGGGTTTGATTTACTATTTATGGCGGTTTTTATGTTTGGCGGCTGTCAGATGCTTTTTATTGTAAAAATAGTTTTTGCATCACCACATATTGTGAGCTATAATTTTTCCGTATTTTGTCCCACCGAGTCATATGAGGTCTTATTTTTTGCGGGACGAGTTGACGTTTTCATCGGTACCATTTTCGGGCATGTGACCTTTTTTGATCGCTTTTTATTCCAATTTTTGGGACGCAAAATGAACAAAAACCAGCGTTTCATGAATTTCTTTTGGGGAGTGCGTTTACACCGTTCCGCGTGCGGTAAAATTGATAAGGCGGTACGGGTCGGTACGGTTACAGCGATACCTCATTGGTCATTTTTTTATGTTTTGTCGGTTTTTTGCAATGAAAACAATTTTATATAAAAAATAATTATTTTTGTATCGCTATATTCTGCGAGCTATAACTTTTATATTTTTTTGCGGATGACACTGTATGGTGGCTCGTTTTTTGCGGGACAAGATGACGTTTTCAACGGTACCATGGATATTTATATGCGTCTTTTTGATCGCGCGTTATTGCACTTTTTGTTTGGTGGTATGATAATAAATCATTATTTTTTGCTTGGTTTTTTATTATTATTTTTTAAGGGGTTCGCTAAAGGGGTTAACAAATGGGATAGTTTTATAGGGCGGGTCGCTACGGACGCGGCGATACCTAATATGTGTACTTTTATTGTTTTCTTTTTTTTTTATTTTGAAAAAATGGATTTATTTGGGAATATTTTTTTTTTTTACTAATTTATTTAGCGATTTTTTTAAAATTATTTTTAACACTTTTTTTTTTTTTTTTTACTTTATTACCTTGTCCCAGGTGGGACATCACTGTCCTGTGACAGATCGCTGATCTGTCACATCACAGATCACTGTGACAGATCAGCAATCTGTCACAGGCAGTTCTGCAGACTTCCTCATGCCTGCGCTTTGCAGACAGTGAGGAAGTCAGCTCCCTACAGGCCCCCGAAGGCCCCCGTCGCCATCTTGGATCCGGGGGCCTGTAGGGAAAGAGACCCCCGCAGCAGCGCTGCACATTGCGCTGCGGTGGGGGGGTCAGGGAAGCAAGGAGGGAGCCCCCTCCCTGCCGATGCTTCCCTTTAACCCCCGGTACACCGCGATCGCGTTTGATCGCGGTATACAAGGGGTTAACGTGTCGGGGCGGTCCGTGACCGCCCCTGACACATTGTGCCGGGTGTCAGCTGTGATAATCAGCTGACACCCGGACGCGATCAGCGGTGCTCACAATGTGGGCGCCGCTGATCGCTGGGACATAATATTCCGTCCATGGTAATTAGGTCCAGGGTCACATGGACGGAATATTACGTCCATTGTAGGTAAGGGGTTAAGAGACACTGGGGTGAGAACCACAGAGCTGAGTGGAACGATCCTAACTTCCATACCGGGGATCCCTTTAAGAGAGGCCTGGGATCCAAACCAAAGCGCTGGATGGATTTATCCTGACTTCCATACTGGAGATCCCTTTAAGAGGGAAGACGTGCCTATGGGATGGAGGATGTGTGATGTGTATATGGGCACGGGAGGGGGGTTTCAATTCTGTCATGTGCTCTGTGCTCCTGCCTGGGGGGCAGACAATGGCTGGGAGCTTATGTTCCCGGGGATGCTAGATTTCTCCCATCATGTCAGTGTCTGTTGACGTGTTGTCAAGTGGGAAAACTTGCTCATAGTAACCAATCACAGCTCAGCTTCTTTTATCCAGCTCTGGTGAAATGAGAGATGCTTAGTGATTGGTTGCAAGGAAAACTGTTGATCATAGCAACCAATCACAGCTCAGCTTCTTTTGAACAGCTCTGGTGAAATGAAAGATGCTTTGCGATTGGTTGGTGATACACACATACATACTGTACATACATACATTCAGTTTCATATATAGAGATAACATATTACTACAGACAGGATGGGCCTTACTGGCTTTCGGGCAAACCTTTCAAATGTCAGATGGGACGATCCAGTTGTGTAATGCATTGGCCTATAAATCTATTATGAGTATTGGCTTTCTGTTATCAGTGGAAAAAGGCAGAAAGCGATTGGCTCCCTGCTATGCCACTTTCTCAGAACTGTGGCCTGTTGAAAATAGGTGCCGTGTAGGGAACTTTGTCTTGATATCTCCCTCACAGAGGGCATCATACTATGTATATGGATGCTATGGGACATCCTACTGTGTATATGGGGCGTAATACGGTGTGCAGTATATGCGTCATAATTCTAACGTCCATGGCAGTAAACACCTAACTCTTCTCTAGAGGGGTTAGACTTGGCTTCCGATGGACCCCATGCACAGAGCAACTGACTCCCAAAATGGCAGGAATATGGAATGACCAAGAATGGATGGACTTGGCAAGTAAAGGCAGGCACGGCAGGAATAATGGAATGCAAGACACGTGCAGGCAGGTATGGCTGGTATACAGATTGGCACGGCAGGTGCAGGCAGATACAGCTGGTATGTAGACTGGCACAGCAGATCCAGGCAGGTACGGCTGGCATAAAGACTGGCACAGCAGGAGCAGGCAAGTACGCTTGAAAGCACAAGCATGGACAAGCAGGTATTAGCAAAGCAAGCAGGTATAGGCAGGTACTAGCGGTAACTGGTGGATACACACAGAAAGGGAATCTGAGAGATAGGAAGCATGCAGACTAAGTGACTGAACATGTTGCTCAGGCACCTCCCAACATGTGGAGGTTCCTTAAATAATAAGGGTCTCCCAGCCATTGAGTGCTGCTCACGCTGTAGTGTGTCCTGCAGCCACCTCTGGTTGTAGGCCGCTCAGCGTGCATCACTGCCTCATACATATTTATTTTTGTTTTATTGCTTCTCGTTTTTCATTAATTCTCCTATTAGTGTGCATCCATCCATATCCATCTACATTGGTTGCAAACACTATTGGAGTAGACAGCGGAGCCTTTCTGCAGCCTTTCAGTACTAGTGCCAAGTTCTCTGCACTGTTCACGGCTGTCTGTGAGGTCTCTGTGTGTGAGTGCAGCTCACGTTGTAGTGTGTTTTGCAGCCACCTCTGGTTATAGTCCGCTCAGCGTGCGTCACTGCCTCATACATAGTCCTTTTTTTGTTTTATTGCAGCTCATTTTTCCTGATTTTTTTCTCCTATTAGTGTGCTTCCATCCGTATCCATCTACATTGGTTGGTTGCAAACACTATATAGGAGTAGGTAGAGGAGACTTTTTGCTGGCTTGTACCCTGCAGCCACAGCCAGATTAGTATTAGCCTATTTTTTGGAGCCTCATCTATTGCATTGTAGGTTACCTTCCTGCATTGTAATAGCTCCAAAAAGTTTGTGATACTATTGCTTTCACATCTTTGGTCACATGCTTTTTGTTTGACAGTTGTGTAGGCCACATCAGCTCATATTAAAGTGTAGTTCACACACTTTATAAAATTAGTGTTTCTTATACCTGTTAGCAGCTGTTCAGGAATAAGCACACTAAGCCCCCCTTTGTTCTTTTCTGCCTATCTTTATCAGTCTACCAAGATGAAGAAGGCAGGGAGTAAGGCACGTGGTCGTGGGCATGGAGCTTCAGCAGGGAGAGGACGTGGGGATTCTGTGCCTGCTGCAGGCACCAGTGACTCAGCATCCCCCAGTTTTACCAGGCAACAGTCCTTTATGCGCAGCTTTGTAGGACCTCGCCATACCCCACTGCTGCGGGATGAACAAATTGAAGCCGTTGTCGGATGGATGGCAGCTAACGCATCGACTTCAATTACTTCCACATCCTCTCAGGGCCAGAGCACTGAAGAGCAACCATCTGTCTCTTCACCACCTGCCAAATTGCCCTGGCAGTGAGAGAGCCCTGGACAGGAGCCATCTCAACTTCTGTGCTCTGAATCTGTTGGCTTGGAAAGAGGGGGCCAGCCAAGCAGCATTCTAGAATGTGAAGAAGAATATGCAGTGAGGTTCAACTGCTTTGTCCCTCTGAATCTGAAGATGTGGGTGGGCCAGAGCCTATGGTCAGCACCCCTCAGTACGCATCAGATGATGAGACTCAGGTGCCACTTTCTGGTGCGTACGGTGCTGGCGATACTACCCAGGAGAAGCAGGTGTTTGAAGAGCCACCATGGCATGAGGAACAGGAAGGTGGTGGGAGCTGCTCTGAGGAAGAAATTCCCCGAACGGCCAAAACAGGAGGGAGAGAGAGGGGGCAGACTTGGTTGCCTGTAGTTTCCACTTCGGCACCCGTTAGGAGCATTTCTCTTCCAAAACCCAAAACGGGCGCTCCCAGGACTTGCAGTGCGTGGTCCTTTTTTGACACAGTTGCAGATGACATTTGCTTTGTCAAATGCAAGCTGTGTAATCAGAAAGTCAAAAGAGGGAAAAGTGTCAGCAACCTCAATACCACAAACATGTGGAAACGTGCGGACCAAGCACGTGGTGGATTTACAAAGACACACTGAAGACGTAGGCCAACTTACAGCACCACCTACCACCTCTTCAGCTCGTGTTGTAGCCTCTTCCTCCAGCTCACACACAGCTGGTTCGGCTTCCTCACAGGATCGCCATGGAAGAACCTCTGGCACTGTTGTCCAGAGACCCAGTGACATTCCACCCACAGCACCACGTTCCCTGTCATCCCCACACTCCCAGGCCACTCTACAGCCATCGGTAGCACAGGCATGGGAGAAAAGGCGGCCATACTCGGCAAACCATCCCCGAGCACAGGCTCTGAATGCTAGCATTGAAAAACTACTGGCCCTTGAAATGCTCTCATTCAGGCTGGTGGAGACTGACACCTTCCATAACTTCATGGCATTGGCAGTCCCACAATACACCGTGCCCAGACGCTTTTATTTCAGCAGGCAAGCCGTCCCTTCCCTGCAAAAGCATGTGGAGGGAAAAATTAAACATGCGCTACTAAACCCCGTCAGTAGCAAGGTCCACCTGACCACCGATGCATGGACCAGTAACCATGGACAGGGACGATACCTTTCCCTCACTGCCCATTGGGTCAATGTTGTGGAGCCGGGTACAGATCTTGAGAGTGGCGCTGTACGTGTTCTGCCAACTCCAAGGATTGCAGGAATCCAGTCTGTACACATTGACACCTCCTCATACTCGAGTTCCTCTGAATCAGCGCTGCAGGAGCCGTCACGGTCTGCCTCCACATGGACCCGTGAACGCTTACCCGATATGAGCACAGCCATGGCCAAACGTCAACAGGCCGTACTGAAATTAATTTCTTTGAGGAATTGAAGCCACACAGCGCAGGAGCTCTGGAATGCCATCAAGCAGGAGAGCGACGTGTGGTTTGTGCCAGCGAATCTCCAGCCATGCTTGGTAGTGTGTGACAATGGCCGAAATCGGGTGGCAGCTCTGGGCCTAGGCAACCTCACTCACATACCATGTTTGGCACATGTGCTGAACTTGGTCGTACAGAGCTTTCTGAGGGACTATCCGGATCTTGATGCACTGCTGCACAAGGTCCGCATAAAGATCGCGCATTGCAGCTCTGCAGCGCCGATTATGCCTTCCGGAACATCGCATCATATGTGACCTACCCACCAGGTGGAATTCAACGTTACATATGTTGGAGCGTTTGTGTGAGCAGCAGGCAGCAGTAATGGAGTACCAGCTGCATCAGGCGCAAACAAGTCGCACTGTGGGCCTCTATGAAGGACATCTGCCTCGTTTTGTGTGCCTTCGATGATTCCACGCGGATGGCGAGTGCAGATGATGCACTAGTCAGCATGACTGTCCCCCTTATCTGCCTGCTTCAAAAAACACTGCAAGCACTAAGGGAGGAGGTTTTGGAAGAGGTGGAGGATGAGGAGTCACAAATGCCATCTGCTTCTGGACAGTCTGCGCTACGTGGTTCCTCACAAAGGCCTAGGCAGGGGACACTTTGTGAGGAGGATAAGGAGAAGTCAATGGAGGAGGAAGACATCTCTCCAGAGGATGGAGGTACACAATGCTCTAGTAGTCAGTATGTAGAGCGAGGGTGGGGTGATGCAGAGCAGGCAGAGATGACGCCTCAAGTAGAGGACAGCGTTTCTTGGGCAGTTGGGAGTCTGCAGCACATGGTTGATTTCATGCTGCAGTGCCTGAGAAACGACCACCGCATCGCCCACATTCTCAACACAGCTGATTATTGGGTGTACACACTCCTAGATCCTTGCTACCGGGACAACTTACAAAGCCTCATAGCACTGTTGAACCGGGAGCGTAAAAATGCAGAAGTTCCAAGACACACTGGTGCATTCCATCATGTTCTCCATTCCACCCGAGAGCAGTGCTGCTAGTGCTTTACAAAGCAGCTCTGTGCGTCGAGGCAGTGGAGGAAGCTCTGCACAAAGAGGGAGTAGAGGCAGCGTCTCAGCACAAGGCAAGGCCAGTATGGCCCAAATGTGACAAAGTTTTGTGTGCCTGCCACAAATGTCTACACCATCACAGACGTCTCCAGTCAGCAGGAGGCAACGTTTCCATCAGATGGTGACAGACTACATGTCTTGCCCTGTCAGTGTACTCCCAAACGGCTCTTCCCCCTTCAAGTTTTGGGTCTCTAAGCTGGATACATGGCCAGAGCTTAGCCAGTATGCATTGGAGGTGCTGGCTTGCCCTGCTGCTAGTGTATTATCGGAACGCGTCTTTAGTGCCACAGGTGGTGTACTAACAGACCATCGCACGCGACTATCCTCCGATAACTTTGACCGGCTTACTTTTCTGAAAATGAACAAGGCCTGGATCTCACCGGAATTTGCCAGTCCTCTTCCAGAATAAATAATTGGTTGGCAACAGTATCCAGGTCTCCTGTTGTGTTCATGTTTGTACCACCTGAACTGTAATACCTGGACTCCAACACCGCCAGTTGTTGCTCAGAAGTGCCGTCTGCACAGAGAAAAACACATGCTCCAGTGTTAGTGGGGTTCAATAACGCCAGCTGCTCCCCCGCTGTGTGTCCGGCAATATCTCCTGCTCCCTCCACATTCATCCCAACATCAGATATTTAACTTGCTCCAATTCAGCCTTAGCCTACTCCACGAATGACCCTGGGCTCCAACACCACCAGTTGCTGCTCAGAAGTGCTGTCTGCACAGAGAAAAACACTAGCTCCTGTGTTAGTGGGGTTTAGCAATGCCAGCTGCTCCCCTACTGTGTGTCCAGCAAAGTCTCCTGCTGCCTCCACATTTGAATGTTTGAACTACATCAGATATAAAACTTGCTCCAATGAGGCCTCAGCCTAAACCCTAATTGAACCTGGGCTCCAACACTGCCGGTTGTTGCTCAGAAGTGCCGTCTGCACAGAGAAAAACATTAGCTCCTGTGTTAGTAGGGTTCAGTAACGCCAGCTGCTCCCCTGCTGTGTGTCCGGCAAAGTCTCCTGCTGCCTCCACATTCAAACTACATCAGATATAAAACTTGCTCCAATTAGGCCTCAGCCTAAACCCTGATTGAACCTGGGCTCCAACACCGCCGGTTGTTGCTCAGAAGTGCCGTCTGCACAGAGAAAAACACATGCTCCTGTGTTAGTGTCAGTATTCCGGGTTTTCTAAGTCACCTTGTGAATGAATTTGCCCTTTGTTAAGATGGAGGTTGCTGTTTTTGTGTGCCCTACTTCCTGTTCATGTGTATAAAAGCGACTCAGGTGCTGCCTTTCCTTGCTGGAGTATTCTGCTTCCTTCAGCTGTGCTGCTGGTTTCTGAGTGTGCTTCTGCTGTGGCTCTGGACATTCCCTGTTCTCTGTAGGAAAGCTGCACTCATCTTTGGAACTTAACCCTTGGTTCACGGTATCTGGTAAGAACTGTGTTCCTGAACTATGTGTGGTTCTTAACCCTTCACTCTTCCCCAATGAGAGCAGTCGGAACTGTCATCTACCGTATGCCTTAAACCTGTTTCTGGACTCACCTGTGTTCATGCCGCTCCAGGGATCAACTTGTGAATCAGCTTTTGGACTTTCCTGTGCTCTTGCTGCGTCTGGGATTTACCTATAGACTTGTTCTGGACTTCCCTGTGCTTGCTACATACCTGATTGGACTCTCTCTGCATCACTACGTTGTGAACTGTGCCACATCACCTGAGTGTTACACTCACCTTGGATCACATGTTTATGAGGACCCTGTTTTAGGAACTTTACTGAATTGCTATATAGCTTTAGGACTTATCTCATTTCAGGTTATCAGCATATTGTTTTTGGGTGTCGCTGCTGTTATAAAATACACTATTTGCACTAAAGTAACCCGTTTCTGTCTGTTCATTGCCCCACGCTATCAGAATCCTCGAGTTCCTACAATAGTATTACAGTTAGTGGGGTTCAGTAACGCTAGCTGCTCCCCTGCTGTGTTTCTGGCAAAGTCTCCTGCTGCCTCCACATTCAAACTACATCAGATATAAAACTTGCTCCAATTAGGCCTCAGCCTAAACCCTGATTGAACCTGGGCTCCAACACCGCCAGTTGTTGCTCATATGTTCCATCTGCACAGAGAAAAACACATGCTCCTGTGTTAGTGGGGTTCAGTAACGCCAGCTGCTCCCCTGCTGTGTGTCCGGCAATGTCTACTGCTGCCTCCACATTCACACTACTGATTTCAAACTTGCTCCAGTTAGGCCTCTGGCTCCACTCTTTCTCTAGTATTTACCCTGGCCTCCAACACCGCCAGTTTCTGCTCAGAAGTGCCGTCTGCACAATCAACACTTGTTCCTGTGTTACTGGGGTTCAGTAATGTCAGCTGATCCCCTGATGTGTGTCCGGCAATATCTCCTGCTCTGTCCACATTCCCACTCTGTTTGTAGTATTTTCCCTGAGTTCCAGCACCGCCAGCTGTTTCCCGGCATTGTCTTTGGCACATGTACTCCCTCCTGCCCAGCCTGGTTCCAGCACGCTTGCTTTTTCCGGGTAGTGTCAACGTCACTTTGCCACCAATACGTTGTCCTGTCGTGTTGGGGTCGGGTTATCCGAGTCTATGGTGCCTGCAGTTTATATGCTTCCTATGTGGGCTGCAGGATCTGGCAACAAAGGCTGGTTCCGTAGTGCCAATAGGACAAGCACCCCCTGTAGGACTGTGGGTCTCGGTAACTGCGGCCGGCTCGTGGCCTTGCAGCTTTGTTTTTCATGGGTACCTTCTGCTACCCATCCGGGTTCCAGCACCGTCAGCTGGTTCTCGGCAGTGCCATTGGCTCTTGTTACTTCTGCTGCCCCTCCGGGTTCCAGCACCGTCAGCTGGTCCTCACTAGTTCCATTGGCTCTTGCAGCTTCTGTTACCCATCCGGGTTCCAGCACCGTCAGCTGGTTCTCGGCAGTGCCTTTGGCTGAGGTGCCTCCTTCTTGGTATCCGAGTTCCAGCAATGTCTGCTGGTCCTTGGTAGTGCTTTCTAGCACAGGTACCTCCTGCTTAGTAACCATGTTCCAGCACCGTCAGCAGGTCCTCGGTAGTGCCATTGGCTCTTGTTCCTTCTGCTGCCTCTCTGGGTTCCAGTACCGTCAGATGGTCCTCGGTAGTTCCATTGACTCTTTTAGCTTCTGCTACCCATCCGGGTTCCAGCACCGTCAGCTGGTTCTCAGCAGTGTCTTTGGCACGGGTACTCCCTCCTGCCCAGTCTGGTTCCATCACGCCTGCTGTTTCTGGGTAGTGTCAACGTCACTTTGCCACCAATACGTTGTCCTGTCGTGTTGCGGTCGGTTTAGCCGAGTCGATGGTGCCTGCAGTTTTTGGGCTTCCTATGTGGGCTGCGGGATCTGGCAACAAAGGCTGGTTCCGTAGTGCCAATAGGACAAGCACCCCCTGTAGGACTGTGGGCTTTGGTAACTGCGGCCGGCTCATGGCCTTGCAACTTTGTTTTTCATGGGTACCTTCTGCTACCCATCCGGGTTCCAGCACCGTCAGCTGGTTCTCGGCAGTGCCTTTGGCTGAGGTGCCTCCTTCTCGGTATCCGAGTTCCAGCAATGTCTGCTGGTCCTTGGTAGTGCTTTCTAGCACAGGTACCTCCTGCTTAGTAACCGGGTTCCAGCACTGTCAGCTGGTCCTCGGTAGTGCCATTAGCTCTTGTTCCTTCTGCTGCCCCTCCAGGTTCCAGCACCGTCAGCTGGTCCTCGGTAGTTCCATTGACTCTTGTAGCTTCTGCTACCCATCCGGGTTCCGACACCGTCAGCTGGTTCTCGGCAGTGTCTTTGGCATGGGTACTCCCTCCTGCCCAGCCTGGTTCCAGGACACCTGCTGTTTCCGGGTAGTGTCAACGTCACTTTGCCACCAATACGTTGTCCTGTCTTGTTGCGGTCAGGTTAGCAGAGTCTATGGTGCCTGAAGTTTATGGGCTTCCTTTGTGGGCTGCGGGATCTGGCAACAAAGGCTGGTTCCGTAGTGCCAATAGGACTAGCACCCCCTGTAGGACTATGGGTTTCGGTAACTGCGGCCGGCTCTCGGCCTTGCAACTTTGTTTTTATGGGTACCTTCTGCTACCCATCCGGGTTCCAGCACCGTCAGCTGGTTCTCGGCAGTGCCTCCTTCTCGGTATCTGAGTTCCAGCAACGTCTGCTGGTCCTTGGTAGTGCTTTCTAGCACAGGTACCTCCTGCTTAGCAACCATGTTATATTTTTTTTTTTTCCAGCCTGGTTGTATCCACATCCCCCCCTTTTTTCATTTTTTCATTTTTGTTTTCTTTTTCTTCCCCCCTTTCAGGTCCCTAGGGCTGTTTTCAGCCTACTCATCATGAATGGATCTTGCTTTTTTCCTTTTTTGGATGAACACTCCCCTGGTAGACCTCTACAGGAACTTTTAACAAGGTCGACAACAGGATGGATTGACCTCGCTTGTCGACTGATGAATATCTCTGTGATTAACACTATTCTGGGACTCCACAATAATATTGGAAATGTGTTGACAGTTATCTTAGTGTTAACTTTGGGTCCTTTCCGATGGGACTGGTTGTCTATGATGGTCTGACATTATCATTATTCTTTTTCAATTAATGGCCTCCATTTGGCCTCCTCTCCTTTACGATATCATAGTTGTATTTCAACTAGTGTTTAAAAATATCGGATCGGATTGGATCGGCCGAAATCAAAAAAGTATCGGGTATCGCCAATTCCGATCCCGGAAGTCCCATTCAAGTCAATGGAACAGAAATATCGAAATTAAAAAAACCCTTTCTCTCCTTGTAGTTTAATTCTACATGAAGAAAAACAACTAAGAATAATGTAGAATGTATTGGGGAGGTGGAGGAGACATTAAAGGCATAGAGGTTTAGCCCAATCAAATGGAATACCAGGAATAATTTTTTTTTTTAAAGATGTTCGGAGTTACAAAGATATTGACTATGTTAACCTTTTGTATATTTTGTTAGATATGTATGTTTCACTACTTCCATGCTCTTCACCTTCTTTTTTACTTCTCCAATACTTTCTCCTTCATCATCCTCAGCAGCAGCATCTTTTTCATCAACTTCTTCTTCACCTTATTCATCTTCTTCTTCACCTTCTTCCTATTATTCTTTTCTTTTACATTCTTCATATTCTTCTTATTCAACTATTCTTCTTCATATTCTACTTCTTCATCTTCTTCCTATTCTTCTTCTTCATCATATTCTTATTTGACAGGCATTCCTGTAGTTGTTATCTATAAAAGTTTGAAGATTACACCTTCCGTTCTGCCTGTCACAAAAGATTTACAACAGGATTTGTCCGCGTTCAGTTTGGCCTGCAGCAGCAGGCATTTTCCAGGGGCACAACGAGGAGGAACGGACTCACCGCCATACACTGCTTAGTCTTCTTCTGCTTAGAATTTAGATAATATATTTTGCTCTGATTTTTAGTCTTATGCTTAATGTTCTTCTGCTTTTGGTCCTTCTGCTTTTTGTTCTTCTGTTTCTTGGTCGTCTGTCTCTTGTTGTTCTGCATCTTGGTGGTTGTCTTCATGTTCTTTGTCCTCTTGGTCATCTTCTTCAGGGTCATCTTTTTGGTCTTCTTCGGTGTGGTCTTCAGGGTCGTCTTCAGGGTCGTCGTCAGGGAGATCCAGAGTGAGAACCAAAAACCATTTCCACAAGTGTGAACTTTGAAAAGTAGCAGAAGGTACAAGAAGGCTGAGGAACTGCCGAGAACCAGCTGACGGTGCTGGAACCCAGATGGGTAGCAGAAGCTACAAGAGTCAATGGAACTACCGAAAACCAGCTGACAGTGCTGGTACCCAGAGTGGCAGCAGAAGGAACAAGAGCCAATGGCACAATCGTGGACCAGCTGACGGTGCTGGAACACGGTTACTAAGCAGGAGGTACCTGTGCTACAAAGCATTACCAAGGACCAGCAGACGTTGCTGGAACTCAGATACCGAGAAGGAGGCACCTAGGTCAAAGGCACTGCTGAGAACTAGCTGACGTTACTGGAACCCGGATGGGTAGCAGAAGCTACCCCTGAAAAACAACGTTGCAAGGCCGCGGGCCGGCCGCAGTTACCGAAACACACAGTCCTACAGGGGGTGCTTGTCCTATTGGCACTACGGAACCAGCCTTTATTAGCAGAACCCGCAGCCCACATAGGAAGCACCTAAATTGCAGGCATCATAGACTCGGCAAACCCCACCGCAACACGACAGGACTATGTATTGGTAGCAAAGTGACATTGACAATCCCCGGAAACAGCAGGCGTGCTGGAACCAGGCTGGGCAGGAGGGAGTACCCGTGCCAAAGACACTTCTGAGCAGCAACTGGTGATGTTGGAGCCCAGGGTCAATTATGCAGCAGGCTTAGGCCTACTTGGAGTGAGTAGTAAATAAGATGTAGTGTGATTTTGGAGGCAGCAGGAGACTTTGTCGTCCACACAGCAGGGGAACAGCTGACGTTACTGAACCCCACTAACACAGAAGCTAGTGTGTTTTTCTCTGTGAAGACGGCACTTTTGAACACCAACTGGCGTTGTTGGAGCCCAGGATCAAACATGGAGCAGGCTGAGGCCTGATGGTCTTTGAATGTGGAGGCAGCAGGAGACTTTGTCGTCCACACAGCAGGAGAACAGCTGACGTTACTGAATCCCACTAACACAGAAGCTGGTGTGTTTTTCTCTGTGAAGACGGCACTTCTGAACACCAACTGGCGTTGTTGGAGCCCAGGATCAAACATAGACCAGGCTGAGGCCTGATGGTTTAAGAATGTGGAGGCAGCAGGAGACTTTGTCGTCCACACAGCAGGGGAACAGCTGACGTTACTGAACCCCAATAACACAGAAGCTAGTGTGTTTTTCTCTGTGAAGACGGCACTTCTGAACACCAACTGGCATTGTTGGAGCCCAGGATCAAGCATAGACCAGGCTGAGGCCTGATGGTTTGTGAATGTGGAGGCAGCAGGAGACTTTGTCATCCACACAGCAGGGGAACAGCTGACGTTACTGAACCCCACTAACACAGAAGCTAGTGTGTTTTTCTCTGTGAAGACGGCACTTCTGAACACCAACTGGCGTTGTTGGAGCCCAGGGTCAATTATGCAGCAGGCTTAGGCCTACTTGGAGTGAGTAGTAAATAAGATGTAGTGTGATTTTGGAGGCAGCAGGAGACTTTGTCGTCCACACAGCAGGGGAACAGCTGACGTTACTGAACCCCACTAACACAGAAGCTAGTGTGTTTTTCTCTGTGAAGACGGCACTTCTGAACACCAACTGGCGTTGTTGGAGCCCAGGATCAAGCATAGACCAGGCTGAGGCCTGATGGTTTGTGAATGTGGAGGCAGCAGGAGACTTTGTCATCCACACAGCAGGGGAACAGCTGACGTTACTGAACCCCACTAACACAGAAGCTAGTGTGTTTTTCTCTGTGAAGACGGCACTTCTGAGCAGCAACTGGTGATGTTGGAGCCCAGGGTCAATTATGCAGCAGGCTTAGGCCTACGTGGAGTGAGTAGTAAATAAGATGTAGTGTGAATTTGGAGGCAGCAGTAGACTTTGTCGTCCACACAGCAGGGGAACAGCTGACGTTACTGAACCCCACTAACACAGAAGCTAGTGTGTTTTTCTCTGTGAAGACGGCACTTCTGAACACCAACTGGCGTTGTTGGAGCCCAGGATCAAACATGGAGCAGGCTGAGGCCTGATGGTCTTTGAATGTGGAGGCAGCAGGAGACTTTGTCGTCCACACAGCAGGAGAACAGCTGACGTTACTGAACCCCACTAACACAGAAGCTAGTGTGTTTTTCTCTGTGAAGACGGCACTTCTGAACACCAACTGGCGTTGTTGGATCCCAGGATCAAGCATGGAGCAGGCAGAGGCCTGATGGTTTAAGAATGTGGAGGCAGCAGGAGACTTTGTCGTCCACACAGCAGGGGAACAGCTGACGTTACTGAACCCCAATAACACAGAAGCTAGTGTGTTTTTCTCTGTGAAGACGGCACTTCTGAACACCAACTGGCATTGTTGGAGCCCAGGATCAAGCATAGACCAGGCTGAGGCCTGATGGTTTGTGAATGTGGAGGCAGCAGGAGACTTTGTCATCCACACAGCAGGGGAACAGCTGACGTTACTGAACCCCACTAACACAGAAGCTAGTGTGTTTTTCTCTGTGAAGACGGCACTTCTGAACACCAACTGGCGTTGTTGGAGCCCAGGGTCAATTATGCAGCAGGCTTAGGCCTACTTGGAGTGAGTAGTAAATAAGATGTAGTGTGATTTTGGAGGCAGCAGGAGACTTTGTCGTCCACACAGCAGGGGAACAGCTGACGTTACTGAACCCCACTAACACAGAAGCTAGTGTGTTTTTCTCTGTGAAGACGGCACTTCTGAACACCAACTGGCATTGTTGGAGCCCAGGATCAAGCATAGACCAGGCTGAGGCCTGATGGTTTGTGAATGTGGAGGCAGCAGGAGACTTTGTCATCCACACAGCAGGGGAACAGCTGACGTTACTGAACCCCACTAACACAGAAGCTAGTGTGTTTTTCTCTGTGAAGACGGCACTTCTGAGCAGCAACTGGTGATGTTGGAGCCCAGGGTCAATTATGCAGCAGGCTTAGGCCTACGTGGAGTGAGTAGTAAATAAGATGTAGTGTGAATTTGGAGGCAGCAGTAGACTTTGTCGTCCACACAGCAGGGGAACAGCTGACGTTACTGAACCCCACTAACACAGAAGCTAGTGTGTTTTTCTCTGTGAAGACGGCACTTCTGAACACCAACTGGCGTTGTTGGAGCCCAGGATCAAACATGGAGCAGGCTGAGGCCTGATGGTCTTTGAATGTGGAGGCAGCAGGAGACTTTGTCGTCCACACAGCAGGAGAACAGCTGACGTTACTGAACCCCACTAACACAGAAGCTAGTGTGTTTTTCTCTGTGAAGACGGCACTTCTGAACACCAACTGGCGTTGTTGGATCCCAGGATCAAGCATGGAGCAGGCAGAGGCCTGATGGTTTAAGAATGTGGAGGCAGCAGGAGACTTTGTCGTCCACACAGCAGGGGAACAGCTGACGTTACTGAACCCCAATAACACAGAAGCTAGTGTGTTTTTCTCTGTGAAGACGGCACTTCTGAACACCAACTGGCGTTGTTGGAGCCCAGGATCAAGCATAGACCAGGCTGAGGCCTGATGGTTTGTGAATGTGGAGGCAGCAGGAGACTTTGTCATCCACACAGCAGGGGAACAGCTGACGTTACTGAACCCCACTAACACAGGAGCTAGTGTGTTTTTCTCTGTGAAGACGGCACTTATGAACACCAACTGGCGTTGTTGGAGCCTAGGATGAAGCATGGAGCAGGCTGAGGCCTGATTGTTTGTGAATGTGGAGGCAGAAGGAGAATTTGTCGTCCACACAGCAGGGAAACAGCTGACGTTACTGAACCCCACTAACACAGGGGCTAGTGTGTTTTTCTCTGTGAAGACGGCACTTCTGAACACCAACTGGCGTTGTTGGAGCCCAGGATCAAGCATAGTGCAGGCTGAGGCCTGATGGTTTGTGAATGTGGAGGCAGCAGGAAACTTTGTCGTCCACACAGCAGGGGAACAGCAGACGTTACTGAACCCCACTAACACAGGAGATAGTGTGTTTTTCTCTGTGAAGACGGCACTTCTGAACACCAACTGACGTTGTTGGAGCCCAGGATCAAGCATGGAGCAGGCTGAGGCCTGATGGTTTTTGAATGTGGAGGCAGCAGGAGAATTTGTCATCCACACAGCAGGGAAACAGCTGACGTTACTTAACCCCACTAACACAGGGGCTAGTGTGTTTTTCTCTGTGAAGACTGCACTTCTGAACACCAACTGGCGTTGTTGGAGCCCAGGATCAAGCATGGTGCAGGCTGAGGCCTGATGGTTTGTGAATGTGGAGGCAGCAGGAAACTTTGTCGTCCACACAGCAGGGGAACAGCAGACATTACTGAACCCCACTAACACAGAAGCTAGTGTGTTTTTCTCTGTGAAGACGGCACTTCTGAACACCAACTGGCGTTGTTGGAGCCCAGGATCAAGCATGGACCAGGCTGAGGCCTGATGGTTTGTGAATGTGGAGGCAGCAGAAGACTTTGTCGTCCACACAGCAGGGGAACAGCTGACGTTACTGAACCACACTAACACAGAAGCTAGTGTGTTTTTCTCAGTGAAGACGGCACTTCTGAACACCAACTGGCGTTGTTGGAGCCCAGGATCAAGCATGGAGCAGGCTGAGGCCTGATGGTTTTTGAATGTGGAGGCAGCAGGAGAATTTGTCGTCCACACAGCAGGGAAACAGCTGACGTTACTGAACCCCACTAACACAGGGGCTAGTGTGTTTTTCTCTGTGAAGACGGCACTTCTGAACACCAACTGGCGTTGTTGGAGCCCAGGATCAAGCATGGTGCAGGCTGAGGCCTGATGGTTTGTGAATGTGGAGGCAGCAGGAAACTTTGTCGTCCACACAGCAGGGGAACAGCAGACGTTACTGAACCCCACTAACACAGGAGCTAGTGTTTTTCTCTGTGCGGACAGCACTTCCTAGCGACAACTGGCTGTGTTGAAGCCCAGTATCAATCATGCAGCAGGCGGAGGCCAACTTGCAGCAAGTTTGATATATGTTGTAGACTACTACGCTCTGTCGCGCAGAAGTGCCGTTTGCACAAAGAAAAACACTAGCTCCTGTGTTAGTGGGGTTCAGTAACGCCATCTGCTCCCCTGCTGTGTGGACGGCATTACTAGTAATGGGAATGTGGACAGAGCAGGAGACATTGCCGGACACACATCAGGGGATCAACTGATGTGACTGAGCGCCAGTAACACAGGAACAAGTGTGGATTGTACAGATGCCACTTCAGATCAGCAACTGGCGGGGTTGGAGGCCAGGGGAACTACTAAAGACAGTGGAGCCAGAGGCCATAGTGGAGCACGGTTAAAAATCAGTAGTAGTTCGATTGTGGAGGGAGCAGGAGACTTTGCCGTCCACACAGCAGGGGAGCAGATGGCGTTACTGAACCTCACTAACACAGGAGCTAGTGTTTTTCTCTGTGCAGACGGCACTTCTGAGCGACAACTGGCTGTGTTGAAGCCCAGGGATTACAGTTCAGGTGGTAGAAACATGAACACAACAGGAGACCTGGATACTGTTGCCAACCAATCATTTATTCTGGAAGAGGACTGGCAAATTCTGGCGAGATCTAGGCCTTGTTCATTTTCAGAAAAGTAAGCCAGTCAACGTTATCAGAGGATAGTCGCGTGAGACGGTCTGTTAGTACACCACCTGCGGCACTAAAGACGCGTTCCGATAATACACTGGCAGCAGGGCAAGCCAGCAGCTTCAATGCATACTGGCTAAGACCCAAAACTTGAAGGGGGAAGAGCCATCTGGGAGTACACTGACAGGGCAAGACATGTAGTCTGTCACCATCTGACGGAAACGTTGCTTCCTGCTGACTGGAGCCGTCTGTGATGGTGTTGACATTTGTGGCAGACACACAAAACTTTGCCACATTTGGGCCATAGTGGTCTTGCCTTGTGCTGAGGCCCTGCCTCTGCTCCCTCTTTGTGCCGAGCTTCCTCCACTGCCTCGACGCACAGAGCACTAAAGCACTAGCAGCACTGCTGTCAGATGGAATGGAGAATATGATGGACTGCACCAGTGTGTCTTGGTACTCCCGCAGTTTATGCTCCCGGTTCAACGGTGGTATGAGGCTTTGTAAGTTTTCCCGGTAGTGAGGATCTAGGAGGGTGTACACCCAATAATCAGTCATGTTGAGAATGTGGGCGATGCAGCGGTCGTTTCTCAGGCACTGCAGCATGAAATCAACCATGTGCTGCAGACTCCCACATGCCAAAGAAACGCTGTCCCCTGCTTGAGTCGTCATCTCTGCCTGCTCTGCATCATCCCACCCTCGCTGTACATACTGACTAGAGCATTATGTACCTCCCTCCTCTGGAGAGATGTCTTCCTCCTCAATTAACTCCTCCTCATCCTCCTCACAAAGTGTCCCCTGCCTAGGCCTTTGTGAGGAACCACATAGCGCAGACTGTCCAGAAGCAGATGGCATTTGGGACTCCTCATCCTCCACCTCTTCCAAAACCTCCTCCCTTAGTGCTTGCAGTGTTTTTTGAAGCAGGCAGATAAGGGGGACAGTCATGCTGACTAGTGCATCATCTGCACTCGCCATCCGCATGGAATCATCGAAGGCACGCAAAACGAGGCAGATGTCCTTCATAGAGGCCCACTCAGTGGTGCTGAAGTGTGACCGGCGCACAGTGCGACATGTTTGCGCCTGATGCAGCTGGTACTCCATGACTGCTGACTGCTGCTCACACAACCGCTTCAACATATGTAACGTTGAATTCCACCTGGTGGGTAGGTCACATATGATGCGATGTTCCGGAAGGCGTAATCGGTGCTGCAGAGCAGCAAGGCTCGATCTTGCCGTGCTGGAACGCCGCAAGTGAGCGCACTCTATGCCGACCTTGTGCAGCAGTGCATCAAGATCCGGATAGTCCCTCAGAAAGCACTGCATGACCAAGTTCAGTACATGTGCCAGACATGGGATGTGAGTGAGGTTGCCTAGGCCCAGAGCTGCCACTAGATTTCGGCCATTGTCATACACTACCAAGCCTGGCTGGAGATTTGCTGGCACAACCCACACGTTGCTCTCCTGCTTGATGGCATTCCAGAGCTCCTGCGCTGTGTGGCTTCGATTCCCCAAAGAAATTAATTTGAGTACGGCCTGTTGACGTTTGGCCACGGCTGTGCTTATATCGGTTGTAACAGGCTCTTTGTTACGCTGTGGACACAGGTGACGAGAGTGGACCCACTGGACCGTGGCGCCGAGCTCTCCCCGAGCGAGCGCACCAAGTGGACCGACCCCTATACAGGGACCGTTAGGGAACAGACTCGGGAAGTTCTAGCGCCACGGCAGCCAGGACCAGGGGTCGGCTCAGGAGGGTGAACTAGTGATGAGGAACAGAGGAAGGTCCAGAGGGGAACCAGGGTGACCAGGATCCAGAGACTGCGGAAGAGGAGAAGGACGGAGGAAGGCGGGGGTCCAGGAAGAGGCGAACTGAAAAGGAAGGAGACACAGGGGTTAGGCAGGAGGAACGGACCAGAGGAAGAGAGGAACACTGAGGACACAGGAACTAACAGGGGCACAAAACACAAGGAATAAACTAGAGAGCAGCTAGCAAGGAACGAGCAGCAGGGAGCAGGGCCTAGACAACCGAGAGGCAACTCAATAGTCAGGCGCCTCCACTAAGGGAGGGCGGCCTGAAATACCTGGTGGTGGCCTCTGATAGGTCGAGGAGCCGGTCCGGGTCAAGTCACGGCAGACAGGTGGCTGCCGGTAGCAGCGTGCGGCTTATCCCTCCGGCGCGTGCGCAGAGGCACAGTGCGCGCGGCCGAGGAAAGTGGAGGAGAACGTCGGGACGCCGGTCGCCGGAAAGCAAGGGGAGCGGAGGCGCGCGTGCAGGACGCGTCAGAGGAGAGAGTCGGGGCAGAAGCAGGAGCGGTGAGTATGGCAGCGGGAGCGGTGCTAACAGTACCCCCTCTCTTACACTCCCCTCCACTGCGTCTGGCTAAAAACCTCTTAAGAATGCGAGGAGCATTGATATTCTCCTGCGGCTCCCAGGATCTCTCCTCGGGACCAAAACCCTTCCAGTCGATCAAAAAAAAGGTTTTACCTCTAACTTTTCTCGAGGCCAGGATGTCTTTTACCTCGAAGACGTCATCAGACGTAACAGGATGAGGAGAAAGGTTCGGGGCCGGGTGAAACCGATTCAGGACAACCGGTTTAAGGAGGGAGACGTGGAAGGAGTTGGGAACCCGAAGCGACGCAGGCAACTCCAGTTTGTAAGATACGTTGTTCAGACGTTTGAGAATCTTGAAAGGCCCAATGTAGCGCGGTCCCAACTTGTAGGAAGGGAGCTTTAGCCTAATGTACTTGGCCGACAACCAAACTTGTTGACCTGGGAGGTAGTTGGGAGCATCCAAGCGTCTTTTGTCAGCGTGCCTCTTCATGCGTTCCCCCGACCTCTGGAGGACCTCCTTAGTTTCGGACCAGATCCTAGAGAACTCTTGGGTCAGGGAGTCGGCTGCAGGCACACCGGAGGAACCGGACAAAGGTAGAGGAACACCAGGGTGCATGCCAAAGACTACGAAAAATGGAGACTTGGCTGATGACTCGCTGGGATGGTTATTGTAGGAGAACTCTGCCCAGGGAAGTAGATGGACCCAGTTATCCTGATGAGCGTTAGAGAACTGCCGTAAGTAGGACGCTAGTACCTGATTAACGCGTTCAACCTGACCATTGGACTGGGGATGGTATGCGGATGAAAAGTCCAGTTTTATCTCTAGAAGTTTACACAAGGCCCTCCAAAACCGAGAGGTGAACTGTACCCCTCGATCGGAAACAATATGCTGTGGAAAGCCGTGGAGGCGGAAGATGTGCTGGATAAAAATCTTCGCCAACTCTGGAGCGGAGGGCAGCGCAGGTAGAGGAACAAAATGGGCCATCTTGGAGAAGCGGTCAACAGCTACCAGGATAGTCGTAGATCCGGAAGACTTAGGCAGATCCGTGATGAAATCCAAACCAATATGTTGCCATGGAACCGAAGGAATCGGGAGAGGAAGCAGAAGGCCGGCGGGTGGTCGCCTAGGAATCTTGACCTTGGCGCAAGAGGGACAGGAGGCCGTGAAGTCTGTCACATCCTGGTGGAGTGAGGGCCACCAGTAAAAACGAGCGATGAGCTCAAATGTCTTCTTGACTCCGACATGTCCGGACACTTTCGAGGAATGTCCCCAATGCAGTACCTTTTCTCTTTCAGCATCTGGGACGTAGGTCTTGCCGGGAGGAGGAGTAATCAGTCTCACCGGGGCCACAGTGATGATCTTAGCGGGATCGATAATGTGAGTTGGTTCCTCCATCAGATCAGAGGGCTGCAGAGACTGGGACAATGCGTCCGCCTTGATGTTCTTTGGCCCGGGACGGAAACGCAATTCAAAATCGAACCGACCAAAGAAGAGGGACCATCTGGCCTGCCGAGGGTTAAGTCTCTGGGCTGACTGGAGATATGCAAGGTTCTTGTGGTCGGTAAAGATGGTAAACGGATGGACCGAGCCTTCAAGGAGGTAACGCCACTCCTCGAGCGCCAACTTGATGGCCAACAGCTCGCGATCCCCGATGGCGTAGTTACACTCAGCCGGCGAGAAGGCCTTTGAAAAGAACCCGCAGGTAATCAGGCGGCCGGACGGGGACCTCTGTGAGAGCACTGCACCTGCTCCGGTGTAAGAGGCGTCTACCTCCAGGATGAATGGCTTATTAGCCTCGGGTCGGTGTAGAACAGGTGCGGTCGCGAAGGCTTGCTTCAGGCAGGAAAAGGCCTCTTCAGCCTCCGGAGGCCAGGACGAGGAGTTGACGCTCTTGCGAGTGAGACTGGAGATGGGTTTGATGATGGACGAAATATGTGGCACAAATTGACGGTAATAGTTGGCGAAGCCGAGGAACCTTTGAATCGCCTTGACCCCCACAGGGCGAGGCCATCGAAGAATAGCCGACAGTTTCTCAGGATCCATCTCCAGCCCAGAATCTGAAATGATGTAGCCCAAGAAAGGCAAGGAAGACTGCTCAAAGAGACACTTCTCAAGCTTCGCGTAGAGGCGATTCTCCCGCAGACGTTGTAAGACCAGACGAACACTCCTCCTATGGGACGCCAGATCCGGGGAAAAAATAAGGATGTCGTCCAGATACACCACCACGCAGGAGTACAACAAGTCTCGGAAGATATCATTAACAAACTCCTGAAAGACCGCGGGAGCGTTGCAGAGACCGAAGGGCATAACCAGGTATTCGTAATGCCCGTCCCGGGTGTTAAAGGCGGTCTTCCATTCGTCACCAGGGCGAATGCGGATGAGGTTGTAAGCCCCACGTAGATCCAACTTTGAGAAAATGCGGGCTCCCCGTAACCGGTCAAAGAGTTCAGGAATGAGAGGCAACGGATATTTGTTCTTCACAGTAATGTCGTTCAGGCCCCGGAAATCAATACAAGGACGGAGAGAACCGTCTTTCTTCTTTACAAAGAAAAACCCGGCTCCGGCCGGGGAAGAAGATTTCCGTATGAACCCTCGAGCTAAATTCTCACGAATATACTCGGACATGGCCGTAGTCTCTGCAGGGGACAAGGGATAAATTCGCCCTCGGGGCGGAGTGGTCCCGGGTCGCAGATCAATAGGGCAGTCATACGGGCGATGCGGAGGAAGAACCTCTGCCTCCTTCTTGTCAAATACGTCAGAGAAAGCCCAGTATGCGGCTGGAAGAGCCTCGGGACCCGAGGAGGCTGGTGGAGGGTTAGCCGGGCGGACAGGCCCCAGACACTTCTCTTGGCAGGGATGCCCCCAGCGGAGGACCTCACCGGAACGCCAATCCAAGACAGGTTCATGAGTCCTAAGCCACGGAAGACCAAGCAGCACAGCATGGGAAAGGTTGGGAAGGACGTAGAAAGCGATCCGCTCCTGGTGCAAGGCCCCAATTTGCAGACACACCTCCTCTGTTACCAGGAACACGGATTCACGTAGGGGTCTACCATCTACTGAGGTGATGACACGTGGAGTCTTCAGGGAGACCACAGGAATCTGATACTTCTTTACCTCCTTCAACCTAATGAAGTTCCCTGCCGCGCCCGAGTCCACATAGGCCACCTCCGAACCACGTCTCCGACCCAAAACCAACTGAACTGAAAGGGTAAGGGGGTGAGAGGAGTGAGACACACCTAGATCGGCCTCTCTTACCTGCCCTAGGTGGAGGAGTTTCCCGGTCTCTCAGGACAGAAGCGTAAGAAGTGGGACGCGCTGCCGCAATACAGGCACAGACCCTCCATCATTCTCTCCTTACGGCGCCGTTCTGCCAACTTGACCCGATCCACCTGCATTGGCTCAGACGCCGGACTGGAGGATGCCCCAGGCGGATGTGGGCTGGACGGCCTGTGAAAAGAAGCAGATGGTCTCAGCGGTCTCCTGTCCCTAACAGTCTCTCTAGCGCGTTCCTGGAACCGAAGGTCGATGCGTGTGGCCAACGAAATTAAATCCTCCAAGGAGGTTGGGGTGTCTCGCCCTGCCAGCTCATCTTTAATTTTGCCTGAGAGGCCACGCCAGAAGGCCCCAACCAAAGCCTCGTTATTCCACCCTACCTCGGAGGCCAAGGTACGGAACCGGATGGCGTATTGTCCGACTGTAAGAGCGCCCTGGGAGAGGCAAAAAAGAGACTCCGTGGCGGAAGCCAACCGTCCGGGCTCGTCAAAGACCCTACGGAATGTGTCAGTGAAGGTCTGGAGATTGGAGACCACAAGATCGTCCCGCTCCCACAGGGGATTTACCCAGGAGAGTGCCTCTCCCTCCAAATGGGAGACAATGAAGGCAACCTTGGCCCGATCGGTGGGGTATTGTTGGGGCAGGAGTTCGAAGTGCAACCTGCACTGATTCAAGAAGCCCCTGCACAACTTGGGGTCGCCGCCATACCGAGGCGGTCTACCAAGCCTGGGAGGCGGAGAGGGTCCGGGATCTGAACTGCGGGACGATTCGCGTCCGGCGGCCGATTGAAGGGAAAGCAGCCGATCGTCGACCGAAGCCATATACGAAAGAATATGGGATTGGGTGTCCCGTTGTTGAACCAGCTCCTGCTGGAGGCTGGCAAGTTGGGAGGCGTTACCAGGATCAGCGGCCTGCAAGGCCGACAAGCGGGAATCCATGGTCTTCATGAAAGACATAATACGGGTCTGGTTCTCCCTAAGGAAAACCAACTCCTTTTGGGTAGCGGCCCCGGCGGGGTCCATGGCCTGACTATACTGTTACGCTGTGGACACAGGTGACGAGAGTGGACCCACTGGACCGTGGCGCCGAGCTCTCCCCGAGCGAGCGCACCAAGTGGACCGACCCCTATACAGGGACCGTTAGGGAACAGACTCGGGAAGTTCTAGCGCCACGGCAGCCAGGACCAGGGGTTGGCTCAGGAGGGTGAACTAGTGATGAGGAACAGAGGAAGGTCCAGAGGGGAACCAGGGTGACCAGGATCCAGAGACTGCGGAAGAGGAGAAGGACGGAGGAAGGCGGGGGTCCAGGAAGAGGCGAACTGAAAAGGAAGGAGACACAGGGGTTAGGCAGGAGGAACGGACCAGAGGAAGAGAGGAACACTGAGGACACAGGAACTAACAGGGGCACAAAACACAAGGAATAAACTAGAGAGCAGCTAGCAAGGAACGAGCAGCAGGGAGCAGGGCCTAGACAACCGAGAGGCAACTCAATAGTCAGGCGCCTCCACTAAGGGAGGGCGGCCTGAAATACCTGGTGGTGGCCTCTGATAGGTCGAGGAGCCGGTCCGGGTCAAGTCACGGCAGACAGGTGGCTGCCGGTAGCAGCGTGCGGCTTATCCCTCCGGCGCGTGCGCAGAGGCACAGTGCGTGCGGCCGAGGGAAGTGGAGGAGAACGTCGGGACGCCGGTCGCCGGAAAGCAAGGGGAGCGGAGGCGCGCGTGCAGGACGCGTCAGAGGAGAGAGTCGGGGCAGAAGCAGGAGCGGTGAGTATGGCAGCGGGAGCGGTGCTAACACTCTTGCAGCGCTGTTTCTGAATAACTTGAGTAGGAGGAGGAGTCAATTTGTAGAGACTGGATTCCTGCAATCCTTGGAGTTGGCAGAACACGTACAGCGCCACTCTCAAGATCTGTACCCGGCTCCACAACATTGACCCAATGGGCAGTGAGAGAAAGGTATCCTCTCTGTCCATGGTTACTGGTCCACGCATCGGTGGTCAGGTGGACCTTGCTACAGATGGCGTTTAGTAGCACATGTTTTATTTTTCCCTCCACATGTTTTTGCAGGGCAGGGATGTCTTGCCTGCTGAAATAAAAGTGGCTGGGCACAGTGTATTGTGGGACTGCCAATGCCATGAAGTTCCGGAAGGTGTCAGTCTCCACCAGCCTGAATGAGAGCATTTCAAGGGCCAGTAGTTTGGCAATGCCAGCATTCAGAGCCTGTGCTCTGGGATGGTTTGCCGAGTATGGCCGCCTTTTATCCCATGCCTGTGCTACCGATGGCTGTAGAGTGGCCTGGGAGTGTGAGGATGACTGGGAACGTGGTGCTGTGGGTGGAATGTCACTGGGTCTCCGGTCAACAGTGCCAGAGGTTCTTCCTTGGTGATCCTGTGAGGAAGCCGAACCAGCTGTGTGTGAGCAGCAGGAAGAGGCCCCAACACGAGCTGTAGAGGTGGTAGGTGGTGCTATACGTTGGCCTACGTCTTCAGTGTGTCTGTGTAACTCCACCTCGTGCTTGGTCCGCACATGTTTCCACATATTTGTGGTATTGAGGTTGCTGACATTTTTCCCTCTTTTGACTTTCTGATGACACAGCTTGCATTTGACAAAGCAAATGTCATCTGCAACTGTGGCAAAAAAGGACCACGCACTGCAAGTCTTGGGAGCGCCCGTTTTGGCTTTTGAAAGAGGAATGCTCCTAACGGGTGCTGAAGTGGAGGCTACAGGAAACCAAGTCTGCCCCCTCCCTCTTCCTCCTGTTTTGGCCGCTCGGGGAATCTCTTCCTCAGAGCTGCTCCCACCACCTTCCTGTTCCTCAGGCCATGATGCGTCAAGGACCTCATCATCTACACTTCCCTCTTCAAACACCTGCTTCTCCTGGGTTGTCTCGCCAGCACCGTATGCACCAGAAAGTGTCACCTGAGTCTCGTCATCATCTGATGCGTACTGAGGTGTGCTGACCATAGGCACTGGCCGACCCGCCTCTTCAGATTCCGAGGGACAAAGAAGTTGCGCATCACTGCATACTCTGTTGTGAGCTCATCTGTTCATTCACCTTTTGTGTCCGAGGATCTCCCTCTTCTGGTGAATGAAGATAGTGAGGCTGATTTGGATGAAAGAAACCAAACACCTGATCAGGTGGATTGTGACTGGGTAACAGGAACTTCAGACTGGATATAAGGCAACCGACGACCTTCTGAGTGGCTGGTGATTTCTCTGCTGGATTCTTGGAGACCAGTCTGATTCCTGCTTCCCAAAGATAAGTTTTTGCTCTGCTATTGAACTTATTAGTTTTGGTTTTGTTTACCTTGTTTTGGAGTTCAGCCATCCCCGGCTGGGGGTGTGCTGGATTCTTATTCCTTGATCAGTGTTCTCTTTTGCTCTGCTTTCAGAATATTCTGAATGCTGATATAGGGTTTGAAGTCTAGTGACTTCAGGGTCCTTTTTGCTTATCAGTTGTGTTGGTAATATTTTTAGCAGGGTTTTCTCGTATTGCAGACAGCAGCTTTTCTGTCCTGTCCTTTTTAGTTAGCTTGGGCCCCATCATTTGCTCATCCTATCTTTCTATCGGTGTTAGTGTTTTCATCTTGCTTCACCGTCATTATATGTTGGGGCTGCCTATTGCTTTGGGGTCTGCTCTGGGGCAGTCAGTTTTTCCCTTTTCTCTCTTTAGGCTTATTTAGATCTCCGGCTGTGATGAGGTGTCTAGGATCACCGTAGGAACACTCCACGGCTACTGCTAGTTGTGTGATAGGATTAGGGGTCTGCAATCTGCTAGTCTCCAACCTCTCTGATTTTCTGGCCTGAGCTTGCATTTTTGTTTTTTCCTCCTCGGTGACTCAATCATAACAGAATCACCAGCCATACCGCAGATTATAGGGTACTCAATGGCAGGAAAGAATTGTAAAAAAGGAAAAAAAAAAAAGTGTCAAATTATTTTTTTTTTGTGTGTATATTTTTTCCTCTTTTTCTCTGAGGCCGTAGGAGGGATATTTTTTTTTTCTGATGAAGTTTAAGCAATTGTCTGATCGTGTGGAGCAGCTTGCTGTTGAAGTGCGAGGAATTTCTGCCTATCTTGCTCATTCACACACTGCTGAACCAAAAATCCCCACTCCTGATGTGTTTTTTGGGGATCGGTCTAAATTTTTGAATTTTAAGAATAATTGTAAATTATTTCTTGCCTTGAAGTCTAACTCATCGGGGAACTCTGCACAGCAGGTTAATATTGTAATCTCCTTGCTGAGCGGCAATCCCCAGGATTGGGCGTTTTCTTTAGTACCAGATGATCCTATTCTAACAAATGTGGATGCATTTTTTCAGGCCTTGGGGTTGTTGTATGATGAACCTAATGCGATTGATCAAGCTGAAAAGACCCTGTTGGCATTGAGCCAGGGTCAAGATTCTGCAGAACTGTACTGTCAAAAACTTCGAAAGTGGGTGGTCCTCACCACTTGGAATGATGGTGCCTTGGCAGCTCTCTTTCGGAAGGGTTTGTCAGAAGCCGTAAAAGATACTATGGTGGGATTTCCTGTTCCCTCTGGTCTTGACGATTCTATGTCATTAGCCATTCAGGTTGATCGGTGTTTACGTGAACGTAAAATTGCATGGGAAATGCTGCCACCTGTTGAGAAAATGTCTGAACCTATGCAATGTGATAGAGTTTTGTCTAGGGTGCAACGTCAGGAGTTTAGAAGACGTAATAAGCTGTGTTTTTTCTGTGGAGATGCCTTTCATGTTATTTCTGTCTGCCCTAAATGAGAGAAACGTTTTGCACACACATTTGCTGTAGGTGGTGTACAACCTAAGTTTCTTATGGCAATTACTCTGATCTGCTCCCTGTCCACATTTTCCGCTAAAGCCTTTGTGGATTCAGGAGCGGCCTTGAACCTAATGGATTTGGATTTTGCTAAACGTTGTGGTTTCCCTATGACACCCCTGCGGACCCCTATTCCTTTGAGGGGTATTGATGCTACTCCGTTGGTGAAGAATAAACCTCAGTTTTGGACCCAGGTGGTAATGCGGGTCGCCCCAGACCATCAAGAAAATTGCAGATTTTTGGTGTTGCATAATTTGCATGATACCATCGTTCTGGGGTTCCCCTGGTTGCAAATCCATAATCCAGTTTTGGATTGGAAATCTGTGTTTGTGGTGAGTTGGGGTTGTCGGTGTGCTCTTAGTGACACTCCTGTTTTCTCCACCTCTCCCCAGTTGCATGAGGTTCCTGACTATTTGGCAGATTTTAATGATGTGTTTAGTGAGAGTAAGTCTGCGTCTTTGCCTCCTCATAGGAGTTATGACTGTGCAATTGAGCTGAGTCCGGGGTGTAAATTTCCCAAGGGTCGACTTTTTAATTTATCTGTACCCGAACATGAGGCTATGCATTCTTATATTAAGGAGTCGTTGGAGAAGGGTCACATTAGACCATCCTCTTCACCCTTGGGTGCTGGTTTTTTTTGTGGCCAAGAAGGATGGTTCATTAAGGCCCTGTATTGACTATCGCTCCCTTAAAAAAATTACTGTTAAATATCAGTATCCATTACCCCTGATTTCTGACCTATTTTCTAGAGTTGAAGGTGCTTGCTGGTTTACCAAGCTTGACCTCAGGGGGGTGTATAATCTTATTCGCATTAAGTATGGAGATGAATGGAAGACAGCGATTAATACTCCGGAGGGACATTTTGAGTACCTGGTGATGCCTTTTGGGCTCACTAACGCCCCTTCTGTCTTCCAGTGCTTCATGAATGATATTTTCCAGGACTTTGTGGATAAGTTTCTGATCATCTATTTGGATGATATTTTGATCTTTTCCAGGGATTGGGACTCTCATGTGGAACATGTTCGGACTGTGTTCCGGATTTTGAGGGAAAACTCCCTGTATGTTAAGGGATCGAAATGTCTTTTTGGTGTACAGAGGATTTCATTTTTGGGATTTATCTTGTCTCCGTCAACTATTGAAATGGACCCGGCCAAGGTACAGGCCATTTATGATTGGGTTCAGCCCACTTCTTTGAAGGCTCTCCAGAAGTTTTTGGGGTTTGCTAATTTTTATCGTAAGTTTATAGCCAATTTTTCTGTTATTGCCAAACCATTGACTGATTTGACTAAGAAGGTCGCTGATTTGCTGAATTGGTCTCCATAGGCTGTTTCTTCTTTTTAGGAGCTGAAGCGGAGGTTCACTTATTCTCTGGTTTTGCGACAACCCGATATCTCACTTCCATTTCAGGTGGAGGTGGGTGCTTCAGAGACTGGTGCAGGAGCTGTTTTGTCCCAAAAGGATCCTGTAACATATAAAATGAACCCCTGTGCCTTCTTTTCCCGAAAGTTCTCTCCTTCGGAACGCAACTATGATGTGGGGAATCGAGAACTGTTGGCCATGAAGTGGGCATTTGAGGAGTGGAGACATTGGTTGGAGGGAGCTAGACATCAAGTTGTGGTCCTCACTGACCACAAGAATTTGATCAACCTTGAGTTGGCTAAACTCTTGAATCCGAGACAGGCCAGGTGGGCCTTGTTTTTCACGTGTTTTGATTTTGTGGTCTCCTTTCTTCCGGGCACTAAGAACGTTAAGGCTGATGCCCTCTCTAGGAGTTTTTTGGCTGATTCTCCTAATGTGACCAAGCCTGCTACCATCTTAGGTGAGGGGGTGGTTCTTTCTGCCATCTCACCCGATTTGAGACGTGCTCTGGAGAAGTTTCAGGAGGATAAGCCTGAGCGTTGTCCCAGTGGTAGGTTGTATGTTCCTGACCAGTGGAGGAGGAAAGTGATGTCTGAGGTTCATTGCTCTTCGTTGGCTGGTCATCCAGGTATTTTTGGTACTAGAGATTTGGTGAGTCGGTCTTTTTGGTGGCCTGCCTTGTCTCGTGATGTCAGAAATTTTGTGCAGTCCTGTGGGACTTGCTCCCGATCTTAGCCTTGTTCTCGTTCTAGTGGGTTGTTGATGCCCTTGCCGGTGCCCAGGAGGCCATGGACCCATATTTCAATAGATTTTATTTCTGATCTGCCTGTCTCTCAGAGGATGACTGTTATCTGGGTGATTTGTGATAGATTCTCTAAGATGGTCCATCTTGTACCACTCCCTAAGTTGCCATCTTCCTCAGAGTTGGTGCCCTTGTTTTTGCAACAGGTGGTTCGCTTGCACAGGATTCCTGAGAACATTGTATCGGACAGAGGAGTTCAGTTTGTCTCTAGATTCTGGAGGACCTTTTGTTCCAAGTTGGGAATTCAGTTGTCCTTCTCCTTTGCATTTCACCCTCAGACCAATGGGCAGACGGAGAAAACAAACCAGACTTTGGAGGTTTATTTGAGATGTTTTATATCTGCTGATCATGATGATTTGGTCTCATTTTTACCCTTGGCCCGAATTTGCTTTAAATAATAGAGCTAGTTCTGCCACTTTGATGTCACCCTTTTTCTGCAACTTTGGGTTTCATCCTCGATTTTCTTCAGGGCAGGTGGAGTCTTCTGCCTGTCCAGGGGTTGACACTGTGGTGGAAAGAATGCAGCAGATTTGGGACCAAGTGGTGGATAAGTTGTCTCTTTCCCAGGAAAAGGCCCAGCGGTTTTCTAACCGGCATAGGACCATTGGTCCCCGGTTTAAGGTGGGTGATATGGCCTGGTTGTCATCAAAGAATATCTCTATGAAGGTGGCTTCTCCAAAGTTTAAACCTAGATTTATTGGACCTTACAAGCTTTTGGAGATTATTAATCCGGTCTCTTTTCGGTTGGCTCTTCCTGTCACATTTAAGATTCATAATGTGTTTCATAAGTCCTTGTTGAAGAGGTTTGTTGAACCAGTGGTTCCTATGGCGACACCTCCTGACCCTGTGTTGGTTGAGGGTAACATGGAATATGAGGTAGAGAAAATACTGGATTTCCGTCTGGCTAGACGGAGACTCCAGTATTTGGTTAAGTGGAAGGGTTATGGTCAGGAGGATAATTCCTGGGTCTCTGCCTCTGATATTTATGCCGAAAGATTGGTGCGTGCTTTTCCTCGGGCTCATCCTGATCGGCCTGGTGGCTTGGAGGAGGGTTCGGTGACCCCTCCTCAAGGGGGAGGTACTGTTGTGAGCTCATCTGTTCATTCACCTTTTGTGTCCGAGGATCTCCCTCTTCTGGTGAAGGAAGGTAGTGAGGCTGATTTGGATGAGAGAAACCAAACACCTGATCAGGTGGATTGTGACTGGGTAACAGGAACTTCAGACTGGATATAAGGCAGCCGACGCCCTTCTGAGTGGCTGGTGATTTCTCTGCTGGATTCTTGGAGACCAGTCTGATTCCTGCTTCCCAAAGATAAGCTTTTGCTCTGCTATTGAACTTATTAGTTGTTAGGGTTCTAGGTAGAAACCCGAGAGTGGACCCTCTGGGTCGAGGCTCCAGAGCCCCCGAGGGCGAGCAAACCAGGTGATGACCACCCCCTATACAGGGAGTGTTAGAGGCAGGCCCAAGGGAGATGGAACCACGACATCCGGAACCAAAGGGACGACCCGGGGGGTATACAGGAGAGCAGATCAGAGCGTGTGAGGGTATACGAGGGATTGAGTAAACACAAGGCAGGAGGAAACAGGCTGTGGAACCGGGAAGGAACAGGACAGAGCTGAGGCAAATAGCTGGAATGGAAGAAGAACACAAGGGGATTAGGAGACACTGGACCTAAGGGTTCTGGCAGAGAACAAGATAGGGGGAAGAAGCACAATACGCAGGAGACAGACAAGTACAGAGGCAGTGGTACAGGCGGGAAGTAAGCACAGGAGAATACAGGATGGCTAACAGGGAACCAGGAGAGGAAGGTAGGACGGGAGAACGGAGAAGGAACAAATAGCAAGGAGAAACCGGACAGGGCAGAGGGCAGCACCGGAGGTGCGCAGGGACCTGAGAGCCGGGGGTGACGCTGCGCAGGGACTGCAAGTGCCACGGACAAAGACAAACAGGCATCTTACCTTCCAAGACGCCAAGCAGAAATACCCTGTGGGTGCCACCATGATGGGGCGGAGCCACCGGGTCACGTGCTCCCAGGATGCCCAGCGGCCAGGGAAGGGCGAGCGCGCATGCGCTGGCCTCTGACGCGCCATGACCCTGTAAAGCCAGGCAGGGGATGGCGCGAGGCGTCGGAGGAGGTAACAGTGCCCCCTCTCTTACTCCCCTCCTTCTTAAGGCGGGACAGAAACCTCATGATATGAGCCGCATTGATGTTTTCCCGGGGCTCCCATGACCTCTCCTCAGGGCCGAACCCTTTCCAATCAATAAGGAAAAAGGTCCTACCCCTGACAGTCTTTTTTGCCAAGTTGTCCTTGACATCAAAAGTATCTTCAGCGGTGCTAGGAGGAGGAGCGTAGGACGAAGCTGGGTGAAAGCAATTAAATACTGTAGGTTTGAGGAACGAGACGTGGAAGGTATTGGGAATCCACAGAGAGGCAGGTAGTTTTAGTTTATAGGCCACGTCATTGATGCGACTCAAAACCTCAAAGGGACCAATATAACGCGGGCCCAATTTATAAGAGGGGATTTTAAGTCGGATGAAACGCGAGGCTAACCAGACCTTATCGCCCGGATGATAGGGAGGGGCGTCAAGGCGTTTCTTGTCGGCGTACCTCTTCATCCGATCGCTAGCTCTCTCAAGGGCCCCTTTTGTTTCCTCCCAAATTTTAGAGAATTCTGAGGACAAGGAGTCTGCTGCCGGCATGCCCGAGGTGGAGGAAACGGGAAGGGGAATGCCGGGATGCTACCCAAAGACTACAAAAAAGGGAGACTTGGAAGAGGATTCGTTGGGGTGATTGTTGTGGGCGAATTTGGCCCAAGGAAGCAGCGAGACCCAGTTGCTCTGGTGTGCATTAGAAAAATGCCGAAGATAAGAGGTTAACACTTGATTGATTCACTCCACTTGGCCGTTGGACTGCAGGTGGTAGGCAGAGGAGAAATCCAGGGCTACCTCCATTGAGCCGCAGAGAGCTCTCCAGAAATCAGAGGTGAATTGAACACCACGGTCAGACACGATGTGCTGGGGAAAACCATGAAGTCGGAAAAAATGATGCAAGAAGATCTTCGCCAACTCGGGCGCAGAAGGCAGACCAGGCAGCGGGATAAAATGGGCCATTTTGGAAAAACGATCCACCACCACCAAAATGACAGTGCAGCCGGAAGATGGAGGTAGATCCGTGACAAAATCCATGGCGATATGGCTCCAAGGGACCGAAGGTACAGGCAACGGATGTAAGAGACCGGAGGGTAACTGTCTTGGGACTTTGTTTCAGGCACAGGAGGAGCAAGAAGTGGTGATCTCCAAGACATCCTGGCAGAGCGAGGGCCACCAATATTGGCGGGAGATGAGGGATAGAGTCCTCATGGCTCCAACATGCCCGGCGACTTTAGAGGAGTGTCCCCAACGCAGAACCCTTACTCTGTCATGGTCCAATACCAAGGTCTTGCCAGGCGGTGGATTGACCAAACTTAGAGGAGCTAGGGTGACGATCTTCGCGGGATCAATGATGTGGGCAGGGCTCTCCTCTTCATCGGTAGGGAGAAATGACCTCGATAGCGCATCTGCTTTGGTATTTTTATTACCCGGCCGAAAGTGGAGCTCGAAATCAAAGCGTCCAAAGAATAAGGACCATCTGGCTTGCCGAGGGTTGAGCCTTTGAGCAGACTGAACGTAGGCCAAATTCTTATGGTCGGTAAATATGGTGAAGGGATGGACGGCTGCTTCGAGAAGGTAACGCCATTCCTCTAAGGCCAGTTTTATTGGAAGTAGTTCCTTGTCCCCAATGGAATAATTGCGTTTGGGAGGAGAAAAGGCTTTAGAGAAAAATCCACATGTGACGGCCCGACCAGTGGAGGTTCTTTGCAGGAGAACTGCCCCTGCTCCAACAGATGATGCGTCGACCTCAAGAATAAAGGGTCTATCGGCATCCAGACGGTGGAGAACAGGCGCTGTAGAGAATTCCTTCTTCAGAGTTTGAAAGGCGTCCTCTGCCTCAGGAGGCCAGAGGTGGGGATTTGCCCCTTTGCGTACGAGAGCAGAGATAGGCTTGGTTAAGGTGGAGAAATGAGGAATAAATTGCCTATAGTAATTTGCAAAGCCGAGAAAGCGTTGAATGGCTTTGAGTCCAAGGGGACAAGGCCAGTCCAGGACAGCGGACACTTTCTCAGGATCCATCTTCAGACCAGACCTCGAGACGATGTACCCTAGAAATGGTAGGGATGGTTGCTCGAAGACGCATTTCTCCAACTTGGCAAAAAGGTGGTTTTCCCTTAGACGTTGTAACACTTGCCGTACGTCCCGCCGATGGGTAGAGAGATCCGGAGAGAAGACAAGGATGTCGTTTAGATAAACCACGGCACAAGAGTAAAGGAGATCTTGAAAAATATAATTAACGAGCTCCTGGAATACTGCTGGTGCGTTACAGAGGCCAAAAGGCATAACTAAGTACTCATAGTGGCCGTCACGCGTGTTGAACGCGGCCTTCCACTCATCCCCAGCGCGAATTCGGACCAAGTTATAGGCTCCTCGAAGATCAAGTTTGGTAAATACTTGTGCTCCTCTCAGGCGATCAAAGAGTTCGGAGATGAGGAGCAATGGGTACTTGTTCTTTATCGTGATGCTGTTTAAACCTCTGTAGTCGATGCACGGACAGAGCGAACCGTCCTTCTTCTTGACAAAAAAGAAGCCTGCGCCCACAGGAGAGGAAGACTTCCGTATGAAACCCTTGGCCAAGTTCTCTTGAACGTACTCCGACATGGCTTGCGTCTCTGCCGGCGAGAGTGGGTAAATCCTACCCCTTGGAGGGATAGCTCCAGGGATGAGCTCGATGGGGCAATCGTAGGGTCGGTGCGGCGGGAGGTTCTCGGCCTCCTTCTTGTTAAAGAAGGAGGCTCTTGGGCCCGTAACCAGGGAAGGCCAAGAAGAATAGGATGAGAGATGCCCGCTATGACATAAAAGGCGATCCTCTCTTTGTGCAAGGCTCCTACCTGGAGTTCTACCTCGTGGGTGACTAGGGTAACGGCCTCTTGAAGAGGTTTACCGTCCACAGAAGCGAGGCTCCGTGGAGTCTCTAAGGTTTTAACCGGGACCGAAAATTTAAGGACCTCCTTGAGCCTAATAAAATTTCCTGCTGCGCCGGAATCCACATAGGCTGCCAAAGAAAACCGTTTACCACCAACGTGCAACAAGACGGACAGAGTGAGGGGTAGAGAGGTATCACACACACCTAGGGAGGACTCTCTTACCTGACCTAGGCGGAGGAGTTTTCCGGACGTTCCGGGCAGGCGCGGACCAAATGAGAGTCACTGCCACAGTAGAAACAGAGACCCTGGGTGCGCCTCTCCTTCCGGCGTTGTCCAGATAGCTTAAGCCGGTCTACCTGCATGGGTTCTGGCATAAAAGCTGAAGCGGATATCCCGGACCGAGGACCGGGTGGTCCACGGATGGCTGGGGAAGAACGAGGAAGCCTCCTCTCACGAGCACGTTCCTGGAATCGTAGATCGATACGTGTGGCCAGCGAAATCAGCTCCTCTAAGGCGGTGGGGGTATCACGTCCAGCCAACTCATCCTTAATTTGACCCGCGAGGCCTCGCCAGAAGGCCCCTACTAATGCCTCGTTGTTCCATCCGAAATCAGAAGATAGGGTCCGAAATCGGATGGCATATTGACCCACGGTTTGGGACCCTTGGTGAAGGTTGAATAAGGATTCTGTGGTCGAGGCCAGACGGCCCGGCTCGTCGAACACTCGACGAAACGTTTCAAAAAAGGTACTTAGCTGGGAGACCACAGGATCATCCCGCTCCCAGAGAGGATTAACCCATGCCAAAGCGTCTCCCTCAAGATGGGAGACAATGAAAGCCACCTTGGCCTGCTCAGTGGGATATTGCTGAGGCAGGAGTTCGAAGTGGAGGCGGCACTGGTACAGGAAACCCCGACACAGCTTGGGGTCCCATTGTAACGAGGTGGCTTAGCTAGACGGGGTGGTGGGTGAGGAGCCAAAGCTGGGACGGGAGATGCGGTGGCCGACTGCAGGGAGAGTAAGCGGTCGTCTATAGAGGCCATATAACTGAGAATATGGGTCTGGGTATCTTTCTGCTGTGCCAGCTCTTGCTGCAGTCCAGCCAATTGGGAAGCATTCCCAGGATCAGAGGCCTGGAGAGTGGAGAGACGAGAATCCATGGTTTTCATGAAAGCCATGATACGAGTTTGATTCTCCCGCAAAAAGAGCAACTCCTTTTGAGCTGCAGCGGTACCAGCGGGGTCCATGGCCTGTTTGTTCTGTTAGGGTTCTAGGTAGAAACCTGAGAGTGGACCCTCTGGGTAGTTGCTCCAGAGCCCCCGAGGGCGAGCGGACCAGGTGATGACCACCCCCTATACAGGGAGTGTTAGGGGCAGGCCCAAGGGAGATGGAACCACGACAGCCGGAACCAAAGGGACGACCCGGGGGGTATACAGGAGAGTAGATCAGAGTGTGGGAGGGTATACGAGGGATTGAGTAGACACAAGGCAGGAGGAAACAGGCTGTGGAACCGGGAAGGAACAGGACGGAGCCGAGGCAAATAGCTGGAATGGAAGAAGGACACAAGGGGATTAGGAGATACTGGACCTAAGGGTTCTGGCAGAGAAAAAGATAGGGGGAAGAAGCACAATACGCAGGAGACAGACAAGTACAGAGGCAGCGGTACAGGCGGGAAGCAAGCACAGGAGAATACAGGATGGCGAACAGGGAACCAGGAGATGGTTTGTGAATGTGGAGGCAGCAGGAGACTTTGTCATCCACACAGCAGGGGAACAGCTGACGTTACTGAACCCCACTAACACAGAAGCTAGTGTGTTTTTCTCTGTGAAGACGGCACTTCTGAGCAGCAACTGGTGATGTTGGAGCCCAGGGTCAATTATGCAGCAGGCTTAGGCCTACGTGGAGTGAGTAGTAAATAAGATGTAGTGTGAATTTGGAGGCAGCAGTAGACTTTGTCGTCCACACAGCAGGGGAACAGCTGACGTTACTGAACCCCACTAACACAGAAGCTAGTGTGTTTTTCTCTGTGAAGACGGCACTTCTGAACACCAACTGGCGTTGTTGGAGCCCAGGATCAAACATGGAGCAGGCTGAGGCCTGATGGTCTTTGAATGTGGAGGCAGCAGGAGACTTTGTCGTCCACACAGCAGGAGAACAGCTGACGTTACTGAACCCCACTAACACAGAAGCTAGTGTGTTTTTCTCTGTGAAGACGGCACTTCTGAACACCAACTGGCGTTGTTGGATCCCAGGATCAAGCATGGAGCAGGCAGAGGCCTGATGGTTTAAGAATGTGGAGGCAGCAGGAGACTTTGTCGTCCACACAGCAGGGGAACAGCTGACGTTACTGAACCCCAATAACACAGAAGCTAGTGTGTTTTTCTCTGTGAAGACGGCACTTCTGAACACCAACTGGCGTTGTTGGAGCCCAGGATCAAGCATAGACCAGGCTGAGGCCTGATGGTTTGTGAATGTGGAGGCAGCAGGAGACTTTGTCATCCACACAGCAGGGGAACAGCTGACGTTACTGAACCCCACTAACACAGGAGCTAGTGTGTTTTTCTCTGTGAAGACGGCACTTATGAACACCAACTGGCGTTGTTGGAGCCTAGGATGAAGCATGGAGCAGGCTGAGGCCTGATTGTTTGTGAATGTGGAGGCAGAAGGAGAATTTGTCGTCCACACAGCAGGGAAACAGCTGACGTTACTGAACCCCACTAACACAGGGGCTAGTGTGTTTTTCTCTGTGAAGACGGCACTTCTGAACACCAACTGGCGTTGTTGGAGCCCAGGATCAAGCATAGTGCAGGCTGAGGCCTGATGGTTTGTGAATGTGGAGGCAGCAGGAAACTTTGTCGTCCACACAGCAGGGGAACAGCAGACGTTACTGAACCCCACTAACACAGGAGATAGTGTGTTTTTCTCTGTGAAGACGGCACTTCTGAACACCAACTGACGTTGTTGGAGCCCAGGATCAAGCATGGAGCAGGCTGAGGCCTGATGGTTTTTGAATGTGGAGGCAGCAGGAGAATTTGTCATCCACACAGCAGGGAAACAGCTGACGTTACTTAACCCCACTAACACAGGGGCTAGTGTGTTTTTCTCTGTGAAGACTGCACTTCTGAACACCAACTGGCGTTGTTGGAGCCCAGGATCAAGCATGGTGCAGGCTGAGGCCTGATGGTTTGTGAATGTGGAGGCAGCAGGAAACTTTGTCGTCCACACAGCAGGGGAACAGCAGACATTACTGAACCCCACTAACACAGAAGCTAGTGTGTTTTTCTCTGTGAAGACGGCACTTCTGAACACCAACTGGCGTTGTTGGAGCCCAGGATCAAGCATGGACCAGGCTGAGGCCTGATGGTTTGTGAATGTGGAGGCAGCAGAAGACTTTGTCGTCCACACAGCAGGGGAACAGCTGACGTTACTGAACCACACTAACACAGAAGCTAGTGTGTTTTTCTCTGTGAAGACGGCACTTCTGAACACCAACTGGCGTTGTTGGAGCCCAGGATCAAGCATGGAGCAGGCTGAGGCCTGATGGTTTTTGAATGTGGAGGCAGCAGGAGAATTTGTCGTCCACACAGCAGGGAAACAGCTGACGTTACTGAACCCCACTAACACAGGGGCTAGTGTGTTTTTCTCTGTGAAGACGGCACTTCTGAACACCAACTGGCGTTGTTGGAGCCCAGGATCAAGCATGGTGCAGGCTGAGGCCTGATGGTTTGTGAATGTGGAGGCAGCAGGAAACTTTGTCGTCCACACAGCAGGGGAACAGCAGACGTTACTGAACCCCACTAACACAGGAGCTAGTGTTTTTCTCTGTGCGGACAGCACTTCCTAGCGACAACTGGCTGTGTTGAAGCCCAGTATCAATCATGCAGCAGGCGGAGGCCAACTTGCAGCAAGTTTGATATATGTTGTAGACTACTACGCTCTGTCGCGCAGAAGTGCCGTTTGCACAAAGAAAAACACTAGCTCCTGTGTTAGTGGGGTTCAGTAACGCCATCTGCTCCCCTGCTGTGTGGACGGCATTACTAGTAATGGGAATGTGGACAGAGCAGGAGACATTGCCGGACACACATCAGGGGATCAACTGATGTGACTGAGCGCCAGTAACACAGGAACAAGTGTGGATTGTACAGATGCCACTTCAGATCAGCAACTGGCGGGGTTGGAGGCCAGGGGAACTACTAAAGACAGTGGAGCCAGAGGCCATAGTGGAGCACGGTTAAAAATCAGTAGTAGTTCGATTGTGGAGGGAGCAGGAGACTTTGCCGTCCACACAGCAGGGGAGCAGATGGCGTTACTGAACCTCACTAACACAGGAGCTAGTGTTTTTCTCTGTGCAGACGGCACTTCTGAGCGACAACTGGCTGTGTTGAAGCCCAGGGATTACAGTTCAGGTGGTAGAAACATGAACACAACAGGAGACCTGGATACTGTTGCCAACCAATCATTTATTCTGGAAGAGGACTGGCAAATTCTGGCGAGATCTAGGCCTTGTTCATTTTCAGAAAAGTAAGCCAGTCAACGTTATCAGAGGATAGTCGCGTGAGACGGTCTGTTAGTACACCACCTGCGGCACTAAAGACGCGTTCCGATAATACACTGGCAGCAGGGCAAGCCAGCAGCTTCAATGCATACTGGCTAAGACCCAAAACTTGAAGGGGGAAGAGCCATCTGGGAGTACACTGACAGGGCAAGACATGTAGTCTGTCACCATCTGACGGAAACGTTGCTTCCTGCTGACTGGAGCCGTCTGTGATGGTGTTGACATTTGTGGCGGACACACAAAACTTTGCCACATTTGGGCCATAGTGGTCTTACCTTGTGCTGAGGCGCTGCCTCTGCTCCCTCTTTGTGCCGAGCTTCCTCCACTGCCTCGACGCACAGAGCACTAAAGCACTAGCAGCACTGCTGTCAGATGGAATGGAGAATATGATGGACTGCACCAGTGTGTCTTGGTACTCCCGCAGTTTATGCTCCCGGTTCAACGGTGGTATGAGGCTTTGTAAGTTTTCCCGGTAGTGAGGATCTAGGAGGGTGTACACCCAATAATCAGTCATGTTGAGAATGTGGGCGATGCAGCGGTCGTTTCTCAGGCACTGCAGCATGAAATCAACCATGTGCTGCAGACTCCCACATGCCAAAGAAACGCTGTCCCCTGCTTGAGTCGTCATCTCTGCCTGCTCTGCATCATCCCACCCTCGCTGTACATACTGACTAGAGCATTATGTACCTCCCTCCTCTGGAGAGATGTCTTCCTCCTCAATTAACTCCTCCTCATCCTCCTCACAAAGTGTCCCCTGCCTAGGCCTTTGTGAGGAACCACATAGCGCAGACTGTCCAGAAGCAGATGGCATTTGGGACTCCTCATCCTCCACCTCTTCCAAAACCTCCTCCCTTAGTGCTTGCAGTGTTTTTTGAAGCAGGCAGATAAGGGGGACAGTCATGCTGACTAGTGCATCATCTGCACTCGCCATCCGCATGGAATCATCGAAGGCACGCAAAACGAGGCAGATGTCCTTCATAGAGGCCCACTCAGTGGTGCTGAAGTGTGACCGGCGCACAGTGCGACATGTTTGCGCCTGATGCAGCTGGTACTCCATGACTGCTGACTGCTGCTCACACAACCGCTTCAACATATGTAACGTTGAATTCCACCTGGTGGGTAGGTCACATATGATGCGATGTTCCGGAAGGCGTAATCGGTGCTGCAGAGCAGCAAGGCTCGATCTTGCCGTGCTGGAACACCGCAAGTGAGCGCACTCTATGCCGACCTTGTGCAGCAGTGCATCAAGATCCGGATAGTCCCTCAGAAAGCACTGCATGACCAAGTTCAGTACATGTGCCAGACATGGGATGTGAGTGAGGTTGCCTAGGCCCAGAGCTGCCACTAGATTTCGGCCATTGTCATACACTACCAAGCCTGGCTGGAGATTTGCTGGCACAACCCACACGTTGCTCTCCTGCTTGATGGCATTCCAGAGCTCCTGCGCTGTGTGGCTTCGATTCCCCAAAGAAATTAATTTGAGTACGGCCTGTTGACGTTTGGCCACGGCTGTGCTTATATCGGTTGTAACAGGCTCTTTGTTACGCTGTGGACACAGGTGACGAGAGTGGACCCACTGGACCGTGGCGCCGAGCTCTCCCCGAGCGAGCGCACCAAGTGGACCGACCCCTATACAGGGACCGTTAGGGAACAGACTCGGGAAGTTCTAGCGCCACGGCAGCCAGGACCAGGGGTCGGCTCAGGAGGGTGAACTAGTGATGAGGAACAGAGGAAGGTCCAGAGGGGAACCAGGGTGACCAGGATCCAGAGACTGCGGAAGAGGAGAAGGACGGAGGAAGGCGGGGGTCCAGGAAGAGGCGAACTGAAAAGGAAGGAGACACAGGGGTTAGGCAGGAGGAACGGACCAGAGGAAGAGAGGAACACTGAGGACACAGGAACTAACAGGGGCACAAAACACAAGGAATAAACTAGAGAGCAGCTAGCAAGGAACGAGCAGCAGGGAGCAGGGCCTAGACAACCGAGAGGCAACTCAATAGTCAGGCGCCTCCACTAAGGGAGGGCGGCCTGAAATACCTGGTGGTGGCCTCTGATAGGTCGAGGAGCCGGTCCGGGTCAAGTCACGGCAGACAGGTGGCTGCCGGTAGCAGCGTGCGGCTTATCCCTCCGGCGCGTGCGCAGAGGCACAGTGCGCGCGGCCGAGGAAAGTGGAGGAGAACGTCGGGACGCCGGTCGCCGGAAAGCAAGGGGAGCGGAGGCGCGCGTGCAGGACGCGTCAGAGGAGAGAGTCGGGGCAGAAGCAGGAGCGGTGAGTATGGCAGCGGGAGCGGTGCTAACAGTACCCCCTCTCTTACACTCCCCTCCACTGCGTCTGGCTAAAAACCTCTTAAGAATGCGAGGAGCATTGATATTCTCCTGCGGCTCCCAGGATCTCTCCTCGGGACCAAAACCCTTCCAGTCGATCAAAAAAAAGGTTTTACCTCTAACTTTTCTCGAGGCCAGGATGTCTTTTACCTCGAAGACGTCATCAGACGTAACAGGATGAGGAGAAAGGTTCGGGGCCGGGTGAAACCGATTCAGGACAACCGGTTTAAGGAGGGAGACGTGGAAGGAGTTGGGAACCCGAAGCGACGCAGGCAACTCCAGTTTGTAAGATACGTTGTTCAGACGTTTGAGAATCTTGAAAGGCCCAATGTAGCGCGGTCCCAACTTGTAGGAAGGGAGCTTTAGCCTAATGTACTTGGCCGACAACCAAACTTGTTGACCTGGGAGGTAGTTGGGAGCATCCAAGCGTCTTTTGTCAGCGTGCCTCTTCATGCGTTCCCCCGACCTCTGGAGGACCTCCTTAGTTTCGGACCAGATCCTAGAGAACTCTTGGGTCAGGGAGTCGGCTGCAGGCACACCGGAGGAACCGGACAAAGGTAGAGGAACACCAGGGTGCATGCCAAAGACTACGAAAAATGGAGACTTGGCTGATGACTCGCTGGGATGGTTATTGTAGGAGAACTCTGCCCAGGGAAGTAGATGGACCCAGTTATCCTGATGAGCGTTAGAGAACTGCCGTAAGTAGGACGCTAGTACCTGATTAACGCGTTCAACCTGACCATTGGACTGGGGATGGTATGCGGATGAAAAGTCCAGTTTTATCTCTAGAAGTTTACACAAGGCCCTCCAAAACCGAGAGGTGAACTGTACCCCTCGATCGGAAACAATATGCTGTGGAAAGCCGTGGAGGCGGAAGATGTGCTGGATAAAAATCTTCGCCAACTCTGGAGCGGAGGGCAGCGCAGGTAGAGGAACAAAATGGGCCATCTTGGAGAAGCGGTCAACAGCTACCAGGATAGTCGTAGATCCGGAAGACTTAGGCAGATCCGTGATGAAATCCAAACCAATATGTTGCCATGGAACCGAAGGAATCGGGAGAGGAAGCAGAAGGCCGGCGGGTGGTCGCCTAGGAATCTTGACCTTGGCGCAAGAGGGACAGGAGGCCGTGAAGTCTGTCACATCCTGGTGGAGTGAGGGCCACCAGTAAAAACGAGCGATGAGCTCAAATGTCTTCTTGACTCCGACATGTCCGGACACTTTCGAGGAATGTCCCCAATGCAGTACCTTTTCTCTTTCAGCATCTGGGACGTAGGTCTTGCCGGGAGGAGGAGTAATCAGTCTCACCGGGGCCACAGTGATGATCTTAGCGGGATCGATAATGTGAGTTGGTTCCTCCATCAGATCAGAGGGCTGCAGAGACCGGGACAATGCGTCCGCCTTGATGTTCTTTGGCCCGGGACGGAAACGCAATTCAAAATCGAACCGACCAAAGAAGAGGGACCATCTGGCCTGCCGAGGGTTAAGTCTCTGGGCTGACTGGAGATATGCAAGGTTCTTGTGGTCGGTAAAGATGGTAAACGGATGGACCGAGCCTTCAAGGAGGTAACGCCACTCCTCGAGCGCCAACTTGATGGCCAACAGCTCGCGATCCCCGATGGCGTAGTTACACTCAGCCGGCGAGAAGGCCTTTGAAAAGAACCCGCAGGTAATCAGGCGGCCGGACGGGGACCTCTGTGAGAGCACTGCACCTGCTCCGGTGGAAGAGGCGTCTACCTCCAGGATGAATGGCTTATTAGCCTCGGGTCGGTGTAGAACAGGTGCGGTCGCGAAGGCTTGCTTCAGGCAGGAAAAGGCCTCTTCAGCCTCCGGAGGCCAGGACGAGGAGTTGACGCTCTTGCGAGTGAGACTGGAGATGGGTTTGATGATGGACGAAATATGTGGCACAAATTGACGGTAATAGTTGGCGAAGCCGAGGAACCTTGCGGCCCCAGAGAAAAAAGAGGAAAAAATATATATAAAAAAAATTCTGACACTTTTTTTTTAACAACTTTTTCCTGCTTTTGAGTACCCTAGAATCTGCGGTATGGCTGGTGATTCTGTTATGAATGGGTCACCGAGGAGGAAAAAACCTAAACATGCTAAGCCCAGAAAAACCAGAGAGGCTGGTAACTATGCAGATTGCAGATCCCTGATCCTACCACACAACTAGCAGCAGCCGTGGAGCGTACCTACGGTGAACCTAGACGCCTCGTCACGGCCGGAAGACTAAATAAGGCTAAAGCAAGAAAAGGGAAAACTAACTGCCCCAGAGCAGACTCCAAAGGAATAGACAGCCCCCACACATGTACTGACGGTGAAACAAGGTGAAAACACAAACACAGGTAGGAAAATAGGCTGAGCAAACGATGGGGCCCAAATTAACTAGACAGAAGATGAAAGGAAAGACACTGCAATCTGCCCAAAACCCTACAAAATAATGTCCAACACTTCTGATAGCAAAATTAACCCTGAAATCACTAGACTTCTCCCACTATATCAGCACTCTGAAATATTCTGAGACAGAGCAAAAAGAGACCAAACTAGTAAGGGACAAAAAGCAAATTGGCAAAATACTGATAAATAAGAGTGGAAATTCAGCACAGCCCCCAGCCGGGGCTGGCTGAGCACACAAAAAACTGAATAGACCAACAAAGTCAAGTGTGAACATTAGCTGAAAAACTTAGCTTTAGATGACTGGAACAGAGCTGAAAACCAAGAACTGACAAGCCAGAAAGAATCACCAGCAACTGAATAGGGCGTCGGCTGTCTTAAATCCAATCTGAGATTCCTGAGGTCCAATCGCCATGCTCATTCTCAGGTGGCAGATCTCCACCGATCAAATCAGCCTCACTGCCTCCTGTTGGAAGGAGAACTCACAACTGGTGAACCAGAGAATGAACTCACAACACCTCCTGCTTAGTAACCAGGTTCCAGCACCATCAGCTGGTCCTCGGTAGTGCCATTGGCTCTTGCTCCTTCTGCTGCCCCTCTGGGTTCCAGCACCATCAGCTGGTCCTCACTAGTTCCATTGGCTCTTGCAGCTTGTGCTACCCATCCGGGTTCCAGCACCCTCAGCTGGTTCTCGGCAGTGCCTTTGGCTTAGGTGCCTCCTTCTCGGTATCCGAGTTCCAGCGATGTCTGCTGGTCCTTGGTAGTGCTTTCTAGCACAGGTACCTCTTGCTTAGTAATCGGGTTCCAGTACCATCAGCTGGTCCTCGGTAGTGCCGTTGGCTCTTGTTCCTTCTGCTACCCATCTGGGTTCCATTACCGTCAGCTGGTTCTCGGCAGTTCCTCAGCCTTCTTGTACCTTCTGCTACATTTCCAAGTTCGAGCTTTTGGAAATAGTTTTTGGTTATCATTCTGGATCTCCCTGATGACGACCCTGAAGACGATGACCCTGAAGACCACCCCGAAGAAGACGACGACCACGAAAACGATGACCCTGAAGACGACGACCCGGAAGACCACCCCGAAGAAGACCAAAAAGATGACCCTGAAGAAGATGATCAAGAGGACAAAGAACATGAAGACAACCACCAAGATACAGAACAACAAGAGACAAAAGACCAAGAAGCAGAAGAACAAAAAGCAGAATAACATTAAGCATAAGACTAAAAATCAGAGCAAAAGATATTATCTAAATTGTAAGCAGAGGAAGACTAAGCAGTGTATGGAGGTGAGTCCGTTCCTCCTCGTGGTGCCCCTGGAAAATGCCTGCTGCTGCAGGCCAAACTGAACGCGGGCAAATCCTGTTGTAAATCTTTTGTGACAGGCAGAACGGAAGGTGTAATCTTCAAACTTTCATAGATAACAACTACAGGAATGCCTGTCAAAAATAAGAATATGATGAAGAAGAAGAATAGGAAGAAGATAAAGAAGTAGAATATGAAGAAGAAGAATAGTTGAATAAGAAGAATATGAAGAATGTAAAAAAAAAAGAATAATAGGAGGAAGGTGAAGAAGAAGATGAATAAGGTGAAGAAGAAGTTGATGAAAAAGATGCTGCTGCTGAGGATCATGAAGGAGAAAGTGTGGGAGAAGTAAAAAAGAAGGTGAAGAGCATGGAAGTAGTGAAACATACATATCTGACAAAATATAAAAAAGGTTAACATAGTCAATATCTTTGTAATTCCGAACGTCTTTAAAAAAAATTTTTTTTCCTGTTTTTCTATTTGATTGGGCTAAACCTCTATGCCTTTAATGTCTCCTCCACCTCCCCCAATACATTCTACATTATTATTAGTTGTTTTTCTTCATGTAGAATTAACCTACAAGGAAAGAAAGGGTTTATTTTAATTCCGATATTTCTGTCCCATTGACTTGCATTGGTTTCCGGCATCGGAATCGGCGACATCCGATACTTTTTGGGTATCGGTCCGATCCGATCCGATCCGATATTTCACGATATCGGATGGTATTGCTCAACACTAGTTAAGGATAATTCATTCTTTCTCACCTCAGAAGGGCTGTTTGAAAATTTAGTTATAAAAATTTTTTTAATTTTGCAGAAAAATATTTATTGAACATGGAACATGAAAAATACAGACTCCCCAACGTTTCGGCTAAACTAAGCCTTTATCAAGGGTTTGTCTATAAAAAGAATAACCATAACATATAATCAGCAAAGTATGTTGGGAAAATTTTCATTATCATACAAAATCAATTCTTTAATCAGATTATGTAGATATTTTTTGCCAGCATAAATAAGAAAAAAGAAACAATTCCATCCAGTAGGTGTGTCATAATTTTCTGTTAAGAAGAAAACACATTACATATGTAAGTATATGCGCACATATAAAAAGTAAAAGTGTATATAAAAAAGCAAAACAATAAGGTGAACGCCAGAATAATAACTGTATAATCAAGTGTTCCACTCTTAAATGTTCTAAAGGACAAAACAAAAAGGGAAAATTCTAAGTGTCCAAAAATAAAAATATAGCCCAAGAGAATAAAAGAAAGATGCCATAAACAGACCTGTATTAAATGCACACAATGAGTACAGGGGACCACGCCGCCGTCTTGGTAGGAAGGAATGTGTACCAGACGGGGAGGAGGTTAATTTATTTAAAGCTATGAAAATCATCAAAATCAACTACAGCTGAGAGTTAAGTGATCACATATGTGTAAGCGCAACCCGCGCATGCGCTGTCCGCCCAGCAGGATGGAAGTGGGGAAGAGAAACAAGGAAGTGTGGCAAAGCGACTCAGCACATCTGCGATGGCATAACCAGCGCATGCGCTGTCCGCCCAACAGGACGGAAGTGGGGAAGAGAGGAAGTGTGGCAAGAGTGGTTCAGTGTAATTATATGTCAAGTTGTTATGACAACCGCGCGTTTTTATTGATTTCTTCTTTTTCATTGATTTATGCTGAACTTAGTGTAGGTGTTTAACCTTTAGTCTCTATTAGATTAGGATAGGTTATTTGACACATAGATATATGCGTGTATTTGATACGGGTATATATTTTTGTGCATACATATTGGTTTTTGTTTGGGTGTATTTGTATATGTATGTGTATATATATGTGTGTATATCTATGTATATGAGTACGTGTAGAAATGGGGATATATTTACACATTGTATGTCCATATGTATGTATATGCGTATATACTTATTTTTTTCTTTTTTTTCAGACTTAATAGTATGCTGTAACAAGGTATTGAACGATTATTTATAATAGATTTATTGTTTAAATTTTCCCCCTTTTTTCCTCCATGTCCTCCCCTTTTTTTCCCCATTTTTGTTTTTTGTTTTTTCTATATATTTTTAAAAAAATTTTTTTACTATACTGATATAGATGCCATAATTTTTGATTATTTTTTGCTAATATGCCATACTCTGTTTGTAACATGTTGCGTAAGTAATATGAGTATCATTAGGTTGTTATGATACTTTTAGTCTTAGATAGGATAACGTTATGTGCCCATGCCTGTTAGTCTCAGCCACAATTCCTTTATCTTCTTTCCTTATCTCCGTCCGATTAGTTGTCATAACAACTTGACATATAATTACACTGAACCGCTCTTGCCACACTTCCTCTCTTCCCCACTTCCATCCTGTTGGGCGGACAGCGCATGCGCTGGTTATGCCATCGCAGATGTGCTGAGTCGCTTTGCCACACTTCCTTGTTTCTCTTCCCCACTTCCGTCCTGCTGGGCGGACAGCGCATGCGCGGGTTGCGCTTACACATATGTGATCACTTAACTCTCAGCTGTAGTTGATTTTGATGATTTTCATAGCTTTAAATAAATTAACCTCCTCCCCGTCTGGTACACATTCCTTCCTACCAAGACGGCGGCGTGGTCCCCTGTACTCATTGTGTGCATTTAATACAGGTCTGTTTATGGCATCTTTCTTTTATTCTCTTGGGCTATATTTTTATTTTTGGACACTTAGAATTTTCCCTTATTGTTTTGTCCTTTAGAACATTTAAGAGTGGAACACTTGATTATACAGGTATTATTCTGGCGTTCACCTTATTGTTTTGCTTTTTTATATACACTTTTACTTTTTATATGTGCGCATATACTTACATATGTAATGTGGTTTCTTCTTAACAGAAAATTATGACACACCTACTGGATGGAATTGTTTCTTTTTTCTTATTTATGCTGGCAAAAAATATCTACATAATCTGATTAAAGAATTGATTTTGTATGATAATGAAAATTTTCCCAACATACTTTGCTGATTATATGTTATGGTTATTCTTTTTATAGATAAACCCTTGATAAAGGCTTAGTTTAGCCGAAACGTTGGGGAGTCTGTATTTTTCATGTTCCATGTTCAATAAATATTTTTCTGCAAAATTAAAAAAATTTTGTGCCTCAGGTTACTTATGAATATATTGCTCTTTTTCCTGGTGGCTTGGTTAGCTTTCCCCATTTTCTATTATTATGAAAATTTAGTTATGCCATTTGGTCTCACCGATGCCCCTGCAGTTTTTCAAAACTTCATCAATCATGTGTTCTCTGATTTTATTGGGAGGTTTGTAGTTATATACTTTGATGACATTCAGGTTTATTCACCTGATAAGCAATCACATATTGGTCACCTTCGGGCGATTCTTCAGAGACTCAGGGAGAGCCTGTTAGGCGTCGGGTTCCTGCAGCGGCTCAACAGGAATCCAGAGCCTCACATTCTGCAGTCTCCCATTGTCTATCGACCGCAGAGGAGTTTGCTCAGCAGTCCCGGCATCCCAGACGCTCTGCCCAGACCTGCTCTGTGGGTCTGGCTGTTAATGCCACCTTTGTGTCAGCAGTATAGCAATGCAGGCTGCTCAGCAGCAAATCGCTCCAGAGGCTAAGTCCTTCTGTCGCTCCTCCTGTTGTGAACTCATTTTCTGGTTTGCCTCTGGTTTCTGGTGAGGGAGCTGATTGTGCTCACAGTGGAGTTGTGAGTTCTCTTTCCTGGCTCCCTCTGGTGGTGGCAGGAGGTAATGAAGCTGATCTAATTAACAGAGAACTGCCACCTGATAATGAGGATGAGGATTGGACATCTGGAGTCTCAGACTGGATTTAAGACAGCCGACTCCCTATTCCCATGCTGGTGATTTTTTCCTGCCTCATGAGGTCTTAGTTTCCAGCTCAGTTCCTGCCTTCTCAAGCTAAGTTGTCTCTGCTAATGTTCACATTTGATTTGGTTTGGTCTATTCAGTTTTTTGTGTGGTCAGCCAGCCCCGGCTGGGGCTGTGCTGAATTTCCACTATTATGTCACTGTATGTGCCAGTTTGCTTTTTGTCCCTTATTAGATTGGCCTCTTCTTGCTCTGTTCTCAGAATATGCCAGAGTGCTTATATAGTGGGTGAAGTCTAGTGACTTCAGGGTTTTTTTTGCTATTAGAAGTGTTGGACATTTTTACAGGGTTTTTGGCATGATTGCAGACAGTATCTTTCCTTTCCTGTCCTTCCTAGTTAGTGTGTGCCCCATTGTTTGCTCAGCATATTTTCTTACCTGTGTTTGTGCTTTCATCTTGTTTCACCGTCAATACATGTGTGAGGGCTGTCTATTCCTTTGGGGTCTGCTCTGGGGCAGTTTAGATTTCCCCTTTTCTTGCTTTAGGCTTATTTAGTCCTCCGGCTGTGACAAGGCGTCTAGAATCATCGTAGGTACGCTCCACGGCTGCTGTTAGTTGTGTGTTAGGATCAGGGGTCTGCAATCCACGTAGTTATCAACCTCTCTGGTTTTCTGTGACATAGCTTAGTTTTGTTTTCCTCCTCGGTGACCCAATCATAACACGCTCCACTGAGCATGCTCACGAGACGATCTCCCATTGGAGATCGAGAGTCACATGTCCACGTCCTTCTCCAGATCTGATTGGTCCACCTCAGAGATATGGAAGCTTCCGGAAGGTCCTGGCTATAAAAGGTTTGCATGGTTGCTCAGCCATGCGCTAGTATAGACTCTAGTGGCTAACTGTGTGAATGAGGATGGATGCATGTACCTGCGAATGACTCATTAAGATCCCCTCCCTCTGATATTACGAGTGTGTATAGGGCTTAGGTTTAGAGTCAGCACCAGCCAGTGGCAAGCTACAGCCACAATAACATCCTCCACAGTGCTAGCACCCGACAGTACGCCTGCTACCGGGCATTGTCAATTAGCGGCAGTGTCTGTTGCCACGCTGCAGTCTGCAGCTCCTCTTGGCGTCTGCAGTAGCGACGCCGCACGCATGGTAGGTCAAGACGGACGCTGACCCTCAGCCTAGGGCCCAGCTCCTGTGACCATATACTATATGTGCACTTCTCTAGACCTGTGACGTTAACAGGCTCAGCCTTTTGTGTTTATCACTTAGGCGCCTCTGTGAATAAACAGAGATCACTCAGCGCACCCGGGTGACATTCAACCCGCATGCGTAATACCGCCATATTGTACATCCGGAATTATCTAGCAGCAGTGTTCTGCATGGTGGACCCTGTTCTGCATGGTGGACCCTAACACCTTCTGCATGGTGGACCCTGGGCGGCGAACGCACCTTATGTTATTCAATATTTAGTGCGTTCCGCCGTCCCTAACATTATACTAGCGTCAGGGTCTGGCTAGTAATGACGGACCAGCAGCAGCTACGGCAGTACATTTGGCAGCTGGAGGGCAGGTTGGCGGTTATCGAGAGCTCCACCTCAGCTGCAAATGCTGCAGTGGCCGCTGCCCAGGCAGTCGCAGAGGTTGTTTCGCGTGTGCCCACATCCACGCCTGTTCCAACAATATCCCGCCTCCCATTGCCCGATAAATTTTCTGGTGACAGCGCCTCCTACAGGGGTTTTGTGAGCCAGTGCTCTATACAGCTTGAGTTACTGGCCACGCGATTCCCTACAGAGCGGGCTAAGGTGGGGTTTATCATCTCCCTCTTGTCGGGCAGGGAGTTAGAATGGGCCACGCCGCTGTGGGAGCGTGGTGACACCGTGGTTCTGAGCGCTGCTCAGTTTCTAACCTCTCTAAAACAAGGTCTTTTTGGGGCCACGGGTCAGTCACGACACCTCTCTCCAGCTACTAGCGTTAACACAGGGATCCCTCTCGGTCAGCCAGTACGCCGTCCGTTTCCGGACACTGGCTTCCGAGCTGGAGTGGCCTGATAAAACGCTCATCCCTGTGTTCTGGAGAGGTTTGGCGGAGCATGTTAAGGATGCTCTATCTACCAGGGAGGTTCCCGTAGGTCTGGAGGAGCTGATTGCCATTTCCACCCGCATCGATCTCCGTTTTTTAGAGCGCGGGCTGGAGCGTGCTCAATCCAGATGGAAGGTTAGCTTGGCTCCCAAACTCTTTGAACCTCTACAACCTCCCTGTCATGCCGCGCTTGCTAGGAGGCGGGGCTTCGATCCCGACGTCACTCCATCCAGTACGACGGTCCGTCAGGGGCTCCCGTCGGGTGCGCACGCGCAGCTCTCATCCCTGGGGCTCCTCCTCCATGTCACGTTTGCGCTTGCGCGCTCCTGTCAGTGCTGCCCCAGGGTCGGTCCTCTCTATGGTAACGGAGGACTGACCCAGAAGCTGTAGTGGTCATGTGTTTTCTGGTTAGGATCTGACCCGGAACCTGTCATGGTCATGTGCTATATCAGGCTACCTTCCCCTATGGGAGGTGCCTGATTATTGTTGTGCTTCCTGGCTGGGTCTGCTTTGTCCCAGCCTGGCTGTGCGCTGTTCTCAGGTCCTCTGCTCTGTCTGGTATTCTATTGTGCTCCTAGCACTCACTCTGAACTTTCGTTGCTTCATGCTCAGTTGTGCCTCCTGGCACACTCTAGTATCCTGTCCTCTGTCCCTTGCTCAGTCATGCCTCCTGGTACTCACTCTGTTCCTGTGCTCTGTAACACCTCCTGGCACTACTGCTGCTCCATTCAGTACTCTGTCGTGCTTCTGGCACGTGTCCTGCTTTGTTTACCTCTGGACATATTACTCGCTATACGCCATACATGCTCACAGCTACCTGTCTCGCACTATCTGTAGTTAGCGCACTTCCTTGCACACACTTGGTGTTCCTGGTTCCCAGTACCGTTTTTCCGATATACTCACCCGTGTCTCCTGTGAGCCTCCCCTCTTGGTATCGGCTGTCGCGGTTCTGACCTCTGCGGTCCTGCCCCTAACGATCCCTGTATATGGGTTGGTCATCACCTGGTGCGCTCGGCCCAGGGGCTCCAGATCTGCGACCCAGAGGGTCCACTCTTGGACATTGTCTGCTCCTGAACATCACAGTATAATCAGGCCATGGACCCCGCTGGTACTGCGGCTTCCGTCCAAAAGGAGCTGGCGTTCCTCCGGGAAAACCAGACTAGAATTATGTTATTTCTCAAGTCCATGGAGTCCTGTTTATCTGCCTTACAGTCCTCTGAGCCTGGGAATGCTGCCCAGATGGCGAGTCTCCAGCAGGAACTCTCGCAGCAACGCGACTCCCAGGCCCAGATTCTCAACTATATGTCATCGGTAGATAATCGTCTCCTGTCTATACAATCCGTTTCTGCCCAGGCCATGGTTCCTCTCTCGCTACCACACTTATGTAAGCCACCTCAGTATGGTGGTGACCCTGTGTTGTGTCGCGGGTTTTTGAATCAGTGTCGTTTGCATTTTGAGTTTTTGCTGCAGCATTACACCACTGATCGTGCTAAAATAGCTTTCATAGTTTCTCACTTAGAGGGGAAGGCCCTTGCATGGGTTAATCCCCTTTGGGAGTGGGATGACCCACTCGTCTCTCAGCTTTCTGTCTTTTTTGGACACCTTCCATAAGTTGTTTGACGAGCCAAGTTGCCTCGCTTCCACCACCGAGTCACTCTTTAATCTCCGTCAAGGTACTCTAACAGATGGACAATATGCAATATGTTTTCGCACCTTGTCTTCCGAATTTGGTTCGAATAATGATGCCCTCGTATGGGCCTTCTGGCGTGGTCTGTCCGGCCGGATCAAAGACGAACTGGCGGACCAAGACATTCCTACCATTTCTCTCTCATCTCTCTCAAAACACGCATTGATTTGCGCTACCAGGAGCGCACCCGCGAGTCAGCCAGAGAGAGAGGGGCCTCCTGCCTCTTCTCTTCCACGCGCAGTTCTTCCCATCCGTTATCCGAGTTATCTACAGTAGATCCTGTACCTGAGCCTATACAGGTGGATCGTCTCCAGATAGCTCAACTGCGTCATGTGAAGAGGCAGGCACAAGGGCTCTGTTTCTATTGTGGGGATGCCTCCCACTTCCTACGCTCATGTCCCAAGAGGTCGGGGAAGTTTCTCCACCTGGGACTGGTAAGTGACCTCTCCTCTAGTGTATGTGATTCCTCTTTGCCCCTTGCCGTGCCTGTGTCCCTGAGTTTTGGTTCCGAGAGTTGCACTGTGAAGGCTATTGTGGACTCTGGTGCAGTGGGTAACTTTATTAGTCTCGAGGCAGTTAAGAAGTTTCGGATTCCTGTCAGATCCCTGGAGACTCCTAGGTCGGTAGTTCCGGTCGACGGTAAGCCCTTGCAGGACACCGTTAACCAGGTCACTGAGGAAGTGGAGTTGCAGATTGGCACATGTCATTGGGAGCGAATCTCCTTCCACGTATTGCCGACTTCGGCTCATACCCTTCTTCTTGGTCTTCCTTGGTTTCGAACTCACGAGCCGACCCTGGACTGGCAATCCGGTGATATACTCCGTTGGGGACCATCCTGTCAAAAAAGTTGTCTGCTGTCCGTTCATCTGAAGAACCCTGCTTGCTCGTCTTCGGCGGTTACAGGTTTGCCGTCCGCTAGCAGGTCTGTGACTTGTGACATTGTCGAGAAGGGGGCTGAGAGTCAGTCTCCACATCTGTCAAGCAACCGGTCTGTGACGTGTGACATTGTCGAGAAGGGGGCGGAGAGTCAGTCTCCACATCTGTCAAGCAACCGGTCTGTGACTTCTGACATTGTCGAGAAGGGGGCTGAGAGTCAGTTTCCACATCTGTCAAGCAACCGGTCTGTGACGTGTGACATTGTCGAGAAGGGGGCTGAGGGTCAGTCTCCATATCTGTCAAGTAACCAGTCCAAGGTAATTTCCGTGGCTTCCGTCAAGTTGACATCCCAGCGCCCGGGGGAGACCTTTGTGGCTAAAGGTAACCGTAAAGGTGTGTTATCCTGGGGACATTCTTCTCCGGTTGCTGGCCATGTTGGTGTCAAGAGGACACTCTCCCGTTTACCCACTACTACTGGTGGCCGTCTATTGCTCAGGATGTCAAAGACTTTGTGGCTGCTTGTCCGTCCTGTGCCAAGAAGGAAGTTCCCAAGCAACCATCCTCCGACAGCTCGCCTCTTAAGGCTGAATTGACTTTCAGGAACCGCACCACCGCTTCGGCCTCCAAGCATGTCAATGTGCCTCTGCCAGTTCGTCCTGTCTTAGGCGCACCTGCCTCTGACTCTCTGTCCGTGGAGTTCTCCAGGGTATAGCAGGAGACCAAATTTTCTCGTATTGAGACTCTGGATCTGATTGGTCCTCATACAGTTAGGAAGTGTCTGGATCCCGCTCCTAGTGTCAAGGTGCTATTTTCCAGTTCTAGAAAGAGGAGGCGTAAAGGAGGGGGTACTGTTATGCCGCGCTCACCAGGAGGCGGGGCTTTGGTCCCGACGTCACTCCCTCCGGTATGGCGGTCCCTCAGGGGCTCCCATCGGGTGCGCACACGCAGCTCTTGTCCCCGGGGCTCCGCCTCCATGTCATGTTTGCGCTTGTGCGCTCCTGTCAGTGCTGCCCCAGTGTCGGTCCACTCTATGGTAACGGAGGACCTGACCCGGAAGCTGTAGTGGTCATGTGTTTTCTGGTTAGGATCTGACCCGGAACCTGTCATGGTCATGTGCTTTAGCAGGCTACCTTCCCCTATGGGAGGTGCCTGATTATTGTTGTGCTTCCTGGCTGGGTCTGCTTTGTCCCAGCCTGGCTGTGCGCTGTTCTCAGGTCCTCTGCTCTGTCTGGTATTCTATTGTGCTCCTAGCACTCGCTCTGAACTTTCGTTGCTTCATGCTCAGTTGTGCCTCCTGGCACACTCTAGTATCCTGTCCTCTGTCCCTTGCTCAGTTGTGCCTCCTGGTACTCACTCTGTTCCTGTGCTCTGTAACACCTCCTGGCACTACTGCTGCTCCACTCAGTACTCTGTCGTGCTTCTGGAACGCGTCCTGCTTTGTTTACCTCTGGATGTATTACTCGCTACACGCCATACGTGCTCACGGCTACCTGTCTCGCACTATCTGTAGTTAGCGCACTTCCATGTACACACTGGGTGTTCCTGGTTCCCAGTATTATTTTTCCGATATACTCACCCGTGTCTCCTGTGAGCCGCCCCTCTTGGTACCGGCTGTCGCGGTTCTGACCTCTGCGGTCCTGCCCCTAATGATCCCTGTATAGGGGTTGGTCATCACCTGGCGCGCTCGGCCCAGGGGCTCCAGATCCGCAACCCAGAGGGTCCACTCTTGGACGTTGTCTGCTCCTGAACGTCACACTCCTGAGCCGGAGAGTTTACCTCCAGAGCCCATGGAGGTGTCCCGTGCCGGTCTCAAGACGCGTCCGGCACAAAGCTCCACACGCTGTTACCAGTGTCGACAGTCTGGTCACCTGGCTAACAGGTGTTTGCAGCAGACGAAAAAGCGAACGCGTTCACTGGTAATTGGTGGGGCTCTGTTGGCTATGGAGACCTTCTCCCCCAAACCGGCGCACCAAGGGATGTTAGATAGCGGTGATTCCTCCTGGGAGGTAAAGGTCACAATGGATTCCAGGGCAGAAGGGAACTTTATGTCCTTGTCCTTTGCCCAACAGCACGCTATCCCGTTGGTACCACTTCCTCACCCCGTGCCCATCAGGGTGGTAAATGGGTCGACATTGTCATCCCAGATTACCCACCAGACAGCACCCATTAGGCTCTCAATTCCAACATCTCATCAGGAGACGCTGTCCCTGCTCATTATGCCAGAGGTCATCGATCAGGTGCTCCTTGGGGTTCCTTGGCTCCATAGAATCATAGAATCATAGAGTTGGAAGGGACCTCCTGGGCCATCTGGTCCAACCCCCTGCTCAAAGCAGGATTCGTTAAATCATCCCAGTCAGATGTCTGTCCAGCCTCTGTTTGAAGACTTCCATTGAAGGAAAACTCACCACTTCTCGTGGCAGCTTGTTCCACTCATTGATCACTCTGACTGTCAAAAAGTTTTTTCTAATATCTAATCTGTGTCTCCTCCCATTCAGTTTCATCCCATTGCTTCTAGTCTTTCCTTGTGCAAATGAGAATAAAGTTGATCCTTCTACAATGTGACAGCCCTTTAGATATTTGTAGACAGCTATTAAGTCTCCTCTCAGTCTTCTCTTTTGAAAACTAAACAATCCCAAATCCTGCAACCTTTCCTCATAAGACAGGGTTTGCAGACCGGTCACCATTCTGGTTGCTCTTTTCTGAACTTGCTCCAGTTTGTTGATGTCTTTTTTAAAATGTGGTGCCCAAAACTGGACACAATATTCCAGATGAGGTCTGACCAAAGAGGAGTAGAGGGAAATAATGACTTCACGTGATCTAGACTGTATGCTTCTGTTAATACATCCTAGAATTGCATTTGCCTTTTTTTGCTGCTGCCTCACACTGTTGACTCATATTCAGTCTGTGATTTATTAGTATACCCAAGTCTTTTTCACATGTGCTGTTGCTTAGGCCTATTCCTCCCATTCTGTATATGCTTTTTTCATTTTTATTGCCCAGATGTAGTACTTTGCAGTTTTCCCTGTTAAAAACCATTCTGTTAGTTGCTGCCCACTTCTCCAGTTTATTTATATTTTTTTGAATCCTCTCTCTCTCTTCTCTAGTATTAGCTATCCCTCCTAGCTTTGTCTCATCAGCAAATTTAATCAGTTTACCCTCAATTCCTTCATCTAAATCGTTGATAAAGATGTTGAACAATACAGGGCCCAGGACAGAGCCCTGTGGTACCCCACTTGAGACATTCTTCCAACTGGATGTGCAGCCATTTACGACCACTCTCTGGGTCCGATCACTAAGCCAGTTATGAATCCACCTAACAGTTGCTGTTGTGAGTTCATTTTTCCCTTCACCATTGAGGTCTGATGAACTCCCTCCTCTGGTGAAGGAAGGTAGTGAGACTGATTACCAAACACCTGGGCAGCTACATGATAACTGGGTGGCTGGAATTGAGGACTGGGTATAAGGCTGCCGACGCCCTTCTTCCTGGCTGGTGATTTTCCTGCTGGATTCTTGGAGACCAGTCTGATTCCTGCATCTCAAAGCTAAGTTTTTCTGCTCTGCTTTGTACTCTTCAGTTTTGTTTTTGTTTTGCCTTGTTTTTTGGGAGTTCTGCCATCCCCGGCCGGGGGTGAGCTGAATTCCATTTTTGTCTCTGATCTGTTGTTCTTTTGCTCTGTCTTCAGAATATACCTGAGTGCTGATATAGTCTTTTGAAGCATAGCGACTTCAGGGCCTGTTTTTCCTATCAGTCGGTTGGCTCATTTTGATAGGGTTTTTGCGGATGGCAGACAGCAGCTTTCCTATCCTGTCCTATGTAGTTAGCTTGGGCCCCATCGTTTGCTCAACCTATCTTTCTATCTGTGTTAGTGCTTTCATCTTGCTTCACCGTCATTATATGTTCGGGGCTGCCTATTGCTTTGGGGTCTGCTCTGGGGCAGTTTAGTTTTTCCCCTTTCTGTCTTTAGGCTATGTAGCTCTCCGGCTGTGATCGAGGGGTCTAGGGCACCGTAGGAACCCCCCACAGCTACTGCTAGTTGTTGTGGATAGGTTCAGGGGTCTGCAATCTGATAGCTGCCAACCTCTCTGGTTTTTCTGGACTTAGCTGGTATTTTGTCTTTTTCCTCCTTCGGTGACTGATCATAACAAGTTGCCTTGTCCATTCCATACTTAGTCATTTTTTCAATAAGGATTGTATGAGATACTTTGTCAAATGCTTTGCAGAAGTCAAGATATACTATATCTACAGCATTTCCTTGATCCACGCAATCAGTGATTCCGTCATAGAAGGAAATTAAGTTAGTCTGACATGACTTATTAGTTACAAACCCATGCTGACTCTGTTTAATCACTTCATTCTTATCCAGGTACTGACATACATGTTGTTTAATAATTTGCTCAAAGATCTTTCCTGGTATAGAAGTCAGACTCACCGGCCTATAGTTGCCTGGGTCCACCTTCTTCCCCTTTTTGAAGATAGGAACAACATTTGCTCTTCTCCAGTCTTCTGGGGCTTCTCCTGTTCTCCAAGAATTTTCAAAGATTATGGAGAGGGGTTCAAAAATTTCTTCTGCTATCTCCTTCAGTACTCTGGGGTGTAATTCATCTGGACCTGGAGACTTGAATTCATTTAGGTTAGCTAACTGTTTCCTCACTATCTTTCAGTTTATAGATATCCTGGATTCTTCTATTCCCTTAATAGGACAGTGAAGAACAGTTGGTGTTACATTTCCTTTCTGAGAGAAAACAGATGCAAAATAGGAATTTAAAAGTTTGGCCTTCTCAACATCCTGTCTTACCATTTCATCATTTTCATCCTGTAAAAATCCTATAGCATCTTTGACTTTTCTTTTACTTTTGACATATCTCCAAAATCCTTTATTATTGCTCTTGCAAGTCTCAATTCATTGTCAGCTTTAGTTAATCTGATTTGTGCCTTGCAGGTTCTGCAGACAGCATTATATTCTTCTTTAGATATGCCTCCCTCTTTCCATTTTATAAACATTTTTTTCTTCCTTTTTAGCATGTGCTTAAGTTCTGTGTTCATCCATCCTGGCTTCCTTAAATGCTTCCTATTCTTTCCTCTTTTTGGAATTGTTAACAATTGTGCTTTGAGAATTTCATTTTTCAAGATTTCCCATCCTTCCTGGACATTTTTTGTCTTTAAGGATATCCAGCCATTGGATCCCTCCAATTCTCTTTCTGAATCCCTTAAAATCTGCCTTTCTGAAATCTAACCTTGACGTCTGAGTCTTCACAGGTCTTCCTCCTCTAGTTATCCAAAATTCTAAAATAGCATGGTCGCTACCTCCTAGGGTCCCAGCCACTTTTACCTCCTCAACCATTTCCTCCCTATTTATAAGGATTAGATCCAAGGTAGCAGTTCCCCTTGTTTTCTCCCCTACCTTTTGGAAGATAAAGTTGTCAGCAAGAGAGGATAAGAATTTCCTTGACCTGTTAGTTTTGCCTGAGAGAGATTCCCAACAAATGTCTGGATAGTTGAAATCTCCCATGACAACTATGTCATATTTTTTGGAGAACTTGGCCATTTGATGCATATGGCTCCGCTTTCATTCCCCTCATATAGAATGGTCCTTGGGGAAAATACTGGGATGGAGCAAAGACTGTGTGGGAAGGTGCATGGGGGGCAGCATCCAGTAGCCTCTGTGGAGGTGTCTGCGGATCTTTCCACGTCCCCACTGGGAATTTGAAGACGGGGGCTCCGGTCGCCCTCGAGTAAGTGCCACCAGGCAAGTCCTTTGTCTTTGGGCTCGGGACACTAAAAAATACATTCAGGCATGCGCCTCTTGTGCTTGGAGCAGCTCCTCTAAACAGAGGCTGGCTGGGTTAATGTATCCCTTGCCGGTGGCAGACCGGGCAATGGAGGTCCGCGACAGTTTGGGTCGCACCTCGCATGCCACTCATGCCTCTAAAGAGAGAATGAAGATGCCCGCCGGCATTCATCGGTGCCCCACTCAAACTTTTGCCCTTGGCGACTTAGCCATCTCTGACGCCTTCCACGTGTCCCTTCTCAAACCTGTTCACATGTCCCGGTTTTCCAAGTCATCTGCGGGGACATCAGACTTGTCTTTGTTTCAGTATGCATCAGATGATGACGAGACTCAGGTTCCACTTTCTGGTGCGTATGGTGCTGGCGAGACAACCCAGGAGAAGCAGGTGTTTGAAGAGGGGAGTGTAGATGATGAGGTCCTTGACCCATCATGGCGTGAGGAACAGGAAGGTGGTGGGAGCAGCTCTGAGGAAGAGATTCCCCGATCGGCCAAAACAGGAGGGAGAGGGAGGGGGCAGACTTGGTTGCCTGTAGCCTCCACTTCGGCACCCGTTAGGAGCATTCCTCTTTCAAAAGCCAAAACGGGCGCTCCCAAGACTTGCAGTGCGTGGTCCTTTTTTGCCACAGTTGCAGATGACATTTGCTTTGTCAAATGCAAGCTGTGTCATCAGAAAGTTAAAAGAGGGAAAAGTGTCAGCAACTGTCATGTTGGACACTGTTCACACCAGGGTGTCCGGCAGACAGCGGTAATACCCTGTTGGGTATTCTGTTCCAGTCGGGATAGGGTTAACCAGGTTGTCATGCTGGCTGAGGGCTGGGCCACGCCCTAGGTCTTTAAATAGTTCGTCCTGACTATGGGCGTCGCCGACTATAGCTTTAGCCTAGTGCTAGCAATACCGGTCAGCAGTGGTGGTGTTGGAGCGTCTGATATCTGGTGCAGTATATCCCTCAGTGGTTCTTTCTCCAATCTGTTATATATATATTTGGTTGCCCTTGCACATTATTGTATTCCCTTGTGTATTTACTGTGTGGTGTTTTCTTTTACCCCTGTCCATACGTATTTGTGGGGTCTGGTGTCTGGTCCCCTCACTGGGTGGAGGGAGGTGGGTTCAGCTTAGGGCTGGACAGGAGACAGGGACATGGTGGAGGCTCAGGCAGGCACACCTTCAGTGTAAACCCTGGGTAGAGGGACAGACAGGGTTCCCCTAGTCTGAGGGACATCACAGGGGTCCCGGGGTTTTTGCCTAAAGTAACCTAGGCATTCCATGACATTATAGTCGGCCCAAATAATAAAGTGAAAGAAAAAAAAAAAAAAAAAAAATGAATATAGGGGTTACTTACTATGGATCCTATACTTTCCCTAACCAAGCAGCTGGAGGCTCTATCCATACAGGTCACTGAACTCAGGGGGGCGGTCCAGCAACAAGGCCTGTCAGCTCCTGCAGTACCTGCTGAGGCTGCAGCCAGGGCAGCTGAGCCCAAGTTTCCCCTTCCTGAACGATTTGCTGGTGATCGTGGTAAGTTCACGGTGTTTCGTGAATCATGCAAATTGTATTTCCGTATGCGTCCACATTCCTCAGGTAATGAGGCTCAACGCGTGGGCTTGGTGATTTCTTTGCTGAGTGGTGACCCACAGGCCTGGGCCTTTTCACTCCCTTCAGACTCACCGGCATTTGAATCTGTAGATTTTTTTTTCTCTGCTCTGGGTTTGATCTATGACGATCCAGATAGATTAAACTTAGCAGAGTCTAAGATACGCTCACTGCTACAGGGTGATCGACCAGCTGAGGATTACTGCACGGAATTCCGGCGCTGGGCGGTGGACACGCAGTGGAATGACCCTGCGCTTAGAAGTCAATTTTTGCATGGGGTTTCTGGAAGGGTTAAACAGACTCTCCTAATGTACGAGACTCCCGCCTCTCTGGAGGCTGCGATGGCACTTGTAGTACGCATAGACCGACGTCTCCGTCAGGGGGCGCTGGTTTCGTTGCCTCCGGGAGGTGGGGGAGTGGTCGGTGAGGTTGCCGCGGGTGAATCCGTGGAACCCATGCAGATCGCTGGTATAGCACAGTCACCGAGTAACAAGCCTAAACGTCCTTGGCACAGAAGGCTGGGGCTCTGTTTTTTTTGTGGCAAAGGAGGACATTTTATTAACGCTTGCACCCTGGTACCTAAGAAGGGCGCGCCGGCGGAAAACTGATAGGCTCAGAGGGTTTGGAGGAGTCTAGTCTGAGCCTTTGTGTATCCTCCGTCATGGTTTCCCAGTGTATGCTCCCTGCTAGGGTGGTACTTGGGGGGCAAATGCTCTCTATTACAGTATTTATTGATAGTGGCTCAGCTGCCAATCTCATTGATGAGAGGTTCGCGCATACAGCGGGATTTCCGGTGGAGAAATTGCCGAACCCCATCCGGGTGATTACCATCAATGCTTCCCCGTTGTCTCAAGGGGAGATCACAGAGTGTGTGTTGGATATACGACTCCACATCGGAGTATTACACTCAGAGCGGGTAACTTGTAAGGTGCTTAGTAACTTACCGGCTCAGATGGTTCTGGGCTTTCCATGGTTGTCAATGCATAATCCTGTTATTGATTGGAAGACCCAGGACATAATTCAGTGGAGCAGGGAGTGTCAGGAGAGGTGCCTGGCTACATGTATTTCCGCTTTGACCCCCAGTATCCCGGAGCCGTTGCTGGATTATGCGGATGTATTTTCTGAGAAGGGTTGTTCGGAACTACCACCGCATCGCCCCTATGACTGTGCTATTAGGTTGAAACCAGGGGCCAAGTTACCTAAAGCTAGAATGTTTAATATATCAGGTCCCGAGAGGCTAGCTCTCAAGGAATACATTGCGGATAGCCTGAGCAAGGGTCATATTAGACCTTCCTCTTCTCCTCTGGCTGCTGGCTTCTTCTTTGTTAAAAAGAAGGATGGCGGTTTACGCCCGTGTCTGGATTTCAGAGAACTCAACCAGATTACGGTCCGTGATCCTTACCCTATGCCACTTATACCCGATTTATTCAACCAAGTGGTTGGTGCCAGGTGGTTCTCCAAACTGGACCTCAGGGGGGCGTACAATCTTATAAGAGTCCGTCAGGGGGATGAGTGGAAGACAGCGTTCAATACCCCTGAGGGTCACTTTGAGAGTTTGGTAATGCCGTTTGGGTTGACTATGGCACCGGCGGTCTTTCAACACTTCATTAATGATGTCTTCTCTCAGTTGTTGGGGAGGTTCGTTATAATTTATCTTGACGACATCCTCATTTTCTCTCGCGACCATGATACACATATAGAGCATGTTAGACAGGTTCTGCAGTTGCTCAGAGAGAACAGGCTCTATGTCAAGCTTGAAAAATGTGTGTTTTTCGTACAGGAGCTACCGTTCTTGGGTTATATAATCTCCGCCTCAGGTTTTAAGATGGACACCGCAAAGGTGCAGGCGGTACTACATTGGGATCGGCCTGATAATCTTAAGGCGCTTCAGCGATTTCTTGGCTTCTCCAATTACTATAGGAAATGTATTAAGAACTTCTCTATGATTGCCAAACCACTGACTGACATGACTAAGAAGGGTACCGACTTTTCTGACTGGTCTGAGCCTGCGGTACAGGCATTTGAATTCCTCAAGAATAGTTTTGCCTCAGCGCCCATTCTGGTGCAGCCCGATGTCTCCTTACCGTTTGTCATGGAGGTGGATGCGTCGGAGGTTGGAGTGGGGGCTGTACTGTCTCAGGGCCCTTCTTGGGCCAAGTTGCATCCGTGTGCCTTCTTCTCCAAGAAGCTGTCGCCTGCGGAGCGTAATTATGATATTGGCAACAGGGAACTATTGGCCATCAAATTGGCATTCGAGGAGTGGCGACACTTCTTGGAGGGGGCTGTTCATCAGATTACTGTGATAACCGACCATAAGAATTTGCTTTATTTAGAATCTGCTAAGCGCCTGTCCTCCAGACAGGCTCGCTGGGCATTATTCTTCACCCGCTTCAACTTCATTGTTACCTATCGCCCTGGGTCGAAGAATGTTAAGGCAGAAGCTTTATCCAGGTGTTTTCCTGGTGGAGAGTTATGTGAAGAGCCGGTGCCTATTCTCCAAAAGGGTGTGGTGGTATCTGCCATCACGACAGAGATTGAGGCAGAGATTGCGGAGGCTCAGGAGGTGGTACCGCCGGGGTTGCCTGCTAATAAATCTTTTGTGCCGCTACATCTACGCTCTAGAGTGTTGGGCGAACATCACGACACGGTACTGGCAGGTCATCCAGGGGTTAAGAGCACTCTGGAACTGGTATCGCGTCGTTTTTGGTGGCCTAAAATCTGGCAGGATGTGGCCTCATATGTGGCTGCCTGTAACACGTGCGCACGGGCCAAGACTCCTCGTTCCCGTCCCGCTGGTAGCTTGCAGCCTCTCGGGGTGCCCAGTAAGCCATGGACTGAGATTTCCATGGATTTTATTACTGACTTGCCCGCCTCGGCAGGGAACTCGGTCATTTTGGTAATTGTTGATAGGTTCTCCAAAATGTCACATTTCGTTGCTTTACCGTCTTTGCCCAATGCTAAGACTCTTGCTCAGATATTTATTCGCGAGGTGGTCAGACTTCATGGTGTCCCGTCTGACATTGTGTCTGATCGAGGTACGCAGTTTGTGGCAAAGTTTTGGAGAGCTTTTTGTTCTCGCCTTGGAATCAAATTATCTCATTCATCGGCTTTCCACCCTCAGTCGAATGGACAGACTGAGCGGATGAACCAAAACCTGGAGCAATACTTGCGCTGCTTTATTTCTGACAATCAGGAAGAGTGGTCAGCGTTTCTTCCTCTGGCAGAATTCGCAATAAACAACCATTGCCAGGAATCGTCTGGAGAATCTCCTTTTTTTTGTGTGTATGGTCAACATCCTCAATTTTGCACCTTGCGTCAGGGGTGCTCAGTTGGCGTCCCTGAGGAGGACCAGTTGGGAGCTCAATTGTCGTCTGTTTGGAGGAGAGTCAAGCAGCGCTTGTTGAAGGTGGGTTCCAGGTACAAACGGGTGGCTGACTGCAGACGTGTGCCAGGTCCGGACCTGTGTGTGGGTGATTGGGTGTGGTTATCTACTAGGAACATTAAGCTCAAGATACCGTCACTTAAGTTGGGTCCCAGGTTCATTGGCCCATTTAGAATCTCCGCAGTGATCAACCCCGTGGCATTTCGTTTGGAGTTGCCGGCTGTGTATAAGATTCATAATGTATTTCACAAAGCATTGCTAAAGAAGGTCGTGGGTTTGGTGGATGGTTCCCCCGGGCCACCACCTCCCGTCTTGGTGGATGGCGCGTTGGAATTTGAGGTGTCCAAAGTGGTGGACTCTAGGGTTGTGCGTCGCACTCTACAGTACCTGGTCCACTGGCGTGGCTATGGTCCTGAGGAGAGGACATGGGTGCCGGCCTCTGACATTCATGCTGATCGACTGGTTACTATGTTCCATCGTCGCCATCCGGACAAGCCAGGTCCTCGACATGGTGAGGTTCCGGAGGTCCCTCGTAGAAGGCGGGGTACTGTCATGTTGGACACTGTTCACACCAGGGTGTCCGGCAGACAGCGGTAATACCCTGTTGGGTATTCTGTTCCAGTCGGGATAGGGTTAACCAGGTTGTCATGCTGGCTGAGGGCTGGGCCACGCCCTAGGTCTTTAAATAGTTCGTCCTGACTATGGGCGTCGCCGACTATAGCTTTAGCCTAGTGCTAGCAATACCGGTCAGCAGTGGTGGTGTTGGAGCGTCTGATATCTGGTGCAGTATATCCCTCAGTGGTTCTTTCTCCAATCTGTTATATATATATTTGGTTGCCCTTGCACATTATTGTATTCCCTTGTGTATTTACTGTGTGGTGTTTTCTTTTACCCCTGTCCATACGTATTTGTGGGGTCTAGTGTCTGGTCCCCTCACTGGGTGGAGGGAGGTGGGTTCCGCTTAGGGCTGGACAGGAGACAGGGACATGGTGGAGGCTCAGGCAGGCACACCTTCAGTGTAAACCCTGGGTAGAGGGACAGACAGGGTTCCCCTAGTCTGAGGGACATCACAGGGGTCCCGGGGTTTTTGCCTAAAGTAACCTAGGCATTCCATGACAGCAACCTCAATACCACAAATATGTGGAAACATGTGCGGACCAAGCACGAGGTGGAGTTACACAGACACACCATCTACCACCTCTTCAGCTCGTGTTGGGGCCTCTTCCTCCAGCTCACACACAGCTGGTTCGGCTTCCTCACAGGATCGCCAAGGAAGAACCTCTGGCACTGTTGTCCAGAGACCCAGTGACATTCCACCCACAGCACCACGTTCCCAGTCATCCTCACACTCCCAGGCCACTCTACAGCCATCGGTAGCACAGTCCTGGGATAAAAGGTGGCCATACTTGGCAAACCATCCCCGAGCACAGGCTCTGAATGCTGGCATTGCCAAACTACTGGCCCTTGAAATGCTCTCATTCAGGCTGGTGGAGACTGACACCTTCCGGAACTTCATGGCATTGGCAGTCCCACAATACACAGTGCCCAGCCGCTTTTATTTCAGCAGGCAAGCTGTCCCTGCCCTGCAAAAACATGTGGAGGGAAAAATAAAACATGCGCTACTAAACGCCTTCAGTAGCAAGGTCCACCTGACCACCGATGCGTGGACCAGTAACCATGGACAGGGACAATACCTTTCCCTCACTGCCCATTGGGTCAATGTTGTGGAGCCGGGTACAGATCTGGAGAGTGGCGCTGTACGTGGTCTGCCAACTCCACGGATTGCAGGAATCCAGTCTGTACACATTGACTCCTCCTCCTACTCAAGTTCCTCAGAAACAGCGCTGCAGGAGCCTGTCAAGACCGATATGAGTACAGCCGTGGCCAAACGACAACTGGCCGTACTCAAATTAATTTCTTTGGGGAATCGAAACCACACAGCACAGGAGCTCTGGAATGCCATCAAGCAGGAGAGCGACGTGTGGTTTGTGCCAGCGAATCTCCAGCCGGGCTTGGTAGCGTGTGACAATGGCCGAAATCTGGTTGCAGCTCTTGGGCTAGGCAACCAAACTCACATTCCATGTCTGGCACATGTGCTGAACTTGGTCGTGAAGAACTTTCTGAGGGACTATACGGATCTTGATGCACTGCTGCACAAGGTCCACATAGAGAGAAAGAACAAAGTAAGGAGAGACAGCGAAATTACCCTATATTTAGATAATAATATGAATAAACAATAATATATCGCTGGCAGGTATTGGACTATTTATAGGACAGTCATGTTGAAAACAACCAAACTTAAAAAAACAAAAACGACCATAAGTCCCAAGAAAATATTATTTATTGAGTCATTATAAAAAATTATTAAAAAGACATTCCATTAAAATAAATGTATAATACATATACTGAACAAAAAAGGGGGGTCATGCTACCCAGATATGAGGCATACAATATATGTGACAAAATGTGTAAAAATAAGTGATGATTAAACAAACCATAAGTGTTATTATTTATAATAAAAATAATAATAAACAATATGCGGTGCACAAACAAACATAAATATAAAGCAACAACGGTGTGTAACCATAAACATAAGTGTAAACCGCTACCACAGTAAGCCTGTATATATCACAATATACCAATATAGTGCATATGTATAGTAGCACAAAGAAGAAAACACAATATATGTCACCGTGAAATGAAACTATCTACCGACCAGGAAAGAGAACCAATGTGAAAGAATAATAAATATATGTGATAATACCATACAACCTCTCCTGGTCTCCCGGGATAGCAACCCGGTCCCGACGCGCGTTTCGGCGCTAAGCCTTCATGATGAACCATCAGAGCATGCTAGGGTTGTAAATCCAAAAGTTAGGAAAGAAAAATTAAAAGAGGTAGGAAGTAACTGACTTTAACGACCTTCTGACAAAAGATGAAGAACAAAAGCAATATGTCCTGCAAGTTGTAAGCAAATGCCGAGCATTATATTCTGACGTTTCAAAAACTACTTTAACGAAAGCTCTAGAATAGATTAGATAACTATGTAAAATTATCAACTCATGTAGGTTAGCGTGCTCTGATGGTTCATCTGTGCTACTGAGCAATTTATTAGCCATTAACAACTTTTCATTGTCTGTAATGGTGGGATCAAAAAACGATAATCCCACCAACTCTGCATTCAAATACCACAAATGGTTCGAAAATTTGGTCAGGGCTATTTCTGCAATGTTGTTGTCACATTCTTTATAGTCTAACAGACTATGCAAAATACCTAAATCTTAAAATACCTCAATTTGGATTTTTTCAAACTTTGAGCGACGAGCGGCACGGGTTAACGTCGTTTGATCGAGCTCAAATTTTTTTGCTATCTCAATATCTGGAAAGGGGAATCGTTTTGTCCCCACAAAACGATTCCCCTTTCCAGATATTGAGATAGCAAAAAAATTTGAGCTCGATCAAACGACGTTAACCCGTGCCGCTCGTCGCTCAAAGTTTGAAAAAATCCAAATTGAGGTATTTTAAGATTTAGGTATTTTGCATAGTCTGTTAGACTATAAAGAATGTGACAACAACATTGCAGAAATAGCCCTGACCAAATTTTCGAACCATTTGTGGTATTTGAATGCAGAGTTGGTGGGATTATCGTTTTTTGATCCCACCATTACAGACAATGAAAAGTTGTTAATGGCTAATAAATTGCTCAGTAGCACAGATGAACCATCAGAGCACGCTAACCTACATGAGTTGATAATTTTACATAGTTATCTAATCTATTCTAGAGCTTTCGTTAAAGTAGTTTTTGAAACGTCAGAATATAATGCTCGGCATTTGCTTACAACTTGCAGGACATATTGCTTTTGTTCTTCATCTTTTGTCAGAAGGTCGTTAAAGTCAGTTACTTCCTACCTCTTTTAATTTTTCTTTCCTAACTTTTGGATTTACAACCCTAGCATGCTCTGATGGTCCAGACGAACAAGATTCTGACATTTTTTCCCCCCATATGAGATCCGGTCACCCTAGTGTACACCCTCCTAGATCCTCGCTACCGGGACAACTTACAAAGCCTCATACCACCATTGAACCGGGAGCGTAAACTGCGGGAGTACCAAGACACACTGGTGCAGTCCATCATGTTCTCCATTCCAACCGACAGCAGTGCTGCCAGTGCTTTACAAAGCAGCTCTGTGCGTCGAGGCAGTGGAGGAAGCTCGGCACAAAGAGGGAGCAGAGGCAGCGCCTCAGCACAAGGCAAGACCACTATTGTCCAAATGTAGCAAAGTTTTGTGTGTCCGCCACAAATGTCTACACCATCACAGACGGCTCCAGTCAGCAGGAGGCAACGTTTCCGTCAGATGGTGACAGACTACATGTCTTGCCTTGTCAGTGTACTCCCAGATGGCTCTTCCCCCTTCAAGTTTTGGGTCTCTAAGCTGGATACATGGCCAGAGCTTAGCCAGTATGCATTGGAGGTGCTGGCTCGTCCTGCTGCCAGTGTATTATCGGAACGCGTCATTAGTGCCGCAGGTGGTGTACTAACAGACCGTCGCACGCGACTATCCTCCGATAACGTTGACCGGCTTACTTTTGTGAAAATGAACAAGGCCTGGATCTCGCCAGAATTTGCCAGTCCTCTACCAGAATAAATAATTGGTTGGCAACAGTATCCAGGTCTCCTGTTGTGTTCATGCTTCTACCACCTGAACTGTAATCCCTGGGCTTCAACACAGCCAGTTGTCGCTCAGAAGTGCCATCTGGACAGGGAAAAACACTATCTCCTGTGTTAGTGGGGTTCAGTAACGCCATCTGCTCCCCTTCTGTGTGGATGGCAAAGTCTCCTGCTCCCTCCACAATTGAACTACTTCTGATTTTTAACCGTGCTCCACTTAGGCCTCTGCCTCCACTGTCTCTATTATTTCCCCTGGCCTCCAACCCAACTGTTAGCGTGGGTAGTGTGGAACCGGAAACTCCAGGAGTGGATCCTCTGGACCGTGACACCGAGGGGCCCCGGGCGAGCGGCCAGGTGGAACCGACCCCTATACAGGGACCGTTAGGAGCATGACCAGGGGTTCGAGTACCACGATAGCCGGTACCGAGAGGGGCGGCTCAGGATGGACCGGAGTAGGACTGTGGGACAGAAGTATAGATGACGGAACAGGAACTGTTATGAGTCACCGAAGGAGGAAAAAACAAAATACTAGCTAAGTCCAGAAAAAACAGAGAGGTTGGCAGCTATCGGATTGCAGACCCCTGAACCTATCCACAACAACTAGCAGTAGCCGTGGGGGGTTCCTACGGTGCCCTAGACCCCTCGATCACAGCCGGAGAACTACATAGCCTAAAGACAGAAAGGGGAAAAACTAAACTGCCCCAGAGCAGACCCCAAAGCAATAGGCAGCCCCCAACATATAATGACGGTGAAGCAAGATGAAAACACTAACACAGATAGAAAGATAGGTTGAGCAAATGATGGGGCCCAAGCTAACTACATAGGACAGGATAGGAAAGCTGCTGTCTGCCATCCGCAAAAACCCTATCCAAAATGAGCCAACCGACTGATAGGAAAAACAGGCCCTGAAGTCGCTAGGCTTCAAAAGACTATATCAGTACTCAGGTATATTCTGAAGACAGAGCAAAAGATCAACAGATCAGAGACAAAGATGGAATTTAGCTCACGCCCGGCCGGGGATGGCAGAACTCCCAAAAAACAAGGCAAAACAAAAACAAAACTGAAGAGTATAAGGCAGAGCAGAAAAACTTAGCTTTGAGATGCAGGAATCAGACTGGTCTCCAAGAATCCAGCAGGAAAATCACCAGCCAGGAAGAAGGGCGTCGGCAGCCTTATATCCAGTCAATTCCAGTCACCCAGTCATCATCTAGCTGCCCAGGTGTTTGGTAATCAGCCTCACTACCTTCCTTCACCAGAGGAACCGAGTCGTATTTGAGATGTTTTATTTCCGCTGATCAGGATGATTGGGTTTCATTTTTTGCCCTTGGACGAATTTGTTTAAATAATAGAGCTAGTTCTGCCACTTTGATTGCTTAAACTTCATCAGAAAAAAAAAATATCCCTCCTACGGCCTCAGAGAAAAAGAGGAAAAAATATACACACAAAAAAAAAATAATTTGACACTTTTTTTTTTTTTCTTTTTTACAATTCTTTCCTGCCATTGAGTACCCTATAATCTGCGGTATGGCTGGTGATTCTGTTATGATTGAGTCACCGAGGAGGAAAAAACAAAAATGCAAGCTCAGGCCAGAAAATCAGAGAGGTTGGAGACTAGCAGATTGCAGACCCCTAATCCTATCACACAACTAGCAGTAGCCGTGGAGTGTTTATGGTCAGGAGGATAATTCCTGGGTCTCTGCCTCTGATATTCATGCCGAAAGATTGGTGCGTGCCTTTCATCGGGCTCACCCGGATCGCCCTGGTGGCATGGATGAGGGTTCGGTGACCCCTCCTCAAGGGGGAGGTACTGTTGTGAGTTCATTTTTCCCTTCACCATTGAGGTCTGATGAACTCCCTCCTCAGGAGAGGAAGGTAGGACGGGAGAACGGAGAAGGAACAAATAGCAGGGAGAAACCGGACAGGGCAGTGGGCAGCATCGGAGGTGCGCAGGGACCTGAGAGCCGGGGGTGACGCTGCGCAGGGACTGCAAGCGCCACGGACAAAGACAAACAGGCGTCTTACCTTCCAAGACGCCAAGCAGAAATACCCGGTGGGGTGGAGCCACCGGGTAACGTGCTCCCAGGATGCCCAGCGGCCGGGGAAGGGTGAGCGCGCATGCGCTGGCCTCTGACGCGCCGTGACCCTGTAAAGCCAGACAGGGGACGGCGCGAGGTGTCGGAGGAGGTAACATTAGTTTTGGTTTTGTTTACATTGTTTGGAGTTCAGCCATCCCCGGCTGGGGGTGTGCTGGATTTTTATTCCTTGATCAGTGTTCTCTTTTGCTCTGCTTTCAGAATATTCTGAGTGCTGATATAGGGTTTGAAGTCTAGTGCTGAAGCGGAGGTTCACTTATTCTCTGGTTTTGCGACAACCCGATATCTCACTTCCATTTCAGGTGGAGGTGGGTGCTTCAGAGACTGGTGCAGGAGCTGTTTTGTCCCAAAAGGATCCTGTAACATATAAAATGAACCCCTGTGCCTTCTTTTCCCGAAAGTTCTCTCCTTCGGAACGCAACTATGATGTGGGGAATCGAGAACTGTTGGCCATGAAGTGGGCATTTGAGGAGTGGAGACATTGGTTGGAGGGAGCTAGACATCAAGTTGTGGTCCTCACTGACCACAAGAATTTGATCAACCTTGAGTTGGCTAAACTCTTGAATCCGAGACAGGCCAGGTGGGCCTTGTTTTTCACGTGTTTTGATTTTGTGGTCTCCTTTCTTCCGGGCACTAAGAACGTTAAGGCTGATGCCCTCTCTAGGAGTTTTTTGGCTGATTCTCCTAATGTGACCAAGCCTGCTACCATCTTAGGTGAGGGGGTGGTTCTTTCTGCCATCTCACCCGATTTGAGACGTGCTCTGGAGAAGTTTCAGGAGGATAAGCCTGAGCGTTGTCCCAGTGGTAGGTTGTATGTTCCTGACCAGTGGAGGAGGAAAGTGATGTCTGAGGTTCATTGCTCTTCGTTGGCTGGTCATCCAGGTATTTTTGGTACTAGAGATTTGGTGAGTCGGTCTTTTTGGTGGCCTGCCTTGTCTCGTGATGTCAGAAATTTTGTGCAGTCCTGTGGGACTTGCTCCCGATCTTAGCCTTGTTCTCGTTCTAGTGGGTTGTTGATGCCCTTGCCGGTGCCCAGGAGGCCATGGACCCATATTTCAATAGATTTTATTTCTGATCTGCCTGTCTCTCAGAGGATGACTGTTATCTGGGTGATTTGTGATAGATTCTCTAAGATGGTCCATCTTGTACCACTCCCTAAGTTGCCATCTTCCTCAGAGTTGGTGCCCTTGTTTTTGCAACAGGTGGTTCGCTTGCACAGGATTCCTGAGAACATTGTATCGGACAGAGGAGTTCAGTTTGTCTCTAGATTCTGGAGGACCTTTTGTTCCAAGTTGGGAATTCAGTTGTCCTTCTCCTTTGCATTTCACCCTCAGACCAATGGGCAGACGGAGAAAACAAACCAGACTTTGGAGGTTTATTTGAGATGTTTTATATCTGCTGATCATGATGATTTGGTCTCATTTTTACCCTTGGCCGAATTTGCTTTAAATAATAGAGCTAGTTCTGCCACTTTGATGTCACCCTTTTTCTGCAACTTTGGGTTTCATCCTCGATTTTCTTCAGGGCAGGTGGAGTCTTCTGCCTGTCAAGGGGTTGACACTGTGGTGGAAAGAATGCAGCAGATTTGGGACCAAGTGGTGGATAAGTTGTCTCTTTCCCAGGAAAAGGCCCAGCGGTTTTCTAACCGGCATAGGACCATTGGTCCCCGGTTTAAGGTGGGTGATATGGCCTGGTTGTCATCAAAGAATATCTCTATGAAGGTGGCTTCTCCAAAGTTTAAACCTAGATTTATTGGACCTTACAAGCTTTTGGAGATTATTAATCCGGTCTCTTTTCGGTTGGCTCTTCCTGTCACATTTAAGATTCATAATGTGTTTCATAAGTCCTTGTTGAAGAGGTTTGTTGAACCAGTGGTTCCTATGGCGACACCTCCTGACCCTGTGTTGGTTGAGGGTAACATGGAATATGAGGTAGAGAAAATACTGGATTTCCGTCTGGCTAGACGGAGACTCCAGTATTTGGTTAAGTGGAAGGGTTATGGTCAGGAGGATAATTCCTGGGTCTCTGCCTCTGATATTTATGCCGAAAGATTGGTGCGTGCTTTTCCTCGGGCTCATCCTGATCGGCCTGGTGGCTTGGAGGAGGGTTCGGTGACCCCTCCTCAAGGGGGAGGTACTGTTGTGAGCTCATCTGTTCATTCACCTTTTGTGTCCGAGGATCTCCCTCTTCTGGTGAAGGAAGGTAGTGAGGCTGATTTGGATGAGAGAAACCAAACACCTGATCAGGTGGATTGTGACTGGGTAACAGGAACTTCAGACTGGATATAAGGCAGCCGACGCCCTTCTGAGTGGCTGGTGATTTCTCTGCTGGATTCTTGGAGACCAGTCTGATTCCTGCTTCCCAAAGATAAGCTTTTGCTCTGCTATTGAACTTATTAGTTGTTAGGGTTCTAGGTAGAAACCCGAGAGTGGACCCTCTGGGTCGAGGCTCCAGAGCCCCCGAGGGCGAGCAAACCAGGTGATGACCACCCCTATACAGGGAGTGTTAGAGGCAGGCCCAAGGGAGATGGAACCACGACATCCGGAACCAAAGGGACGACCCGGGGGGTATACAGGAGAGCAGATCAGAGCGTGTGAGGGTATACGAGGGATTGAGTAAACACAAGGCAGGAGGAAACAGGCTGTGGAACCGGGAAGGAACAGGACAGAGCCGAGGCAAATAGCTGGAATGGAAGAAGAACACAAGGGGATTAGGAGACACTGGACCTAAGGGTTCTGGCAGAGAACAAGATAGGGGGAAGAAGCACAATACGCAGGAGACAGACAAGTACAGAGGCAGTGGTACAGGCGGGAAGTAAGCACAGGAGAATACAGGATGGCTAACAGGGAACCAGGAGAGGAAGGTAGGACGGGAGAACGGAGAAGGAACAAATAGCAAGGAGAAACCGGACAGGGCAGAGGGCAGCACCGGAGGTGCGCAGGGACCTGAGAGCCGGGGGTGACGCTGCGCAGGGACTGCAAGTGCCACGGACAAAGACAAACAGGCATCTTACCTTCCAAGACGCCAAGCAGAAATACCCTGTGGGTGCCGCCATGATGGGGCGGAGCCACCGGGTCACGTGCTCCCAGGATGCCCAGCGGCCAGGGAAGGGCGAGCGCGCATGCGCTGGCCTCTGACGCGCCGTGACCCTGTAAAGCCAGGCAGGGGATGGCGCGAGGCGTCGGAGGAGGTAACAGTGCCCCCTCTCTTACTCCCCTCCTTCTTAAGGCGGGACAGAAACCTCATGATATGAGGCGCATTGATGTTTTCCCGGGGCTCCCATGACCTCTCCTCAGGGCCGAACCCTTTCCAATCAATAAGGAAAAAGGTCCTACCCCTGACAGTCTTTTTTGCCAAGTTGTCCTTGACATCAAAAGTATCTTCAGCGGTGCTAGGAGGAGGAGCGTGGGACGAAGCTGGGTGAAAGCAATTAAATACTGTAGGTTTGAGGAACGAGACGTGGAAGGTATTGGGAATCCACAGAGAGGCAGGTAGTTTTAGTTTATAGGCCACGTCATTGATGCGACTCAAAACCTCAAAGGGACCAATATAACGCGGGCCCAATTTATAAGAGGGGATTTTAAGTCGGATGAAACGCGAGGCTAACCAGACCTTATCGCCCGGATGATAGGGAGGGGCGTCAAGGCGTTTCTTGTCGGCGTACCTCTTCATCCGATCGCTAGCTCTCTCAAGGGCCCCTTTTGTTTCCTCCCAAATTTTAGAGAATTCTGAGGACAAGGAGTCTGCCGCCGGCATGCCCGAGGTGGAGGAAACGGGAAGGGGAATGCCGGGATGCTACCCAAAGACTACAAAAAAGGGAGACTTGGAAGAGGATTCGTTGGGGTGATTGTTGTGGGCGAATTTGGCCCAAGGAAGCAGCGAGACCCAGTTGCTCTGGTGTGCATTAGAAAAATGCCGAAGATAAGAGGTTAACACTTGATTGATTCACTCCACTTGGCCGTTGGACTGCAGGTGGTAGGCAGAGGAGAAATCCAGGGCTACCTCCATTGAGCCGCAGAGAGCTCTCCAGAAATCAGAGGTGAATTGAACACCACGGTCAGACACGATGTGCTGGGGAAAACCATGAAGTCGGAAAAAATGATGCAAGAAGATCTTCGCCAACTCGGGCGCAGAAGGCAGACCAGGCAGCGGGATAAAATGGGCCATTTTGGAAAAACGATCCACCACCACCAAAATGACAGTGCAGCCGGAAGATGGAGGTAGATCCGTGACAAAATCCATGGCGATATGGCTCCAAGGGACCGAAGGTACAGGCAACGGATGTAAGAGACCGGAGGGTAACTGTCTTGGGACTTTGTTTCAGGCACAGGAGGAGCAAGAAGTGGTGATCTCCAAGACATCCTGGCAGAGCGAGGGCCACCAATATTGGCGGGAGATGAGGGATAGAGTCCTCATGGCTCCAACATGCCCGGCGACTTTAGAGGAGTGTCCCCAACGCAGAACCCTTACTCTGTCATGGTCCAATACCAAGGTCTTGCCAGGCGGTGGATTGACCAAACTTAGAGGAGCTAGGGTGACGATCTTCGCGGGATCAATGATGTGGGCAGGGCTCTCCTCTTCATCGGTAGGGAGAAATGACCTCGATAGCGCATCTGCTTTGGTATTTTTATTACCCGGCCGAAAGTGGAGCTCGAAATCAAAGCGTCCAAAGAATAAGGACCATCTGGCTTGCCGAGGGTTGAGCCTTTGAGCAGACTGAACGTAGGCCAAATTCTTATGGTCGGTAAATATGGTGAAGGGATGGACGGCTGCTTCGAGAAGGTAACGCCATTCCTCTAAGGCCAGTTTTATTGGAAGTAGTTCCTTGTCCCCAATGGAATAATTGCGTTTGGGAGGAGAAAAGGCTTTAGAGAAAAATCCACATGTGACGGCCCGACCAGTGGAGGTTCTTTGCAGGAGAACTGCCCCTGCTCCAACAGATGATGCGTCGACCTCGAGAATAAAGGGTCTATCGGCATCCAGACGGTGGAGAACAGGCGCTGTAGAGAATTCCTTCTTCAGAGTTTGAAAGGCGTCCTCTGCCTCAGGAGGCCAGAGGTGGGGATTTGCCCCTTTGCGTACGAGAGCAGAGATAGGCTTGGTTAAGGTGGAGAAATGAGGAATAAATTGCCTATAGTAATTTGCAAAGCCGAGAAAGCGTTGAATGGCTTTGAGTCCAAGGGGACAAGGCCAGTCCAGGACAGCGGACACTTTCTCAGGATCCATCTTCAGACCAGACCTCGAGACGATGTACCCTAGAAATGGTAGGGATGGTTGCTCGAAGACGCATTTCTCCAACTTGGCAAAAAGGTGGTTTTCCCTTAGACGTTGTAACACTTGCCGTACGTCCCGCCGATGGGTAGAGAGATCCGGAGAGAAGACAAGGATGTCGTTTAGATAAACCATGGCACAAGAGTAAAGGAGATCTTGAAAAATATAATTAACGAGCTCCTGGAATACTGCTGGTGCGTTACAGAGGCCAAAAGGCATAACTAAGTACTCATAGTGGCCGTCACGCGTGTTGAACGCGGCCTTCCACTCATCCCCAGCGCGAATTCGGACCAAGTTATAGGCTCCTTGAAGATCAAGTTTGGTAAATACTTGTGCTCCTCTCAGGCGATCAAAGAGTTCGGAGATGAGGGGCAATGGGTACTTGTTCTTTATCGTGATGCTGTTTAAACCTCTGTAGTCGATGCACGGACAGAGCGAACCGTCCTTCTTCTTGACAAAAAAGAAGCCTGCGCCCACAGGAGAGGAAGACTTCCGTATGAAACCCTTGGCCAAGTTCTCTTGAACGTACTCCGACATGGCTTGCGTCTCTGCCGGCGAGAGTGGGTAAATCCTACCCCTTGGAGGGATAGCTCCAGGGATGAGCTCGATGGGGCAATCGTAGGGTCGGTGCGGCGGGAGGTTCTCGGCCTCCTTCTTGTTAAAGAAGGAGGCTCTTGGGCCCGTAACCAGGGAAGGCCAAGAAGAATAGGATGAGAGATGCCCGCTATGACATAAAAGGCGATCCTCTCTTTGTGCAAGGCTCCTACCTGGAGTTCTACCTCGTGGGTGACTAGGGTAACGGCCTCTTGAAGAGGTTTACCGTCCACAGAAGCGAGGCTCCGTGGAGTCTCTAAGGTTTTAACCGGGACCGAAAATTTAAGGACCTCCTTGAGCCTAATAAAATTTCCTGCTGCGCCGGAATCCACATAGGCTGCCAAAGAAAACCGTTTACCACCAACGTGCAACAAGACGGACAGAGTGAGGGGTAGAGAGGTATCACACACACCTAGGGAGGACTCTCTTACCTGACCTAGGCGGAGGAGTTTTCCGGACGTTCCGGGCAGGCGCGGACCAAATGAGAGTCACTGCCACAGTAGAAACAGAGACCCTGGGTGCGCCTCTCCTTCCGGCGTTGTCCAGATAGCTTAAGCCGGTCTACCTGCATGGGTTCTGGCATAAAAGCTGAAGCGGATATCCCGGACCGAGGACCGGGTGGTCCACGGATGGCTGGGGAAGAACGAGGAAGCCTCCTCTCACGAGCACGTTCCTGGAATCGTAGATCGATACATGTGGCCAGCGAAATCAGCTCCTCTAAGGCGGTGGGGGTATCACGTCCAGCCAACTCATCCTTAATTTGACCCGCGAGGCCTCGCCAGAAGGCCCCTACTAATGCCTCGTTGTTCCATCCGAAATCAGAAGATAGGGTCCGAAATCGGATGGCATATTGACCCACGGTTTGGGACCCTTGGTGAAGGTTGAATAAGGATTCTGTGGTCGAGGCCAGACGGCCCGGCTCGTCGAACACTCGACGAAACGTTTCAAAAAAGGTACTTAGCTGGGAGACCACAGGATCATCCCGCTCCCAGAGAGGATTAACCCATGCCAAAGCGTCTCCCTCAAGATGGGAGACAATGAAAGCCACCTTGGCCTGCTCAGTGGGATATTGCTGAGGCAGGAGTTCGAAGTGGAGGCGGCACTGGTACAGGAAACCCCGACACAGCTTGGGGTCCCATTGTAACGAGGTGGCTTAGCTAGACGGGGTGGTGGGTGAGGAGCCAAAGCTGGGACGGGAGATGCGGTGGCCGACTGCAGGGAGAGTAAGCGGTCGTCTATAGAGGCCATATAACTGAGAATATGGGTCTGGGTATCTTTCTGCTGTGCCAGCTCTTGCTGCAGTCCAGCCAATTGGGAAGCATTCCCAGGATCAGAGGCCTGGAGAGTGGAGAGACGAGAATCCATGGTTTTCATGAAAGCCATGATACGAGTTTGATTCTCCCGCAAAAAGAGCAACTCCTTTTGAGCTGCAGCGGTACCAGCGGGGTCCATGGCCTGTTTGTTCTGTTAGGGTTCTAGGTAGAAACCTGAGAGTGGACCCTCTGGGTAGTTGCTCCAGAGCCCCCGAGGGCGAGCGGACCAGGTGATGACCACCCCCTATACAGGGAGTGTTAGGGGCAGGCCCAAGGGAGATGGAACCACGACAGCCGGAACCAAAGGGACGACCCGGGGGGTATACAGGAGAGTAGATCAGAGTGTGGGAGGGTATACGAGGGATTGAGTAGACACAAGGCAGGAGGAAACAGGCTGTGGAACCGGGAAGGAACAGGACGGAGCCGAGGCAAATAGCTGGAATGGAAGAAGGACACAAGGGGATTAGGAGATACTGGACCTAAGGGTTCTGGCAGAGAAAAAGATAGGGGGAAGAAGCACAATACGCAGGAGACAGACAAGTACAGAGGCAGCGGTACAGGCGGGAAGCAAGCACAGGAGAATACAGGATGGCGAACAGGGAACCAGGAGAGGAAGGTAGGACGGGAGAACGGAGAAGGAACAAATAGCAGGGAGAAACCGGACAGGGCAGTGGGCAGCACCGGAGGTGCGCAGGGACCTGAGAGCCGGGGGTGACGCTGCGCAGGGACTGCAAGCGCCACGGACAAAGACAAACAGGCGTCTTACCTTCCAAGACGCCAAGCAGAAATACCCGGTGGGGTGGAGCCACCGGGTAACGTGCTCCCAGGATGCCCAGCGGCCGGGGAAGGGTGAGCGCGCATGCGCTGGCCTCTGACGCGCCGTGACCCTGTAAAGCCAGACAGGGGACGGCGCGAGGTGTCGGAGGAGGTAACATTAGTTTTGGTTTTGTTTACATTGTTTTGGAGTTCAGCCATCCCCGGCTGGGGGTGTGCTGGATTCTTATTCCTTGATCAGTGTTCTCTTTTGCTCTGCTTTCAGAATATTCTGAGTGCTGATATAGGGTTTGAAGTCTAGTGACTTCAGGGTCCTTTTTGCTTATCAGTTGTGTTGGTAATATTCTTAGCAGGGTTTTCTCAGATTGCAGACAGCAGCTTTTCTGTCCTGTCCTTTTTAGTTAGCTTGGGCCCCATCGTTTGCTCATCCTATCTTTCTATCTGTGTTAGTGTTTTCATCTTGCTTCACCGTCATTATATGTTGGGGGCTGCCTATTGCTTTGGGGTCTGCTCTGGGGCAGTCAGTTTTTCCCTTTTCTCTCTTTAGGCTTATTTAGATCTCCGGCTGTGATGAGGTATCTAGGATCACCGTAGGAACACTCCACGGCTACTGCTAGTTGTGTGATAGGATTAGGGGTCTGCAATCCGCTAGTTTCCAACCTCTCTGATTTTCTGGGCTGAGCTTGCATTTTTGTTTTTTCCTCCTCAGTGACTCAATCATAACAATACTCCCTCTTCTTCACATTCTTGAATGCTGCTTGGCTGGCCCCCTCTTTCCAAGCCAACAGATTCAGAGAACAGAAGTAGAGACTGTGATGGCTCCAGTCCTGGGCTCTCTGACTGCCTGGGCACTTTGGCAGGTGGTGAAGAGACAGATGGTTGCTCTTCAGTGCTCTGGCCCTGAGAAGACGTGGAAGTCATTGAAGTCGATGCATTAGCTGCCATCCATCCGACAACGGCTTCAATTTGTTCCTCCCGCAGCAGTGGGTTACGGTGAGGTCCTACAAAGCTGCGTTTAAAGGACTGTTGCCTGCTAAAACTGGGGGATGCTGACTCACTGGTGCCCGCAGCAGGCACAGAATCCCCACGTCCTCTCCCTGCAGAATCCCCACATCCTCTCCCTGCAGAATCCCCACGTCCTCTCCCTGCTGAAACTCCACGCCCACGTGCCTTACTCCCTGCCTTCTTCATCTTGGTAGACTGATAAAGATAGGCAGAAAAGTACAAAGGGGGGCTTAGTGTGCTTATTCCTGAACAGCTGGTAACAGGTATAAGAAACACTAATTTTATGAATTGTCTGATCGTGTGGAGCAGCTTGCTGTTGAAGTGCGAGGAATTTCTGCCTATCTTGCTCATTCACACACTGCTGAACCAAAAATCCCCACTCCTGATGTGTTTTTTGGGGATCGGTCTAAATTTTTGAATTTTAAGAATAATTGTAAATTATTTCTTGCCTTGAAGTCTAACTCATCGGGGAACTCTGCACAGCAGGTTAATATTGTAATCTCCTTGCTGAGCGGCGATCCCCAGGATTGGGCGTTTTCTTTAGTACCAGATGATCCTATTCTAACAAATGTGGATGCATTTTTTCAGGCCTTGGGGTTGTTGTATGATGAACCTAATGCGATTGATCAAGCTGAAAAGACCCTGTTGGCATTGAGCCAGGGTCAAGATTCTGCAGAACTGTACTGTCAAAAACTTCGAAAGTGGGTGGTCCTCACCACTTGGAATGATGGTGCCTTGGCAGCTCTCTTTCGGAAGGGTTTGTCAGAAGCCGTAAAAGATACTATGGTGGGATTTCCTGTTCCCTCTGGTCTTGACGATTCTATGTCATTAGCCATTCAGGTTGATCGGTGTTTACGTGAACGTAAAATTGCATGGGAAATGCTGCCACCTGTTGAGAAAATGTCTGAACCTATGCAATGTGATAGAGTTTTGTCTAGGGTGCAACGTCAGGAGTTTAGAAGACGTAATAAGCTGTGTTTTTTCTGTGGAGATGCCTTTCATGTTATTTCTGTCTGCCCTAAATGAGAGAAACGTTTTGCACACACATTTGCTGTAGGTGGTGTACAACCTAAGTTTCTTATGGCAATTACTCTGATCTGCTCCCTGTCCACATTTTCCGCTAAAGCCTTTGTGGATTCAGGAGCGGCCTTGAACCTAATGGATTTGGATTTTGCTAAACGTTGTGGTTTCCCTATGACACCCCTGCGGACCCCTATTCCTTTGAGGGGTATTGATGCTACTCCGTTGGTGAAGAATAAACCTCAGTTTTGGACCCAGGTGGTAATGCGGGTCGCCCCAGACCATCAAGAAAATTGCAGATTTTTGGTGTTGCATAATTTGCATGATACCATCGTTCTGGGGTTCCCCTGGTTGCAAATCCATAATCCAGTTTTGGATTGGAAATCTGTGTTTGTGGTGAGTTGGGGTTGTCGGTGTGCTCTTAGTGACACTCCTGTTTTCTCCACCTCTCCCCAGTTGCATGAGGTTCCTGACTATTTGGCAGATTTTAATGATGTGTTTAGTGAGAGTAAGTCTGCGTCTTTGCCTCCTCATAGGAGTTATGACTGTGCAATTGAGCTGAGTCCGGGGTGTAAATTTCCCAAGGGTCGACTTTTTAATTTATCTGTACCCGAACATGAGGCTATGCATTCTTATATTAAGGAGTCGTTGGAGAAGGGTCACATTAGACCATCCTCTTCACCCTTGGGTGCTGGTTTTTTTTGTGGCCAAGAAGGATGGTTCATTAAGGCCCTGTATTGACTATCGCTCCCTTAAAAAAATTACTGTTAAATATCAGTATCCATTACCCCTGATTTCTGACCTATTTTCTAGAGTTGAAGGTGCTTGCTGGTTTACCAAGCTTGACCTCAGGGGGGTGTATAATCTTATTCGCATTAAGTATGGAGATGAATGGAAGACAGCGATTAATACTCCGGAGGGACATTTTGAGTACCTGGTGATGCCTTTTGGGCTCACTAACGCCCCTTCTGTCTTCCAGTGCTTCATGAATGATATTTTCCAGGACTTTGTGGATAAGTTTCTGATCATCTATTTGGATGATATTTTGATCTTTTCCAGGGATTGGGACTCTCATGTGGAACATGTTCGGACTGTGTTCCGGATTTTGAGGGAAAACTCCCTGTATGTTAAGGGATCGAAATGTCTTTTTGGTGTACAGAGGATTTCATTTTTGGGATTTATCTTGTCTCCGTCAACTATTGAAATGGACCCGGCCAAGGTACAGGCCATTTATGATTGGGTTCAGCCCACTTCTTTGAAGGCTCTCCAGAAGTTTTTGGGGTTTGCTAATTTTTATCGTAAGTTTATAGCCAATTTTTCTGTTATTGCCAAACCATTGACTGATTTGACTAAGAAGGTCGCTGATTTGCTGAATTGGTCTCCATAGGCTGTTTCTTCTTTTTAGGAGCTGAAGCGGAGGTTCACTTATTCTCTGGTTTTGCGACAACCCGATATCTCACTTCCATTTCAGGTGGAGGTGGGTGCTTCAGAGACTGGTGCAGGAGCTGTTTTGTCCCAAAAGGATCCTGTAACATATAAAATGAACCCCTGTGCCTTCTTTTCCCGAAAGTTCTCTCCTTCGGAACGCAACTATGATGTGGGGAATCGAGAACTGTTGGCCATGAAGTGGGCATTTGAGGAGTGGAGACATTGGTTGGAGGGAGCTAGACATCAAGTTGTGGTCCTCACTGACCACAAGAATTTGATCAACCTTGAGTTGGCTAAACTCTTGAATCCGAGACAGGCCAGGTGGGCCTTGTTTTTCACGTGTTTTGATTTTGTGGTCTCCTTTCTTCCGGGCACTAAGAACGTTAAGGCTGATGCCCTCTCTAGGAGTTTTTTGGCTGATTCTCCTAATGTGACCAAGCCTGCTACCATCTTAGGTGAGGGGGTGGTTCTTTCTGCCATCTCACCCGATTTGAGACGTGCTCTGGAGAAGTTTCAGGAGGATAAGCCTGAGCGTTGTCCCAGTGGTAGGTTGTATGTTCCTGACCAGTGGAGGAGGAAAGTGATGTCTGAGGTTCATTGCTCTTCGTTGGCTGGTCATCCAGGTATTTTTGGTACTAGAGATTTGGTGAGTCGGTCTTTTTGGTGGCCTGCCTTGTCTCGTGATGTCAGAAATTTTGTGCAGTCCTGTGGGACTTGCTCCCGATCTTAGCCTTGTTCTCGTTCTAGTGGGTTGTTGATGCCCTTGCCGGTGCCCAGGAGGCCATGGACCCATATTTCAATAGATTTTATTTCTGATCTGCCTGTCTCTCAGAGGATGACTGTTATCTGGGTGATTTGTGATAGATTCTCTAAGATGGTCCATCTTGTACCACTCCCTAAGTTGCCATCTTCCTCAGAGTTGGTGCCCTTGTTTTTGCAACAGGTGGTTCGCTTGCACAGGATTCCTGAGAACATTGTATCGGACAGAGGAGTTCAGTTTGTCTCTAGATTCTGGAGGACCTTTTGTTCCAAGTTGGGAATTCAGTTGTCCTTCTCCTTTGCATTTCACCCTCAGACCAATGGGCAGACGGAGAAAACAAACCAGACTTTGGAGGTTTATTTGAGATGTTTTATATCTGCTGATCATGATGATTTGGTCTCATTTTTACCCTTGGCCGAATTTGCTTTAAATAATAGAGCTAGTTCTGCCACTTTGAAGTCACCCTTTTTCTGCAACTTTGGGTTTCATCCTCGATTTTCTTCAGGGCAGGTGGAGTCTTCTGCCTGTCCAGGGGTTGACACTGTGGTGGAAAGAATGCAGCAGATTTGGGACCAAGTGGTGGATAAGTTGTCTCTTTCCCAGGAAAAGGCCCAGCGGTTTTCTAACCGGCATAGGACCATTGGTCCCCGGTTTAAGGTGGGTGATATGGCCTGGTTGTCATCAAAGAATATCTCTATGAAGGTGGCTTCTCCAAAGTTTAAACCTAGATTTATTGGACCTTACAAGCTTTTGGAGATTATTAATCCGGTCTCTTTTCGGTTGGCTCTTCCTGTCACATTTAAGATTCATAATGTGTTTCATAAGTCCTTGTTGAAGAGGTTTGTTGAACCAGTGGTTCCTATGGCGACACCTCCTGACCCTGTGTTGGTTGAGGGTAACATGGAATATGAGGTAGAGAAAATACTGGATTTCCGTCTGGCTAGACGGAGACTCCAGTATTTGGTTAAGTGGAAGGGTTATGGTCAGGAGGATAATTCCTGGGTCTCTGCCTCTGATATTTATGCCGAAAGATTGGTGCGTGCTTTTCCTCGGGCTCATCCTGATCGGCCTGGTGGCTTGGAGGAGGGTTCGGTGACCCCTCCTCAAGGGGGAGGTACTGTTGTGAGCTCATCTGTTCATTCACCTTTTGTGTCCGAGGATCTCCCTCTTCTGGTGAAGGAAGGTAGTGAGGCTGATTTGGATGAGAGAAACCAAACACCTGATCAGGTGGATTGTGACTGGGTAACAGGAACTTCAGACTGGATATAAGGCAGCCGACGCCCTTCTGAGTGGCTGGTGATTTCTCTGCTGGATTCTTGGAGACCAGTCTGATTCCTGCTTCCCAAAGATAAGCTTTTGCTCTGCTATTGAACTTATTAGTTGTTAGGGTTCTAGGTAGAAACCCGAGAGTGGACCCTCTGGGTCGAGGCTCCAGAGCCCCCGAGGGCGAGCAAACCAGGTGATGACCACCCCCTATACAGGGAGTGTTAGAGGCAGGCCCAAGGGAGATGGAACCACGACATCCGGAACCAAAGGGACGACCCGGGGGGTATACAGGAGAGCAGATCAGAGCGTGTGAGGGTATACGAGGGATTGAGTAAACACAAGGCAGGAGGAAACAGGCTGTGGAACCGGGAAGGAACAGGACAGAGCTGAGGCAAATAGCTGGAATGGAAGAAGAACACAAGGGGATTAGGAGACACTGGACCTAAGGGTTCTGGCAGAGAACAAGATAGGGGGAAGAAGCACAATACGCAGGAGACAGACAAGTACAGAGGCAGTGGTACAGGCGGGAAGTAAGCACAGGAGAATACAGGATGGCTAACAGGGAACCAGGAGAGGAAGGTAGGACGGGAGAACGGAGAAGGAACAAATAGCAAGGAGAAACCGGACAGGGCAGAGGGCAGCACCGGAGGTGCGCAGGGACCTGAGAGCCGGGGGTGACGCTGCGCAGGGACTGCAAGTGCCACGGACAAAGACAAACAGGCATCTTACCTTCCAAGACGCCAAGCAGAAATACCCTGTGGGTGCCGCCATGATGGGGCGGAGCCACCGGGTCACGTGCTCCCAGGATGCCCAGCGGCCAGGGAAGGGCGAGCGCGCATGCGCTGGCCTCTGACGCGCCGTGACCCTGTAAAGCCAGGCAGGGGATGGCGCGAGGCGTCGGAGGAGGTAACAGTGCCCCCTCTCTTACTCCCCTCCTTCTTAAGGCGGGACAGAAACCTCATGATATGAGGCGCATTGATGTTTTCCCGGGGCTCCCATGACCTCTCCTCAGGGCCGAACCCTTTCCAATCAATAAGGAAAAAGGTCCTACCCCTGACAGTCTTTTTTGCCAAGTTGTCCTTGACATCAAAAGTATCTTCAGCGGTGCTAGGAGGAGGAGCGTGGGACGAAGCTGGGTGAAAGCAATTAAATACTGTAGGTTTGAGGAACGAGACGTGGAAGGTATTGGGAATCCACAGAGAGGCAGGTAGTTTTAGTTTATAGGCCACGTCATTGATGCGACTCAAAACCTCAAAGGGACCAATATAACGCGGGCCCAATTTATAAGAGGGGATTTTAAGTCGGATGAAACGCGAGGCTAACCAGACCTTATCGCCCGGATGATAGGGAGGGGCGTCAAGGCGTTTCTTGTCGGCGTACCTCTTCATCCGATCGCTAGCTCTCTCAAGGGCCCCTTTTGTTTCCTCCCAAATTTTAGAGAATTCTGAGGACAAGGAGTCTGCCGCCGGCATGCCCGAGGTGGAGGAAACGGGAAGGGGAATGCCGGGATGCTACCCAAAGACTACAAAAAAGGGAGACTTGGAAGAGGATTCGTTGGGGTGATTGTTGTGGGCGAATTTGGCCCAAGGAAGCAGCGAGACCCAGTTGCTCTGGTGTGCATTAGAAAAATGCCGAAGATAAGAGGTTAACACTTGATTGATTCACTCCACTTGGCCGTTGGACTGCAGGTGGTAGGCAGAGGAGAAATCCAGGGCTACCTCCATTGAGCCGCAGAGAGCTCTCCAGAAATCAGAGGTGAATTGAACACCACGGTCAGACACGATGTGCTGGGGAAAACCATGAAGTCGGAAAAAATGATGCAAGAAGATCTTCGCCAACTCGGGCGCAGAAGGCAGACCAGGCAGCGGGATAAAATGGGCCATTTTGGAAAAACGATCCACCACCACCAAAATGACAGTGCAGCCGGAAGATGGAGGTAGATCCGTGACAAAATCCATGGCGATATGGCTCCAAGGGACCGAAGGTACAGGCAACGGATGTAAGAGACCGGAGGGTAACTGTCTTGGGACTTTGTTTCAGGCACAGGAGGAGCAAGAAGTGGTGATCTCCAAGACATCCTGGCAGAGCGAGGGCCACCAATATTGGCGGGAGATGAGGGATAGAGTCCTCATGGCTCCAACATGCCCGGCGACTTTAGAGGAGTGTCCCCAACGCAGAACCCTTACTCTGTCATGGTCCAATACCAAGGTCTTGCCAGGCGGTGGATTGACCAAACTTAGAGGAGCTAGGGTGACGATCTTCGCGGGATCAATGATGTGGGCAGGGCTCTCCTCTTCATCGGTAGAGAGAAATGACCTCGATAGCGCATCTGCTTTGGTATTTTTATTACCCGGCCGAAAGTGGAGCTCGAAATCAAAGCGTCCAAAGAATAAGGACCATCTGGCTTGCCAAGGGTTGAGCCTTTGAGCAGACTGAACGTAGGCCAAATTCTTATGGTCGGTAAATATGGTGAAGGGATGGACGGCTGCTTCGAGAAGGTAACGCCATTCCTCTAAGGCCAGTTTTATTGGAAGTAGTTCCTTGTCCCCAATGGAATAATTGCGTTTGGGAGGAGAAAAGGCTTTAGAGAAAAATCCACATGTGACGGCCCGACCAGTGGAGGTTCTTTGCAGGAGAACTGCCCCTGCTCCAACAGATGATGCGTCGACCTCGAGAATAAAGGGTCTATCGGCATCCAGACGGTGGAGAACAGGCGCTGTAGAGAATTCCTTCTTCAGAGTTTGAAAGGCGTCCTCTGCCTCAGGAGGCCAGAGGTGGGGATTTGCCCCTTTGCGTACGAGAGCAGAGATAGGCTTGGTTAAGGTGGAGAAATGAGGAATAAATTGCCTATAGTAATTTGCAAAGCCGAGAAAGCGTTGAATGGCTTTGAGTCCAAGGGGACAAGGCCAGTCCAGGACAGCGGACACTTTCTCAGGATCCATCTTCAGACCAGACCTCGAGACGATGTACCCTAGAAATGGTAGGGATGGTTGCTCGAAGACGCATTTCTCCAACTTGGCAAAAAGGTGGTTTTCCCTTAGACGTTGTAACACTTGCCGTACGTCCCGCCGATGGGTAGAGAGATCCGGAGAGAAGACAAGGATGTCGTTTAGATAAACCACGGCACAAGAGTAAAGGAGATCTTGAAAAATATAATTAACGAGCTCCTGGAATACTGCTGGTGCGTTACAGAGGCCAAAAGGCATAACTAAGTACTCATAGTGGCCGTCACGCGTGTTGAACGCGGCCTTCCACTCATCCCCAGCGCGAATTCGGACCAAGTTATAGGCTCCTCGAAGATCAAGTTTGGTAAATACTTGTGCTCCTCTCAGGCGATCAAAGAGTTCGGAGATGAGGGGCAATGGGTACTTGTTCTTTATCGTGATGCTGTTTAAACCTCTGTAGTCGATGCACGGACAGAGCGAACCGTCCTTCTTCTTGACAAAAAAGAAGCCTGCGCCCACAGGAGAGGAAGACTTCCGTATGAAACCCTTGGCCAAGTTCTCTTGAACGTACTCCGACATGGCTTGCGTCTCTGCCGGCGAGAGTGGGTAAATCCTACCCCTTGGAGGGATAGCTCCAGGGATGAGCTCGATGGGGCAATCGTAGGGTCGGTGCGGCGGGAGGTTCTCGGCCTCCTTCTTGTTAAAGAAGGAGGCTCTTGGGCCCGTAACCAGGGAAGGCCAAGAAGAATAGGATGAGAGATGCCCGCTATGACATAAAAGGCGATCCTCTCTTTGTGCAAGGCTCCTACCTGGAGTTCTACCTCGTGGGTGACTAGGGTAACGGCCTCTTGAAGAGGTTTACCGTCCACAGAAGCGAGGCTCCGTGGAGTCTCTAAGGTTTTAACCGGGACCGAAAATTTAAGGACCTCCTTGAGCCTAATAAAATTTCCTGCTGCGCCGGAATCCACATAGGCTGCCAAAGAAAACCGTTTACCACCAACGTGCAACAAGACGGACAGAGTGAGGGGTAGAGAGGTATCACACACACCTAGGGAGGACTCTCTTACCTGACCTAGGCGGAGGAGTTTTCCGGACGTTCCGGGCAGGCGCGGACCAAATGAGAGTCACTGCCACAGTAGAAACAGAGACCCTGGGTGCGCCTCTCCTTCCGGCGTTGTCCAGATAGCTTAAGCCGGTCTACCTGCATGGGTTCTGGCATAAAAGCTGAAGCGGATATCCCGGACCGAGGACCGGGTGGTCCACGGATGGCTGGGGAAGAACGAGGAAGCCTCCTCTCACGAGCACGTTCCTGGAATCGTAGATCGATACGTGTGGCCAGCGAAATCAGCTCCTCTAAGGCGGTGGGGGTATCACGTCCAGCCAACTCATCCTTAATTTGACCCGCGAGGCCTCGCCAGAAGGCCCCTACTAATGCCTCGTTGTTCCATCCGAAATCAGAAGATAGGGTCCGAAATCGGATGGCATATTGACCCACGGTTTGGGACCCTTGGTGAAGGTTGAATAAGGATTCTGTGGTCGAGGCCAGACGGCCCGGCTCGTCGAACACTCGACGAAACGTTTCAAAAAAGGTACTTAGCTGGGAGACCACAGGATCATCCCGCTCCCAGAGAGGATTAACCCATGCCAAAGCGTCTCCCTCAAGATGGGAGACAATGAAAGCCACCTTGGCCTGCTCAGTGGGATATTGCTGAGGCAGGAGTTCGAAGTGGAGGCGGCACTGGTACAGGAAACCCCGACACAGCTTGGGGTCCCATTGTAACGAGGTGGCTTAGCTAGACGGGGTGGTGGGTGAGGAGCCAAAGCTGGGACGGGAGATGCGGTGGCCGACTGCAGGGAGAGTAAGCGGTCGTCTATAGAGGCCATATAACTGAGAATATGGGTCTGGGTATCTTTCTGCTGTGCCAGCTCTTGCTGCAGTCCAGCCAATTGGGAAGCATTCCCAGGATCAGAGGCCTGGAGAGTGGAGAGACGAGAATCCATGGTTTTCATGAAAGCCATGATACGAGTTTGATTCTCCCGCAAAAAGAGCAACTCCTTTTGAGCTGCAGCGGTACCAGCGGGGTCCATGGCCTGTTTGTTCTGTTAGGGTTCTAGGTAGAAACCTGAGAGTGGACCCTCTGGGTAGTTGCTCCAGAGCCCCCGAGGGCGAGCGGACCAGGTGATGACCACCCCCTATACAGGGAGTGTTAGGGGCAGGCCCAAGGGAGATGGAACCACGACAGCCGGAACCAAAGGGACGACCCGGGGGGTATACAGGAGAGTAGATCAGAGTGTGGGAGGGTATACGAGGGATTGAGTAGACACAAGGCAGGAGGAAACAGGCTGTGGAACCGGGAAGGAACAGGACGGAGCCGAGGCAAATAGCTGGAATGGAAGAAGGACACAAGGGGATTAGGAGATACTGGACCTAAGGGTTCTGGCAGAGAAAAAGATAGGGGGAAGAAGCACAATACGCAGGAGACAGACAAGTACAGAGGCAGCGGTACAGGCGGGAAGCAAGCACAGGAGAATACAGGATGGCGAACAGGGAACCAGGAGAGGAAGGTAGGACGGGAGAACGGAGAAGGAACAAATAGCAGGGAGAAACCGGACAGGGCAGTGGGCAGCACCGGAGGTGCGCAGGGACCTGAGAGCCGGGGGTGACGCTGCACAGGGACTGCAAGCGCCACGGACAAAGACAAACAGGCGTCTTACCTTCCAAGACGCCAAGCAGAAATACCCGGTGGGGTGGAGCCACCGGGTAACGTGCTCCCAGGATGCCCAGCGGCCGGGGAAGGGTGAGCGCGCATGCGCTGGCCTCTGACGCGCCGTGACCCTGTAAAGCCAGACAGGTAACATTAGTTTTGGTTTTGTTTACATTGTTTTGGAGTTCAGCCATCCCCGGCTGGGGGTGTGCTGGATTCTTATTCCTTGATCAGTGTTCTCTTTTGCTCTGCTTTCAGAATATTCTGAGTGCTGATATAGGGTTTGAAGTCTAGTGACTTCAGGGTCCTTTTTGCTTATCAGTTGTGTTGGTAATATTCTTAGCAGGGTTTTCTCAGATTGCAGACAGCAGCTTTTCTGTCCTGTCCTTTTTAGTTAGCTTGGGCCCCATCGTTTGCTCATCCTATCTTTCTATCTGTGTTAGTGTTTTCATCTTGCTTCACCGTCATTATATGTTGGGGGCTGCCTATTGCTTTGGGGTCTGCTCTGGGGCAGTCAGTTTTTCCCTTTTCTCTCTTTAGGCTTATTTAGATCTCCGGCTGTGATGAGGTATCTAGGATCACCGTAGGAACACTCCACGGCTACTGCTAGTTGTGTGATAGGATTAGGGGTCTGCAATCCGCTAGTTTCCAACCTCTCTGATTTTCTGGGCTGAGCTTGCATTTTTGTTTTTTCCTCCTCAGTGACTCAATCATAACAATACTCCCTCTTCTTCACATTCTTGAATGCTGCTTGGCTGGCCCCCTCTTTCCAAGCCAACAGATTCAGAGAACAGAAGTAGAGACTGTGATGGCTCCAGTCCTGGGCTCTCTGACTGCCTGGGCACTTTGGCAGGTGGTGAAGAGACAGATGGTTGCTCTTCAGTGCTCTGGCCCTGAGAAGACGTGGAAGTCATTGAAGTCGATGCATTAGCTGCCATCCATCCGACAACGGCTTCAATTTGTTCCTCCCGCAGCAGTGGGTTACGGTGAGGTCCTACAAAGCTGCGTTTAAAGGACTGTTGCCTGCTAAAACTGGGGGATGCTGACTCACTGGTGCCCGCAGCAGGCACAGAATCCCCACGTCCTCTCCCTGCAGAATCCCCACATCCTCTCCCTGCAGAATCCCCACGTCCTCTCCCTGCTGAAACTCCACGCCCACGTGCCTTACTCCCTGCCTTCTTCATCTTGGTAGACTGATAAAGATAGGCAGAAAAGTACAAAGGGGGGCTTAGTGTGCTTATTCCTGAACAGCTGGTAACAGGTATAAGAAACACTAATTTTATGAATTGTCTGATCGTGTGGAGCAGCTTGCTGTTGAAGTGCGAGGAATTTCTGCCTATCTTGCTCATTCACACACTGCTGAACCAAAAATCCCCACTCCTGATGTGTTTTTTGGGGATCGGTCTAAATTTTTGAATTTTAAGAATAATTGTAAATTATTTCTTGCCTTGAAGTCTAACTCATCGGGGAACTCTGCACAGCAGGTTAATATTGTAATCTCCTTGCTGAGCGGCGATCCCCAGGATTGGGCGTTTTCTTTAGTACCAGATGATCCTATTCTAACAAATGTGGATGCATTTTTTCAGGCCTTGGGGTTGTTGTATGATGAACCTAATGCGATTGATCAAGCTGAAAAGACCCTGTTGGCATTGAGCCAGGGTCAAGATTCTGCAGAACTGTACTGTCAAAAACTTCGAAAGTGGGTGGTCCTCACCACTTGGAATGATGGTGCCTTGGCAGCTCTCTTTCGGAAGGGTTTGTCAGAAGCCGTAAAAGATACTATGGTGGGATTTCCTGTTCCCTCTGGTCTTGACGATTCTATGTCATTAGCCATTCAGGTTGATCGGTGTTTACGTGAACGTAAAATTGCATGGGGAATGCTGCCACCTGTTGAGAAAATGTCTGAACCTATGCAATGTGATAGAGTTTTGTCTAGGGTGCAACGTCAGGAGTTTAGAAGACGTAATAAGCTGTGTTTTTTCTGTGGAGATGCCTTTCATGTTATTTCTGTCTGCCCTAAATGAGAGAAACGTTTTGCACACACATTTGCTGTAGGTGGTGTACAACCTAAGTTTCTTATGGCAATTACTCTGATCTGCTCCCTGTCCACATTTTCCGCTAAAGCCTTTGTGGATTCAGGAGCGGCCTTGAACCTAATGGATTTGGATTTTGCTAAACGTTGTGGTTTCCCTATGACACCCCTGCGGACCCCTATTCCTTTGAGGGGTATTGATGCTACTCCGTTGGTGAAGAATAAACCTCAGTTTTGGACCCAGGTGGTAATGCGGGTCGCCCCAGACCATCAAGAAAATTGCAGATTTTTGGTGTTGCATAATTTGCATGATACCATCGTTCTGGGGTTCCCCTGGTTGCAAATCCATAATCCAGTTTTGGATTGGAAATCTGTGTTTGTGGTGAGTTGGGGTTGTCGGTGTGCTCTTAGTGACACTCCTGTTTTCTCCACCTCTCCCCAGTTGCATGAGGTTCCTGACTATTTGGCAGATTTTAATGATGTGTTTAGTGAGAGTAAGTCTGCGTCTTTGCCTCCTCATAGGAGTTATGACTGTGCAATTGAGCTGAGTCCGGGGTGTAAATTTCCCAAGGGTCGACTTTTTAATTTATCTGTACCCGAACATGAGGCTATGCATTCTTATATTAAGGAGTCGTTGGAGAAGGGTCACATTAGACCATCCTCTTCACCCTTGGGTGCTGGTTTTTTTTGTGGCCAAGAAGGATGGTTCATTAAGGCCCTGTATTGACTATCGCTCCCTTAAAAAAATTACTGTTAAATATCAGTATCCATTACCCCTGATTTCTGACCTATTTTCTAGAGTTGAAGGTGCTTGCTGGTTTACCAAGCTTGACCTCAGGGGGGTGTATAATCTTATTCGCATTAAGTATGGAGATGAATGGAAGACAGCGATTAATACTCCGGAGGGACATTTTGAGTACCTGGTGATGCCTTTTGGGCTCACTAACGCCCCTTCTGTCTGTGTCACTAGCTTCTGTCCCACAGTCCTACTCCGGTCCATCCTGAGCCGCCCCTCTCGGTACCGGCTATCGTGGTACTCGAACCCCTGGTCATGCTCCTAACGGTCCCTGTATAGGGGTCGGTTCCACCTGGCCGCTCGCCCGGGGCCCCTCGGTGTCACGGTCCAGAGGATCCACTCCTGGAGTTTCCGGTTCCACACTACCCACGCTAACAGTTGGGTTGGAGGCCAGGGGAAATAATAGAGACAGTGGAGGCAGAGGCCTAAGTGGAGCACGGTTAAAAATCAGAAGTAGTTCAATTGTGGAGGGAGCAGGAGACTTTGCCATCCACACAGAAGGGGAGCAGATGGCGTTACTGAACCCCACTAACACAGGAGATAGTGTTTTTCCCTGTCCAGATGGCACTTCTGAGCGACAACTGGCTGTGTTGAAGCCCAGGGATTACAGTTCAGGTGGTAGAAGCATGAACACAACAGGAGACCTGGATACTGTTGCCAACCAATTATTTATTCTGGTAGAGGACTGGCAAATTCTGGCGAGATCCAGGCCTTGTTCATTTTCACAAAAGTAAGCCGGTCAACGTTATTGGAGGATAGTCGCGTGCGACGGTCTGTTAGTACACCACCTGCGGCACTAATGACGCGTTTCGATAATACACTGGCAGCAGGACGAGCCAGCACCTCCAATGCATACTGGCTAAGCTCTGGCCATGTATCCAGCTTAGAGACCCAAAACTTGAAGGGGGAAGAGCCATCTGGGAGTACACTGACAAGGCAAGACATGTAGTCTGTCACCATCTGACTGAAACGTTGCCTCCTGCTGACTGGAGCCGTCTGTGATGGTGTAGACATTTGTGGCGGACACACAAAACTTTGCTACATTTGGACAATAGTGGTCTTGCCTTGTGCTGAGGCGCTGCCTCTGCTCCCTCTTTGTGCCGAGCTTCCTCCACTGCCTCGACGCACAGAGCTGCTTTGTAAAGCACTGGCAGCACTGCTGTCGGTTGGAATGGAGAACATGATGGACTGCACCAGTGTGTCTTGGTACTCCCGCAGTTTACGCTCCCGGTTCAATGGTGGTATGAGGCTTTGTAAGTTGTCACGGTAGCGAGGATCTAGGAGGGTGTACACTAGGGTGACCGGATCTCATATGGGGGGAAAAAATGTCAGAATCTTGTTCGTCTGGACCCCACAAAACGATTCCCCTTTCCAGATATTGAGATAGCAAAAAAATTTGAGCTCGATCAAACGACGTTAACCCGTGCCGCTCGTCGCTCAAAGTTTGAAAAAATCCAAATTGAGGTATTTTAAGATTTAGGTATTTTGCATAGTCTGTTAGACTATAAAGAATGTGACAACAACATTGCAGAAATAGCCCTGACCAAATTTTCGAACCATTTGTGGTATTTGAATGCAGAGTTGGTGGGATTATCGTTTTTTGATCCCACCATTACAGACAATGAAAAGTTGTTAATGGCTAATAAATTGCTCAGTAGCACAGATGAACCATCAGAGCACGCTAACCTACATGAGTTGATAATTTTACATAGTTATCTAATCTATTCTAGAGCTTTCGTTAAAGTAGTTTTTGAAACGTCAGAATATAATGCTCGGCATTTGCTTACAACTTGCAGGACATATTGCTTTTGTTCTTCATCTTTTGTCAGAAGGTCGTTAAAGTCAGTTACTTCCTACCTCTTTTAATTTTTCTTTCCTAACTTTTGGATTTACAACCCTAGCATGCTCTGATGGTTCATCATGAAGGCTTAGCGCCGAAACGCGCGTCGGGACCGGGTTGCTATCCCGGGAGACCAGGAGAGGTTGTATGGTATTATCACATATATTTATTATTCTTTCACATTGGTTCTCTTTCCTGGTCGGTAGATAGTTTCATTTCACGGTGACATATATTGTGTTTTCTTCTTTGTGCTACTATACATATGCACTATATTGGTATATTGTGATATATACAGGCTTACTGTGGTAGCGGTTTACACTTATGTTTATGGTTACACACCGTTGTTGCTTTATATTTATGTTTGTTTGTGCACCGCATATTGTTTATTATTATTTTTATTATAAATAATAACACTTATGGTTTGTTTAATCATCACTTATTTTTACACATTTTGTCACATATATTGTATGCCTCATATCTGGGTAGCATGACCCCCCTTTTTTGTTCAGTATATGTATTATACATTTATTTTAATGGAATGTCTTTTTAATAATTTTTTATAATGACTCAATAAATAATATTTTCTTGGGACTTATGGTCGTTTTTGTTTTTGTAAGTTTGGTTGTTTTCAACATGACTGTCCTATAAATAGTCCAATACCTGCCAGCGATATATTATTGTTTATTCATATTATTATCTAAATATAGGGTAATTTCGCTGTCTCTCCTTACTTTGTTCTTTCTCTCTATGTGGACCTTGTGCAGCAGTGCATCAAGATCCGTATAGTCCCTCAGAAAGTTCTTCACGACCAAGTTCAGCACATGTGCCAGACATGGAATGTGAGTTTGGTTGCCTAGCCCAAGAGCTGCCACCAGATTTCGGCCATTGTCACACGCTACCAAGCCCGGCTGGAGATTCGCTGGCACAAACCACACGTCGCTCTCCTGCTTGATGGCATTCCAGAGCTCCTGTGCTGTGTGGTTTCGATTCCCCAAAGAAATTAATTTGAGTACGGCCAGTTGTCGTTTGGCCACGGCTGTACTCATATCGGTCTTGACAGGCTCCTGCAGCGCTGTTTCTGAGGAACTTGAGTAGGAGGAGGAGTCAATGTGTACAGACTGGATTCCTGCAATCCGTGGAGTTGGCAGACCACGTACAGCGCCACTCTCCAGATCTGTACCCGGCTCCACAACATTGACCCAATGGGCAGTGAGGGAAAGGTATCGTCCCTGTCCATGGTTACTGGTCCACGCATCGGTGGTCAGGTGGACCTTGCTACTGAAGGCGTTTAGTAGCGCATGTTTTATTTTTCCCTCCACATGTTTTTGCAGGGCAGGGACAGCTTGCCTGCTGAAATAAAAGCGGCTGGGCACTGTGTATTGTGGGACTGCCAATGCCATGAAGTTCCGGAAGGTGTCAGTCTCCACCAGCCTGAATGAGAGCATTTCAAGGGCCAGTAGTTTGGCAATGCCAGCATTCAGAGCCTGTGCTCGGGGATGGTTTGCCAAGTATGGCCACCTTTTATCCCAGGACTGTGCTACCGATGGCTGTAGAGTGGCCTGGGAGTGTGAGGATGACTGGGAACGTGGTGCTGTGGGTGGAATGTCACTGGGTCTCTGGACAACAGTGCCAGAGGTTCTTCCTTGGCGATCCTGTGAGGAAGCCGAACCAGCTGTGTGTGAGCTGGAGGAAGAGGCCCCAACACGAGCTGAAGAGGTGGTAGATGGTGTGTCTGTGTAACTCCACCTCGTGCTTGGTCCGCACATGTTTCCACATATTTGTGGTATTGAGGTTGCTGTCATGGAATGCCTAGGTTACTTTAGGCAAAAACCCCGGGACCCCTGTGATGTCCCTCAGACTAGGGGAACCCTGTCTGTCCCTCTACCCAGGGTTTACACTGAAGGTGTGCCTGCCTGAGCCTCCACCATGTCCCTGTCTCCTGTCCAGCCCTAAGCTGAACCCACCTCCCTCCACCCAGTGAGGGGACCAGACACTAGACCCCACAAATACGTATGGACAGGGGTAAAAGAAAACACCACACAGTAAATACACAAGGGAATACAATAATGTGCAAGGGCAACCAAATATATATATAACAGATTGGAGAAAGAACCACTGAGGGATATACTGCACCAGATATCAGACGCTCCAACACCACCACTGCTGACCGGTATTGCTAGCACTAGGCTAAAGCTATAGTCGGCGACGCCCATAGTCAGGACGAACTATTTAAAGACCTAGGGCGTGGCCCAGCCCTCAGCCAGCATGACAACCTGGTTAACCCTATCCCGACTGGAACAGAATACCCAACAGGGTATTACCGCTGTCTGCCGGACACCCTGGTGTGAACAGTGTCCAACATGACAGTACCCCGCCTTCTACGAGGGACCTCCGGAACCTCACCATGTCGAGGACCTGGCTTGTCCGGATGGCGACGATGGAACATAGTAACCAGTCGATCAGCATGAATGTCAGAGGCCGGCACCCATGTCCTCTCCTCAGGACCATAGCCACGCCAGTGGACCAGGTACTGTAGAGTGCGACGCACAACCCTAGAGTCCACCACTTTGGACACCTCAAATTCCAACGCGCCATCCACCAAGACGGGAGGTGGTGGCCCGGGGGAACCATCCACCAAACCCACGACCTTCTTTAGCAATGCTTTGTGAAATACATTATGAATCTTATACACAGCCGGCAACTCCAAACGAAATGCCACGGGGTTGATCACTGCGGAGATTCTAAATGGGCCAATGAACCTGGGACCCAACTTAAGTGACGGTATCTTGAGCTTAATGTTCCTAGTAGATAACCACACCCAATCACCCACACACAGGTCCGGACCTGGCACACGTCTGCAGTCAGCCACCCGTTTGTACCTGGAACCCACCTTCAACAAGCGCTGCTTGACTCTCCTCCAAACAGACGACAATTGAGCTCCCAACTGGTCCTCCTCAGGGACGCCAACTGAGCACCCCTGACGCAAGGTGCAAAATTGAGGATGTTGACCATACACACAAAAAAAAGGAGATTCTCCAGACGATTCCTGGCAATGGTTGTTTATTGCGAATTCTGCCAGAGGAAGAAACGCTGACCACTCTTCCTGATTGTCAGAAATAAAGCAGCGCAAGTATTGCTCCAGGTTTTGGTTCATCCGCTCAGTCTGTCCATTCGACTGAGGGTGGAAAGCCGATGAATGAGATAATTTGATTCCAAGGCGAGAACAAAAAGCTCTCCAAAACTTTGCCACAAACTGCGTACCTCGATCAGACACAATGTCAGACGGGACACCATGAAGTCTGACCACCTCGCGAATAAATATCTGAGCAAGAGTCTTAGCATTGGGCAAAGACGGTAAAGCAACGAAATGTGACATTTTGGAGAACCTATCAACAATTACCAAAATGACCGAGTTCCCTGCCGAGGCGGGCAAGTCAGTAATAAAATCCATGGAAATCTCAGTCCATGGCTTACTGGGCACCCCGAGAGGCTGCAAGCTACCAGCGGGACGGGAACGAGGAGTCTTGGCCCGTGCGCACGTGTTACAGGCAGCCACATATGAGGCCACATCCTGCCGGATTTTAGGCCACCAAAAACGACGCGATACCAGTTCCAGAGTGCTCTTAACCCCTGGATGACCTGCCAGTACCGTGTCGTGATGTTCGCCCAACACTCTAGAGCGTAGATGTAGCGGCACAAAAGATTTATTAGCAGGCAACCCCGGCGGTACCACCTCCTGAGCCTCCGCAATCTCTGCCTCAATCTCTGTCGTGATGGCAGATACCACCACACCCTTTTGGAGAATAGGCACCGGCTCTTCACATAACTCTCCACCAGGAAAACACCTGGATAAAGCTTCTGCCTTAACATTCTTCGACCCAGGGCGATAGGTAACAATGAAGTTGAAGCGGGTGAAGAATAATGCCCAGCGAGCCTGTCTGGAGGACAGGCGCTTAGCAGATTCTAAATAAAGCAAATTCTTATGGTCGGTTATCACAGTAATCTGATGAACAGCCCCCTCCAAGAAGTGTCGCCACTCCTCGAATGCCAATTTGATGGCCAATAGTTCCCTGTTGCCAATATCATAATTACGCTCCGCAGGCGACAGCTTCTTGGAGAAGAAGGCACACGGATGCAACTTGGCCCAAGAAGGGCCCTGAGACAGTACAGCCCCCACTCCAACCTCCGACGCATCCACCTCCATGACAAACGGTAAGGAGACATCGGGCTGCACCAGAATGGGCGCTGAGGCAAAACTATTCTTGAGGAATTCAAATGCCTGTACCGCAGGCTCAGACCAGTCAGAAAAGTCGGTACCCTTCTTAGTCATGTCAGTCAGTGGTTTGGCAATCATAGAGAAGTTCTTAATACATTTCCTATAGTAATTGGAGAAGCCAAGAAATCGCTGAAGCGCCTTAAGATTATCAGGCCGATCCCAATGTAGTACCGCCTGCACCTTTGCGGTGTCCATCTTAAAACCTGAGGCGGAGATTATATAACCCAAGAACGGTAGCTCCTGTACGAAAAACACACATTTTTCAAGCTTGACATAGAGCCTGTTCTCTCTGAGCAACTGCAGAACCTGTCTAACATGCTCTATATGTGTATCATGGTCGCGAGAGAAAATGAGGATGTCGTCAAGATAAATTATAACGAACCTCCCCAACAACTGAGAGAAGACATCATTAATGAAGTGTTGAAAGACCGCCGGTGCCATAGTCAACCCAAACGGCATTACCAAACTCTCAAAGTGACCCTCAGGGGTATTGAACGCTGTCTTCCACTCATCCCCCTGACGGACTCTTATAAGATTGTACGCCCCCCTGAGGTCCAGTTTGGAGAACCACCTGGCACCAACCACTTGGTTGAATAAATCAGGTATAAGTGGCATAGGGTAAGGATCACGGACCGTAATCTGGTTGAGTTCTCTGAAATCCAGACACGGGCGTAAACCGCCATCCTTCTTTTTAACAAAGAAGAAGCCAGCAGCCAGAGGAGAAGAGGAAGGTCTAATATGACCCTTGCTCAGGCTATCCGCAATGTATTCCTTGAGAGCTAGCCTCTCGGGACCTGATATATTAAACATTCTAGCTTTAGGTAACTTGGCCCCTGGTTTCAACCTAATAGCACAGTCATAGGGGCGATGCGGTGGTAGTTCCGAACAACCCTTCTCAGAAAATACATCCGCATAATCCAGCAACGGCTCCGGGATACTGGGGGTCAAAGCGGAAATACATGTAGCCAGGCACCTCTCCTGACACTCCCTGCTCCACTGAATTATGTCCTGGGTCTTCCAATCAATAACAGGATTATGCATTGACAACCATGGAAAGCCCAGAACCATCTGAGCCGGTAAGTTACTAAGCACCTTACAAGTTACCCGCTCTGAGTGTAATACTCCGATGTGGAGTCGTATATCCAACACACACTCTGTGATCTCCCCTTGAGACAACGGGGAAGCATTGATGGTAATCACCCGGATGGGGTTCGGCAATTTCTCCACCGGAAATCCCGCTGTATGCGCGAACCTCTCATCAATGAGATTGGCAGCTGAGCCACTATCAATAAATACTGTAATAGAGAGCATTTGCCCCCCAAGTACCACCCTAGCAGGGAGCATACACTGGGAAACCATGACGGAGGATACACAAAGGCTCAGACTAGACTCCTCCAAACCCTCTGAGCCTATCAGTTTTCCGCCGGCGCGCCCTTCTTAGGTACCAGGGTGCAAGCGTTAATAAAATGTCCTCCTTTGCCACAAAAAAAACAGAGCCCCAGCCTTCTGTGCCAAGGACGTTTAGGCTTGTTACTCGGTGACTGTGCTATACCAGCGATCTGCATGGGTTCCACGGATTCACCCGCGGCAACCTCACCGACCACTCCCCCACCTCCCGGAGGCAACGAAACCAGCGCCCCCTGACGGAGACGTCGGTCTATGCGTACTACAAGTGCCATCGCAGCCTCCAGAGAGGCGGGAGTCTCGTACATTAGGAGAGTCTGTTTAACCCTTCCAGAAACCCCATGCAAAAATTGACTTCTAAGCGCAGGGTCATTCCACTGCGTGTCCACCGCCCAGCGCCGGAATTCCGTGCAGTAATCCTCAGCTGGTCGATCACCCTGTAGCAGTGAGCGTATCTTAGACTCTGCTAAGTTTAATCTATCTGGATCGTCATAGATCAAACCCAGAGCAGAGAAAAAAAAATCTACAGATTCAAATGCCGGTGAGTCTGAAGGGAGTGAAAAGGCCCAGGCCTGTGGGTCACCACTCAGCAAAGAAATCACCAAGCCCACGCGTTGAGCCTCATTACCTGAGGAATGTGGACGCATACGGAAATACAATTTGCATGATTCACGAAACACCGTGAACTTACCACGATCACCAGCAAATCGTTCAGGAAGGGGAAACTTGGGCTCAGCTGCCCTGGCTGCAGCCTCAGCAGGTACTGCAGGAGCTGACAGGCCTTGTTGCTGGACCGCCCCCCTGAGTTCAGTGACCTGTATGGATAGAGCCTCCAGCTGCTTGGTTAGGGAAAGTATAGGATCCATAGTAAGTAACCCCTATATTCATTTTTTTTTTTTTTTTTTTTCTTTCACTTTATTATTTGGGCCGACTATAATGTCATGGAATGCCTAGGTTACTTTAGGCAAAAACCCCGGGACCCCTGTGATGTCCCTCAGACTAGGGGAACCCTGTCTGTCCCTCTACCCAGGGTTTACACTGAAGGTGTGCCTGCCTGAGCCTCCACCATGTCCCTGTCTCCTGTCCAGCCCTAAGCTGAACCCACCTCCCTCCACCCAGTGAGGGGACCAGACACCAGACCCCACAAATACGTATGGACAGGGGTAAAAGAAAACACCACACAGTAAATACACAAGGGAATACAATAATGTGCAAGGGCAACCAAATATATATATAACAGATTGGAGAAAGAACCACTGAGGGATATACTGCACCAGATATCAGACGCTCCAACACCACCACTGCTGACCGGTATTGCTAGCACTAGGCTAAAGCTATAGTCGGCGACGCCCATAGTCAGGACGAACTATTTAAAGACCTAGGGCGTGGCCCAGCCCTCAGCCAGCATGACAACCTGGTTAACCCTATCCCGACTGGAACAGAATACCCAACAGGGTATTACCGCTGTCTGCCGGACACCCTGGTGTGAACAGTGTCCAACATGACAGTTGCTGACACTTTTCCCTCTTTTAACTTTCTGATGACACAGCTTGCATTTGACAAAGCAAATGTCATCTGCAACTGTGGCAAAAAAGGACCACGCACTGCAAGTCTTGGGAGCGCCCGTTTTGGTTTTTGAAAGAGGAATGCTCCTAACGGGTGCCGAAGTGGAGGCTACAGGCAACCAAGTCTGCCCCCTCCCTCTCCCTCCTGTTTTGGCCGATCGGGGAATCTCTTCCTCAGAGCTGCTCCCACCACCTTCCTGTTCCTCACGCCATGATGGGTCAAGGACCTCATCATCTACACTCCCCTCTTCAAACACCTGCTTCTCCTGGGTTGTCTCGCCAGCACCATACGCACCAGAAAGTGGAACCTGAGTCTCGTCATCATCTGATGCATACTGAAACAAAGACAAGTCTGATGTCCCCGCAGATGACTTGGAAAACCGGGACATGTGAACAGGTTTGAGAAGGGACACGTGGAAGGCGTCAGAGATGGCTAAGTCGCCAAGGGCAAAAGTTTGAGTGGGGCACCGATGAATGCCGGCGGGCATCTTCATTCTCTCTTTAGAGGCATGAGTGGCATGCGAGGTGCGACCCAAACTGTCGCGGACCTCCATTGCCCGGTCTGCCACCGGCAAGGGATACATTAACCCAGCCAGCCTCTGTTTAGAGGAGCTGCTCCAAGCACAAGAGGCGCATGCCTGAATGTATTTTTTAGTGTCCCGAGCCCAAAGACAAAGGACTTGCCTGGTGGCACTTACTCGAGGGCGACCGGAGCCCCCGTCTTCAAATTCCCAGTGGGGACGTGGAAAGATCCGCAGACACCTCCACAGAGGCTACTGGATGCTGCCCCCCATGCACCTTCCCACACAGTCTTTGCTCCATCCCAGTATTTTCCCCAAGGACCATTCTATATGAGGGGAATGAAAGCGGAGCCATATGCATCAAATGGCCAAGTTCTCCAAAAAATATGACATAGTTGTCATGGGAGATTTCAACTATCCAGACATTTGTTGGGAATCTCTCTCAGGCAAAACTAACAGGTCAAGGAAATTCTTATCCTCTCTTGCTGACAACTTTATCTTCCAAAAGGTAGGGGAGAAAACAAGGGGAACTGCTACCTTGGATCTAATCCTTATAAATAGGGAGGAAATGGTTGAGGAGGTAAAAGTGGCTGGGACCCTAGGAGGTAGCGACCATGCTATTTTAGAATTTTGGATAACTAGAGGAGGAAGACCTGTGAAGACTCAGACGTCAAGGTTAGATTTCAGAAAGGCAGATTTTAAGGGATTCAGAAAGAGAATTGGAGGGATCCAATGGCTGGATATCCTTAAAGACAAAAAATGTCCAGGAAGGATGGGAAATCTTGAAAAATGAAATTCTCAAAGCACAATTGTTAACAATTCCAAAAAGAGGAAAGAATAGGAAGCATTTAAGGAAGCCAGGATGGATGAACACAGAACTTAAGCACATGCTAAAAAGGAAGAAAAAAATGTTTATAAAATGGAAAGAGGGAGGCATATCTAAAGAAGAATATAATGCTGTCTGCAGAACCTGCAAGGCACAAATCAGATTAACTAAAGCTGACAATGAATTGAGACTTGCAAGAGCAATAATAAAGGATTTTGGAGATATGTCAAAAGTAAAAGAAAAGTCAAAGATGCTATAGGATTTTTACAGGATGAAAATGATGAAATGGTAAGACAGGATGTTGAGAAGGCCAAACTTTTAAATTCCTATTTTGCATCTGTTTTCTCTCAGAAAGGAAATGTAACACCAACTGTTCTTCACTGTCCTATTAAGGGAATAGAAGAATCCAGGATATCTATAAACTGAAAGATAGTGAGGAAACAGTTAGCTAACCTAAATGAATTCAAGTCTCCAGGTCCAGATGAATTACACCCCAGAGTACTGAAGGAGATAGCAGAAGAAATTTTTGAACCCCTCTCCATAATCTTTGAAAATTCTTGGAGAACAGGAGAAGCCCCAGAAGACTGGAGAAGAGCAAATGTTGTTCCTATCTTCAAAAAGGGGAAGAAGGTGGACCCAGGCAACTATAGGCCGGTGAGTCTGACTTCTATACCAGGAAAGATCTTTGAGCAAATTATTAAACAACATGTATGTCAGTACCTGGATAAGAATGAAGTGATTAAACAGAGTCAGCATGGGTTTGTAACTAATAAGTCATGTCAGACTAACTTAATTTCCTTCTATGACGGAATCACTGATTGCGTGGATCAAGGAAATGCTGTAGATATAGTATATCTTGACTTCTGCAAAGCATTTGACAAAGTATCTCATACAATCCTTATTGAAAAAATGACTAAGTATGGAATGGACAAGGCAACTTGTTATGATCAGTCACCGAAGGAGGAAAAAGACAAAATACCAGCTAAGTCCAGAAAAACCAGAGAGGTTGGCAGCTATCAGATTGCAGACCCCTGAACCTATCCACAACAACTAGCAGTAGCTGTGGGGGGTTCCTACGGTGCCCTAGACCCCTCGATCACAGCCGGAGAGCTACATAGCCTAAAGACAGAAAGGGGAAAAACTAAACTGCCCCAGAGCAGACCCCAAAGCAATAGGCAGCCCCGAACATATAATGACGGTGAAGCAAGATGAAAGCACTAACACAGATAGAAAGATAGGTTGAGCAAACGATGGGGCCCAAGCTAACTACATAGGACAGGATAGGAAAGCTGCTGTCTGCCATCCGCAAAAACCCTATCAAAATGAGCCAACCGACTGATAGGAAAAACAGGCCCTGAAGTCGCTATGCTTCAAAAGACTATATCAGCACTCAGGTATATTCTGAAGACAGAGCAAAAGAACAACAGATCAGAGACAAAAATGGAATTCAGCTCACCCCCGGCCGGGGATGGCAGAACTCCCAAAAAACAAGGCAAAACAAAAACAAAACTGAAGAGTACAAAGCAGAGCAGAAAAACTTAGCTTTGAGACGCAGGAATCAGACTGGTCTCCAAGAATCCAGCAGGAAAATCACCAGCCAGGAAGAAGGGCGTCGGCAGCCTTATACCCAGTCCTCAATTCCAGCCACCCAGTTATCATGTAGCTGCCCAGGTGTTTGGTAATCAGTCTCACTACCTTCCTTCACCAGAGGAGGGAGTTCATCAGACCTCAATGGTGAAGGGAAAAATGAACTCACAACAGCAACTGTTAGGTGGATTCATAACTGGCTTAGTGATCGGACCCAGAGAGTGGTCGTAAATGGCTGCACATCCAGTTGGAAGAATGTCTCAAGTGGGGTACCACAGGGCTCTGTCCTGGGCCCTGTATTGTTCAACATCTTTATCAACGATTTAGATGAAGGAATTGAGGGTAAACTGATTAAATTTGCTGATGAGACAAAGCTAGGAGGGATAGCTAATACTAGAGAAGAGAGAGAGAGGATTCAAAAAAATATAAATAAACTGGAGAAGTGGGCAGCAACTAACAGAATGGTTTTTAACAGGGAAAACTGCAAAGTACTACATCTGGGCAATAAAAATGAAAAAAGCATATACAGAATGGGAGGAATAGGCCTAAGCAACAGCACATGTGAAAAAGACTTGGGTATACTAATAAATCACAGACTGAATATGAGTCAACAGTGTGAGGCAGCAGCAAAAAAAGGCAAATGCAATTCTAGGATGTATTAACAGAAGCATACAGTCTAGATCACGTGAAGTCATTATTTCCCTCTACTCCTCTTTGGTCAGACCTCATCTGGAATATTGTGTCCAGTTTTGGGCACCACATTTTAAAAAAGACATCAACAAACTGGAGCAAGTTCAGAAAAGAGCAACCAGAATGGTGACCGGTCTGCAAACCCTGTCTTATGAGGAAAGGTTGCAGGATTTGGGATTGTTTAGTTTTCAAAAGAGAAGACTGAGAGGAGACTTAATAGCTGTCTACAAATATCTAAAGGGCTGTCACATTGTAGAAGGATCAACTTTATTCTCATTTGCACAAGGAAAGACTAGAAGCAATGGGATGAAACTGAATGGGAGGAGACACAGATTAGATATTAGAAAAAACTTTTTGACAGTCAGAGTGATCAATGAGTGGAACAAGCTGCCACGAGAAGTGGTGAGTTTTCCTTCAATGGAAGTCTTCAAACAGAGGCTGGACAGACATCTGACTGGGATGATTTAACGAATCCTGCTTTGAGCAGGGGGTTGGACCAGATGGCCCAGGAGGTCCCTTCCAACTCTATGATTCTATGATTCTATGGAGCCAAGGAACCCCAAGGAGCACCTGATCGATGACCTCTGGCATAATGAGCAGGGACAGCGTCTCCTGATGAGATGGTGGAATTGAGAGCCTAATGGGTGCTGTCTGGTGGGTAATCTGGGATGACAATGTCGACCCATTTACCACCCTGATGGGCACGGGGTGAGGAAGTGGTACCAACGGGATAGCGTGCTGTTGGGCAAAGGACAAGGACATAAAGTTCCCTTCTGCCCTGGAATCCATTGTGACCTTTACCTCCCAGGAGGAATCACCGCTATCTAACATCCCTTGGTGCGCCGGTTTGGGGGAGAAGGTCTCCATAGCCAACAGAGCCCCACCAATTACCAGTGAACGCGTTCGCTTTTTCGTCTGCTGCAAACACCTGTTAGCCAGGTGACCAGACTGTCGACACTGGTAACAGCGTGTGGAGCTTTGTGCCGGACGCGTCTTGAGACCGGCACGGGACACCTCCATGGGCTCTGGAGGTAAACTCTCCGGCTCAGGAGTGTGACGTTCAGGAGCAGACAACGTCCAAGAGTGGACCCTCTGGGTTGCGGATCTGGAGCCCCTGGGCCGAGCGCGCCAGGTGATGACCAACCCCTATACAGGGATCATTAGGGGCAGGACCGCAGAGGTCAGAACCGCGACAGCCGGTACCAAGAGGGGCGGCTCACAGGAGACACGGGTGAGTATATCGGAAAAATAATACTGGGAACCAGGAACACCCAGTGTGTACATGGAAGTGCGCTAACTACAGATAGTGCGAGACAGGTAGCCGTGAGCACGTATGGCGTATAGCGAGTAATACATCCAGAGGTAAACAAAGCAGGACGCGTTCCAGAAGCACGACAGAGTACTGAGTGGAGCAGCAGTAGTGCCAGGAGGTGTTACAGAGCACAGGAACAGAGTGAGTACCAGGAGGCACAACTGAGCAAGGGACAGAGGACAGGATACTAGAGTGTGCCAGGAGGCACAACTGAGCATGAAGCAACGAAAGTTCAGAGCGAGTGCTAGGAGCACAATAGAATACCAGACAGAGCAGAGGACCTGAGAACAGCGCACAGCCAGGCTGGGACAAAGCAGACCCAGCCAGGAAGCACAACAATAATCAGGCACCTCCCATAGGGGAAGGTAGCCTGCTAAAGCACATGACCATGACAGGTTCCGGGTCAGATCCTAACCAGAAAACACATGACCACTACAGCTTCCGGGTCAGGTCCTCCGTTACCATAGAGTGGACCGACACTGGGGCAGCACTGACAGGAGCGCACAAGCGCAAACATGACATGGAGGCGGAGCCCCGGGGACAAGAGCTGCGTGTGCGCACCCGATGGGAGCCCCTGAGGGACCGCCATACCGGAGGGAGTGACGTCGGGACCGAAGCCCCGCCTCCTGGTGAGCGCGGCATAACAGTACCCCCTCCTTTACGCCTCCTCTTTCTAGAACTGGAAAATAGCACCTTGACACTAGGAGCGGGATCCAGACACTTCCTAACTGTATGAGGACCAATCAGATCCAGAGTCTCAATACGAGAAAATTTGGTCTCCTGCTATACCCTGGAGAACTCCACGGACAGAGAGTCAGAGGCAGGTGCGCCTAAGACAGGACGAACCGGCAGAGGCACATTGACATGCTTGGAGGCCGAAGCGGTGGTGCGGTTCCTGAAAGTCAATTCAGCCTTAAGAGGCGAGCTGTCGGAGGATGGTTGCTTGGGAACTTCCTTCTTGGCACAGGACGGACAAGCAGCCACAAAGTCTTTGACATCCTGAGCAATAGACGGCCACCAGTAGTAGTGGGTAAACGGGAGAGTGTCCTCTTGACACCAACATGGCCAGCAACCGGAGAAGAATGTCCCCAGGATAACACACCTTTACGGTTACCTTTAGCCACAAAGGTCTCCCCCGGGCGCTGGGATGTCAACTTGACGGAAGCCACGGAAATTACCTTGGACTGGTTACTTGACAGATATGGAGACTGACCCTCAGCCCCCTTCTCGACAATGTCACACGTCACAGACCGGTTGCTTGACAGATGTGGAAACTGACTCTCAGCCCCCTTCTCGACAATGTCAGAAGTCACAGACCGGTTGCTTGACAGATGTGGAGACTGACTCTCCGCCCCCTTCTCGACAATGTCACACGTCACAGACCGGTTGCTTGACAGATGTGGAGACTGACTCTCAGCCCCCTTCTCGACAATGTCACAAGTCACAGACCTGCTAGCGGACGGCAAACCTGTAACCGCCGAAGACGAGCAAGCAGGGTTCTTCAGATGAACGGACAGCAGACAACTTTTTTGACAGGATGGTCCCCAACGGAGTATATCACCGGATTGCCAGTCCAGGGTCGGCTCGTGAGTTCGAAACCAAGGAAGACCAAGAAGAAGGGTATGAGCCGAAGTCGGCAATACGTGGAAGGAGATTCGCTCCCAATGACATGTGCCAATCTGCAACTCCACTTCCTCAGTGACCTGGTTAACGGTGTCCTGCAAGGGCTTACCATCGACCGGAACTACCGACCTAGGAGTCTCCAGGGATCTGACAGGAATCCGAAACTTCTTAACTGCCTCGAGACTAATAAAGTTACCCACTGCACCAGAGTCCACAATAGCCTTCACAGTGCAACTCTCGGAACCAAAACTCAGGGACACAGGCACGGCAAGGGGCAAAGAGGAATCACATACACTAGAGGAGAGGTCACTTACCAGTCCCAGGTGGAGAAACTTCCCCGACCTCTTGGGACATGAGCGTAGGAAGTGGGAGGCATCCCCACAATAGAAACAGAGCCCTTGTGCCTGCCTCTTCACATGACGCAGTTGAGCTATCTGGAGACGATCCACCTGTATAGGCTCAGGTACAGGATCTACTGTAGATAACTCGGATAACGGATGGGAAGAACTGCGCGTGGAAGAGAAGAGGCAGGAGGCCCCTCTCTCTCTGGCTGACTCGCGGGTGCGCTCCTGGTAGCGCAAATCAATGCGTGTTTTGAGAGAGATGAGAGAGAAATGGTAGGAATGTCTTGGTCCGCCAGTTCGTCTTTGATCCGGCCGGACAGACCACGCCAGAAGGCCCATACGAGGGCATCATTATTCGAACCAAATTCGGAAGACAAGGTGCGAAAACATATTGCATATTGTCCATCTGTTAGAGTACCTTGACGGAGATTAAAGAGTGACTCGGTGGTGGAAGCGAGGCAACTTGGCTCGTCAAACAACTTATGGAAGGTGTCCAAAAAAGACAGAAAGCTGAGAGACGAGTGGGTCATCCCACTCCCAAAGGGGATTAACCCATGCAAGGGCCTTCCCCTCTAAGTGAGAAACTATGAAAGCTATTTTAGCACGATCAGTGGTGTAATGCTGCAGCAAAAACTCAAAATGCAAACGACACTGATTCAAAAACCCGTGACACAACACAGGGTCACCACCATACTGAGGTGGCTTACATAAGTGTGGTAGCGAGAGAGGAACCATGGCCTGGGCAGAAACGGATTGTATAGACAGGAGACGATTATCTACCGATGACATATAGTTGAGAATCTGGGCCTGGGAGTCGCGTTGCTGCGAGAGTTCCTGCTGGAGACTCGCCATCTGGGCAGCATTCCCAGGCTCAGAGGACTGTAAGGCAGATAAACAGGACTCCATGGACTTGAGAAATAACATAATTCTAGTCTGGTTTTCCCGGAGGAACGCCAGCTCCTTTTGGACGGAAGCCGCAGTACCAGCGGGGTCCATGGCCTGATTATACTGTGATGTTCAGGAGCAGACAATGTCCAAGAGTGGACCCTCTGGGTCGCAGATCTGGAGCCCCTGGGCCGAGCGCACCAGGTGATGACCAACCCATATACAGGGATCGTTAGGGGCAGGACCGCAGAGGTCAGAACCGCGACAGCCGATACCAAGAGGGGAGGCTCACAGGAGACACGGGTGAGTATATCGGAAAAACGGTACTGGGAACCAGGAACACCAAGTGTGTGCAAGGAAGTGCGCTAACTACAGATAGTGCGAGACAGGTAGCTGTGAGCATGTATGGCGTATAGCGAGTAATATGTCCAGAGGTAAACAAAGCAGGACACGTGCCAGAAGCACGACAGAGTACTGAATGGAGCAGCAGTAGTGCCAGGAGGTGTTACAGAGCACAGGAACAGAGTGAGTACCAGGAGGCATGACTGAGCAAGGGACAGAGGACAGGATACTAGAGTGTGCCAGGAGGCACAACTGAGCATGAAGCAACGAAAGTTCAGAGTGAGTGCTAGGAGCACAATAGAATACCAGACAGAGCAGAGGACCTGAGAACAGCGCACAGCCAGGCTGGGACAAAGCAGACCCAGCCAGGAAGCACAACAATAATCAGGCACCTCCCATAGGGGAAGGTAGCCTGATATAGCACATGACCATGACAGGTTCCGGGTCAGATCCTAACCAGAAAACACATGACCACTACAGCTTCTGGGTCAGTCCTCCGTTACCATAGAGAGGACCGACCCTGGGGCAGCACTGACAGGAGCACGCAAGCGCAAACGTGACATGGAGGAGGAGCCCCAGGGATGAGAGCTGCGCGTGCGCACCCGACGGGAGCCCCTGACGGACCGTCGTACTGGATGGAGTGACGTCGGGATCGAAGCCCCGCCTCCTAGCAAGCGCGGCATGACAGGGAGGTTCTAGAGGTTCAAAGAGTTTGGGAGCCAAGCTAACCTTCCATCTGGATTGAGCACGCTCCAGCCCGCGCTCTAAAAAACGGAGATCGATGCGGGTGGAAATGGCAATCAGCTCCTCCAGACTTACGGGAACCTCCCTGGTAGATAGAGCATCCTTAACATGCTCCGCCAAACCTCTCCAGAACACAGGGATGAGCGTTTTATCAGGCCACTCCAGCTCGGAAGCCAGTGTCCGGAAACGGACGGCGTACTGGCTGACCGAGAGGGATCCCTGTGTTAACGCTAGTAGCTGGAGAGAGGTGTCGTGACTGACCCGTGGCCCCAAAAAGACCTTGTTTTAGAGAGGTTAGAAACTGAGCAGCGCTCAGAACCACGGTGTCACCACGCTCCCACAGCGGCGTGGCCCATTCTAACTCCCTGCCCGACAAGAGGGAGATGATAAACCCCACCTTAGCCCGCTCTGTAGGGAATCGCGTGGCCAGTAACTCAAGCTGTATAGAGCACTGGCTCACAAAACCCCTGTAGGAGGCGCTGTCACCAGAAAATTTATCGGGCAATGGGAGGCGGGATATTGTTGGAACAGGCGTGGATGTGGGCACACGCGAAACAACCTCTGCGACTGCCTGGGCAGCGGCCACTGCAGCATTTGCAGCTGAGGTGGAGCTCTCGATAACCGCCAACCTGCCCTCCAGCTGCCAAATGTACTGCCGTAGCTGCTGCTGGTCCGTCATTACTAGCCAGACCCTGACGCTAGTATAATGTTAGGGATGGCGGAACGCACTAAATATTGAATAACATAAAGTGCGTTCGCCGCCCAGGGTCCACCATGCAGAAGGTGTTAGGGTCCACCATGCAGAACAGGGTCCACCATGCAGAACACTGCTGCTAGATAATTCCGGATGTACAATATGGCGGTATTACGCATGCGGGTTGAATGTCACCCGGGTGCGCTGAGTGATCTCTGTTTATTCACAGAGGCGCCTAAGTGATAAACACAAAAGGCTGAGCCTGTTAACGTCACAGGTCTAGAGAAGTGCACATATAGTATATGGTCACAGGAGCTGGGCCCTAGGCTGAGGGTCAGCGTCCGTCTTGACCTACCATGCGTGCGGCGTCGCTACTGCAGACGCCAAGAGGAGCTGCAGACTGCAGCGTGGCAACAGACACTGCCGCTAATTGACAATGCCCGGTAGCAGGCGTACTGTCGGGTGCTAGCACTGTGGAGGATGTTATTGTGGCTGTAGCTTGCCACTGGCTGGTGCTGACTCTAAACCTAAGCCCTATACACACTCGTAATATCAGAGGGAGGGGATCTTAATGAGTCATTCGCAGGTACATGCATCCATCCTCATTCACACAGTTAGCCACTAGAGTCTATACTAGCGCATGGCTGAGCAACCATGCAAACCTTTTATAGCCAGGACCTTCCGGAAGCTTCCATATCTCTGAGGTGGACCAATCAGATCTGGAGAAGGACGTGGACATGTGACTCTCGATCTCCAATGGGAGATCGTCTCGTGAGCATGCTCAGTGGAGCGTGTTATGATTGGGTCACCGAGGAGGAAAACAAAACTAAGCTATGTCACAGAAAACCAGAGAGGTTGATAACTACGTGGATTGCAGACCCCTGATCCTAACACACAACTAACAGCAGCCGTGGAGCGTACCTACGATGATTCTAGACGCCTTGTCACAGCCGGAGGACTAAATAAGCCTAAAGCAAGAAAAGGGGAAATCTAAACTGCCCCAGAGCAGACCCCAAAGGAATAGACAGCCCTCACACATGTATTGACGGTGAAACAAGATGAAAGCACAAACACAGGTAAGAAAATATGCTGAGCAAACAATGGGGCACACACTAACTAGGAAGGACAGGAAAGGAAAGATACTGTCTGCAATCATGCCAAAAACCCTGTAAAAATGTCCAACACTTCTAATAGCAAAAAAAACCCTGAAGTCACTAGACTTCACCCACTATATAAGCACTCTGGCATATTCTGAGAACAGAGCAAGAAGAGGCCAATCTAATAAGGGACAAAAAGCAAACTGGCACATACAGTGACATAATAGTGGAAATTCAGCGCAGCCCCAGCCGGGGCTGGCTGACCACACAAAAAACTGAATAGACCAAACCAAATCAAATGTGAACATTAGCAGAGACAACTTAGCTTGAGAAGGCAGGAACTGAGCTGGAAACTAAGACCTCATGAGGCAGGAAAAAATCACCAGCATGGGAATAGGGAGTCGGCTGTCTTAAATCCAGTCTGAGACTCCAGATGTCCAATCCTCATCCTCATTATCAGGTGGCAGTTCTCTGTTAATTAGATCAGCTTCATTACCTCCTGCCACCACCAGAGGGAGCCAGGAAAGAGAACTCACAACTCCACTGTGAGCACAATCAGCTCCCTCACCAGAAACCAGAGGCAAACCAGAAAATGAGTTCACAACAGGAGGAGCGACAGAAGGACTTAGCCTCTGGAGCGATTTGCTGCTGAGCAGCCTGCATTGCTATACTGCTGACACAAAGGTGGCATTAACAGCCAGACCCACAGAGCAGGTCTGGGCAGAGCGTCTGGGATGCCGGGACTGCTGAGCAAACTCCTCTGCGGTCGATAGACAATGGGAGACTGCAGAATGTGAGGCTCTGGATTCCTGTTGAGCCGCTGCAGGAACCCGACGCCTAACAGGCTCTCCCTGAGTCTCTGAAGAATCGCCCGAAGGTGACCAATATGTGATTGCTTATCAGGTGAATAAACCTGAATGTCATCAAAGTATATAACTACAAACCTCCCAATAAAATCAGAGAACACATGATTGATGAAGTTTTGAAAAACTGCAGGGGCATCGGTGAGACCAAATGGCATAACTAAATTTTCATAATAATAGAAAATGGGGAAAGCTAACCAAGCCACCAGGAAAAAGAGCAATATATTCATAAGTAACCTGAGGCACAAAATTTTTTTAATTTTGCAGAAAAATATTTATTGAACATGGAACATGAAAAATACAGACTCCCCAACGTTTCGGCTAAACTAAGCCTTTATCAAGGGTTTATCTATAAAAAGAATAACCATAACATATAACCAGCAAAGTATGTTGGGAAAATTTTCATTATCATACAAAATCAATTCTTTAATCAGATTATGTAGATATTTTTTGCCAGCATAAATAAGAAAAAAGAAACAATTCCATCCAGTAGGTGTGTCATAATTTTCTGTTAAGAAGAAACCACATTACATATGTAAGTATATGCGCACATATAAAAAGTAAAAGTGTATATAAAAAAGCAAAACAATAAGGTGAACGCCAGAATAATACCTGTATAATCAAGTGTTCCACTCTTAAATGTTCTAAAGGACAAAACAAAAAGGGAAAATTCTAAGTGTCCAAAAATAAAAATATAGCCCAAGAGAATAAAAGAAAGATGCCATAAACAGACCTGTATTAAATGCACACAATGAGTACAGGGGACCACGCCGCCGTCTTGGTAGGAAGGAATGTGTACCAGACGGGGAGGAGGTTAATTTATTTAAAGCTATGAAAATCATCAAAATCAACTACAGCTGAGAGTTAAGTGATCACATATGTGTAAGCGCAACCCGCGCATGCGCTGTCCGCCCAGCAGGACGGAAGTGGGGAAGAGAAACAAGGAAGTGTGGCAAAGCGACTCAGCACATCTGCGATGGCATAACCAGCGCATGCGCTGTCCGCCCAACAGGATGGAAGTGGGGAAGAGAGGAAGTGTGGCAAGAGCGGTTCAGTGTAATTATATGTCAAGTTGTTATGACAACTAATCGGACGGAGATAAGGAAAGAAGATAAAGGAATTGTGGCTGAGACTAACAGGCATGGGCACATAACGTTATCCTATCTAAGACTAAAAGTATCATAACAACCTAATGATACTCATATTACTTACGCGACATGTTACAAACAGAGTATGGCATATTAGCAAAAAATAATCAAAAATTATGGCATCTATATCAGTATAGTAAAAAAATTTTTTTAAAAATATATAGAAAAAACAAAAAACAAAAATGGGGAAAAAAAGGGGAGGACATGGAGGAAAAAAGGGGGAAAATTTAAACAATAAATCTATTATAAATAATCGTTCAATACCTTGTTACAGCATACTATTAAGTCTGAAAAAAAAGAAAAAAATAAGTATATACGCATATACATACATATGGACATACAATGTGTAAATATATTCCCATTTCTACACGTACTCATATACATAGATATACACACATATATATACACATACATATACAAATACACCCAAACAAAAACCAATATGTATGCACAAAAATATATACCCGTATCAAATACACGCATATATCTATGTGTCAAATAACCTATCCTAATCTAATAGAGACTAAAGGTTAAACACCTACACTAAGTTCAGCATAAATCAATGAAAAAGAAGAAATCAATAAAAACGCGCGGTTGTCATAACAACTTGACATATAATTACACTGAACCACTCTTGCCACACTTCCTCTCTTCCCCACTTCCGTCCTGTTGGGCGGACAGCGCATGCGCTGGTTATGCCATCGCAGATGTGCTGAGTCGCTTTGCCACACTTCCTTGTTTCTCTTCCCCACTTCCGTCCTGCTGGGCGGACAGCGCATGCGCGGGTTGCGCTTACACATATGTGATCACTTAACTCTCAGCTGTAGTTGATTTTGATGATTTTCATAGCTTTAAATAAATTAACCTCCTCCCCGTCTGGTACACATTCCTTCCTACCAAGACGGCGGCGTGGTCCCCTGTACTCATTGTGTGCATTTAATACAGGTCTGTTTATGGCATCTTTCTTTTATTCTCTTGGGCTATATTTTTATTTTTGGACACTTAGAATTTTCCCTTTTTGTTTTGTCCTTTAGAACATTTAAGAGTGGAACACTTGATTATACAGTTATTATTCTGGCGTTCACCTTATTGTTTTGCTTTTTTATATACACTTTTACTTTTTATATGTGCGCATATACTTACATATGTAATGTGTTTTCTTCTTAACAGAAAATTATGACACACCTACTGGATGGAATTGTTTCTTTTTTCTTATTTATGCTGGCAAAAAATATCTACATAATCTGATTAAAGAATTGATTTTGTATGATAATGAAAATTTTCCCAACATACTTTGCTGATTATATGTTATGGTTATTCTTTTTATAGACAAACCCTTGATAAAGGCTTAGTTTAGCCGAAACGTTGGGGAGTCTGTATTTTTCATGTTCCATGTTCAATAAATATTTTTCTGCAAAATTAAAAAAATTTTTATAACTAAATTTTCAAACAGCCCTTCTGAGGTGAGAAAGACTGAATTATCCTTAACTAGTGTTGAGCAATACCATCCGATATCGTGAAATATCGGATCGGATCGGACCGATACCCAAAAAGTATCGGATGTCGCCGATTCCGATGCCGGAAACCAATGCAAGTCAATGGGACAGAAATATCGGAATTAAAATAAACCCTTTCTTTCCTTGTAGGTTAATTCTACATGAAGAAAAACAACTAATAATAATGTAGAATGTATTGGGGGAGGTGGAGGAGACATTAAAGGCATAGAGGTTTAGCCCAATCAAATAGAAAAACAGGAAAAAAAATTTTTTTTAAAGACGTTCGGAATTACAAAGATATTGACTATGTTAACCTTTTTTATATTTTGTCAGATATGTATGTTTCACTACTTCCATGCTCTTCACCTTCTTTTTTACTTCTCCCACACTTTCTCCTTCATGATCCTCAGCAGCAGCATCTTTTTCATCAACTTCTTCTTCACCTTATTCATCTTCTTCTTCACCTTCCTCCTATTATTCTTTTTTTTTTACATTCTTCATATTCTTCTTATTCAACTATTCTTCTTCTTCATATTCTACTTCTTTATCTTCTTCCTATTCTTCTTCTTCATCATATTCTTATTTTTGACAGGCATTCCTGTAGTTGTTATCTATGAAAGTTTGAAGATTACACCTTCCGTTCTGCCTGTCACAAAAGATTTACAACAGGATTTGCCCGCGTTCAGTTTGGCCTGCAGCAGCAGGCATTTTCCAGGGGCACCACGAGGAGGAACGGACTCACCTCCATACACTGCTTAGTCTTCCTCTGCTTACAATTTAGATAATATCTTTTGCTCTGATTTTTAGTCTTATGCTTAATGTTATTCTGCTTTTTGTTCTTCTGCTTCTTGGTCTTTTGTCTCTTGTTGTTCTGTATCTTGGTGGTTGTCTTCATGTTCTTTGTCCTCTTGATCATCTTCTTCAGGGTCATCTTTTTGGTCTTCTTCGGGGTGGTCTTCCGGGTCGTCATCTTCAGGGTCATCGTTTTCGTGGTCGTCGTCTTCTTCGGGGTGGTCTTCAGGGTCATCGTCTTCAGGGTCGTCATCAGGGAGATCCAGAATGATAACCAAAAACTATTTCCAAAAGCTCGAACTTGGAAATGTAGCAGAAGGTACAAGAAGGCTGAGGAACTGCCGAGAACCAGCTGACGGTAATGGAACCCAGATGGGTAGCAGAAGGAACAAGAGCCAACGGCACTACCGAGGACCAGCTGATGGTACTGGAACCCGATTACTAAGCAAGAGGTACCTGTGCTAGAAAGCACTACCAAGGACCAGCAGACATCGCTGGAACTCGGATACCGAGAAGGAGGCACCTAAGCCAAAGGCACTGCCGAGAACCAGCTGAGGGTGCTGGAACCCGGATGGGTAGCACAAGCTGCAAGAGCCAATGGAACTAGTGAGGACCAGCTGATGGTGCTGGAACCCAGAGGGGCAGCAGAAGGAGCAAGAGCCAATGGCACTACCGAGGACCAGCTGATGGTGCTGGAACCTGGTTACTAAGCAGGAGGTGTTGTGAGTTCATTCTCTGGTTCACCAGTTGTGAGTTCTCCTTCCAACAGGAGGCAGTGAGGCTGATTTGATCGGTGGAGATCTGCCACCTGAGAATGAGCATGGCGATTGGACCTCAGGAATCTCAGATTGGATTTAAGACAGCCGACGCCCTATTCAGTTGCTGGTGATTCTTTCTGGCTTGTCAGTTCTTGGTTTTCAGCTCTGTTCCAGTCATCTAAAGCTAAGTTTTTCAGCTAATGTTCACACTTGACTTTGTTGGTCTATTCAGTTTTTTGTGTGCTCAGCCAGCCCCGGCTGGGGGCTGTGCTGAATTTCCACTCTTATTTATCAGTATTTTGCCAATTTGCTTTTTGTCCCTTACTAGTTTGGTCTCTTTTTGCTCTGTCTCAGAATATTTCAGAGTGCTGATATAGTGGGAGAAGTCTAGTGATTTCAGGGTTAATTTTGCTATCAGAAGTGTTGGACATTATTTTGTAGGGTTTTGGGCAGATTGCAGTGTCTTTCCTTTCATCTTCTGTCTAGTTAATTTGGGCCCCATCGTTTGCTCAGCCTATTTTCCTACCTGTGTTTGTGTTTTCACCTTGTTTCACCGTCAGTACATGTGTGGGGGCTGTCTATTCCTTTGGAGTCTGCTCTGGGGCAGTTAGTTTTCCCTTTTCTTGCTTTAGCCTTATTTAGTCTTCCGGCCGTGACGAGGCGTCTAGGTTCACCGTAGGTACGCTCCACGGCTGCTGCTAGTTGTGTGGTAGGATCAGGGATCTGCAATCTGCATAGTTACCAGCCTCTCTGGTTTTTCTGGGCTTAGCATGTTTAGGTTTTTTCCTCCTCGGTGACCCATTCATAACAGAATCACCAGCCATACCGCAGATTCTAGGGTACTCAAAAGCAGGAAAAAGTTGTTAAAAAAAAAGTGTCAGAATTTTTTTTATATATATTTTTTCCTCTTTTTTCTCTGGGGCCGCAAGGTTCCTCGGCTTCGCCAACTATTACCGTCAATTTGTGCCACATATTTCGTCCATCATCAAACCCATCTCCAGTCTCACTCGCAAGAGCGTCAACTCCTCGTCCTGGCCTCCGGAGGCTGAAGAGGCCTTTTCCTGCCTGAAGCAAGCCTTCGCGACCGCACCTGTTCTACACCGACCCGAGGCTAATAAGCCATTCATCCTGGAGGTAGACGCCTCTTCCACCGGAGCAGGTGCAGTGCTCTCACAGAGGTCCCCGTTCGGCCGCCTGATTACCTGCGGGTTCTTTTCAAAGGCCTTCTCGCCGGCTGAGTGTAACTACGCCATCGGGGATCGCGAGCTGTTGGCCATCAAGTTGGCGCTCGAGGAGTGGCGTTACCTCCTTGAAGGCTCGGTCCATCCGTTTACCATCTTTACCGACCACAAGAACCTTGCATATCTCCAGTCAGCCCAGAGACTTAACCCTCGGCAGGCCAGATGGTCCCTCTTCTTTGGTCGGTTCGATTTTGAATTGCGTTTCCGTCCCGGGCCAAAGAACATCAAGGCGGACGCATTGTCCCGGTCTCTGCAGCCCTCTGATCTGATGGAGGAACCAACTCACATTATCAATCCCGCTAAGATCATCACTGTGGCCCCGGTGAGACTGATTACTCCTCCTCCCGGCAAGACCTACGTCCCAGATGCTGAAAGAGAAAAGGTACTGCATTGGGGACATTCCTCGAAAGTGTCCGGACATGTCGGAGTCAAGAAGACATTTGAGCTCATCGCTCGTTTTTACTGGTGGCCCTCACTCCACCAGGATGTGACAGACTTCACGGCCTCCTGTCCCTCTTGCGCCAAGGTCAAGATTCCTAGGCGACCACCCGCCGGCCTTCTGCTTCCTCTCCCGATTCCTTCGGTTCCATGGCAACATATTGGTTTGGATTTCATCACGGATCTGCCTAAGTCTTCCGGATCTACGACTATCCTGGTAGCTGTTGACCGCTTCTCCAAGATGGCCCATTTTGTTCCTCTACCTGCGCTGCCCTCCGCTCCAGAGTTGGCGAAGATTTTTATCCAGCACATCTTCCGCCTCCACGGCTTTCCACAGCATATTGTTTCCGATCGAGGGGTACAGTTCACCTCTCGGTTTTGGAGGGCCTTGTGTAAACTTCTAGAGATAAAACTGGACTTTTCATCCGCATACCATCCCCAGTCCAATGGTCAGGTTGAACGCGTTAATCAGGTACTAGCGTCCTACTTACGGCAGTTCTCTAACGCTCATCAGGATAACTGGGTCCATCTACTTCCCTGGGCAGAGTTCTCCTACAATAACCATCCCAGCGAGTCATCAGCCAAGTCTCCATTTTTCGTAGTCTTTGGCATGCACCCTGGTGTTCCTCTACCTTTGTCCGGTTCCTCCGGTGTGCCTGCAGCCGACTCCCTGACCCAAGAGTTCTCTAGGATCTGGTCCGAAACTAAGGAGGTCCTCCAGAGGTCGGGGGAACGCATGAAGAGGCACGCTGACAAAAGACGCTTGGATGCTCCCAACTACCTCCCAGGTCAACAAGTTTGGTTGTCGGCCAAGTACATTAGGCTAAAGCTCCCTTCCTACAAGTTGGGACCGCGCTACATTGGGCCTTTCAAGATTCTCAAACGTCTGAACAACGTATCTTACAAACTGGAGTTGCCTGCGTCGCTTCGGGTTCCCAACTCCTTCCACGTCTCCCTCCTTAAACCGGTTGTCCTGAATCGGTTTCACCCGGCCCCGAACCTTTCTCCTCATCCTGTTACGTCTGATGACGTCTTCGAGGTAAAAGACATCCTGGCCTCGAGAAAAGTTAGAGGTAAAACCTTTTTTTTGATCGACTGGAAGGGTTTTGGTCCCGAGGAGAGATCCTGGGAGCCGCAGGAGAATATCAATGCTCCTCGCATTCTTAAGAGGTTTTTAGCCAGACGCAGTGGAGGGGAGTGTAAGAGAGGGGGTACTGTTAGCACCGCTCCCGCTGCCATACTCACCGCTCCTGCTTCTGCCCCGACTCTCTCCTCTGACGCGTCCTGCACGCGCGCCTCCGCTCCCCTTGCTTTCCGGCGACCGGCGTCCCGACGTTCTCCTCCACTTTCCTCGGCCGCGCGCACTGTGCCTCTGCGCACGCGCCGGAGGGATAAGCCGCACGCTGCTACCGGCAGCCACCTGTCTGCCGTGACTTGACCCGGACCGGCTCCTCGACCTATCAGAGGCCACCACCAGGTATTTCAGGCCGCCCTCCCTTAGTGGAGGCGCCTGACTATTGAGTTGCCTCTCGGTTGTCTAGGCCCTGCTCCCTGCTGCTCGTTCCTTGCTAGCTGCTCTCTAGTTTATTCCTTGTGTTTTGTGCCCCTGTTAGTTCCTGTGTCCTCAGTGTTCCTCTCTTCCTCTGGTCCGTTCCTCCTGCCTAACCCCTGTGTCTCCTTCCTTTTCAGTTCGCCTCTTCCTGGACCCCCGCCTTCCTCCGTCCTTCTCCTCTTCCGCAGTCTCTGGATCCTGGTCACCCTGGTTCCCCTCTGGACCTTCCTCTGTTCCTCATCACTAGTTCACCCTCCTGAGCCGACCCCTGGTCCTGGCTGCCGTGGCGCTAGAACTTCCCGAGTCTGTTCCCTAACGGTCCCTGTATAGGGGTCGGTCCACTTGGTGCGCTCGCTCGGGGAGAGCTCGGCGCCACGGTCCAGTGGGTCCACTCTCGTCACCTGTGTCCACAGCGTAACAAAGAGCCTGTTACAACCGATATAAGCACAGCCGTGGCCAAACGTCAACAGGCCGTACTCAAATTAATTTCTTTGGGGAATCGAAGCCACACAGCGCAGGAGCTCTGGAATGCCATCAAGCAGGAGAGCAACGTGTGGGTTGTGCCAGCAAATCTCCAGCCAGGCTTGGTAGTGTATGACAATGGCCGAAATCTAGTGGCAGCTCTGGGCCTAGGCAACCTCACTCACATCCCATGTCTGGCACATGTACTGAACTTGGTCATGCAGTGCTTTCTGAGGGACTATCCGGATCTTGATGCACTGCTGCACAAGGTCGGCATAGAGTGCGCTCACTTGCGGCGTTCCAGCACGGCAAGATCGAGCCTTGCTGCTCTGCAGCACCGATTACGCCTTCCGGAACATCGCATCATATGTGACCTACCCACCAGGTGGAATTCAACGTTACATATGTTGAAGCGGTTGTGTGAGCAGCAGTCAGCAGTCATGGAGTACCAGCTGCATCAGGCGCAAACATGTCGCACTGTGCGCCGGTCACACTTCAGCACCACTGAGTGGGCCTCTATGAAGGACATCTGCCTCGTTTTGCGTGCCTTCGATGATTCCATGCGGATGGCGAGTGCAGATGATGCACTAGTCAGCATGACTGTCCCCCTTATCTGCCTGCTTCAAAAAACACTGCAAGCACTAAGGGAGGAGGTTTTGGAAGAGGTGGAGGATGAGGAGTCCCAAATGCCATCTGCTTCTGGACAGTCTGCGCTATGTGGTTCCTCACAAAGGCCTAGGCAGGGGACACTTTGTGAGGAGGATGAGGAGGAGTTAATTGAGGAGGAAGACATCTCTCCAGAGGAGGGAGGTACATAATGCTCTAGTCAGTATGTACAGCGAGGGTGGGATGATGCAGAGCAGGCAGAGATGACGACTCAAGCAGGGGACAGCGTTTCTTTGGCATGTGGGAGTCTGCAGCACATGGTTGATTTCATGCTGCAGTGCCTGAGAAACGACCGCTGCATCGCCCACATTCTCAACATGACTGATTATTGGGTGTACACCCTCCTAGATCCTCACTACCGGGAAAACTTACAAAGCCTCATACCACCGTTGAACCGGGAGCATAAACTGCGGGAGTACCAAGACACACTGGTGCAGTCCATCATATTCTCCATTCCATCTGACAGCAGTGCTGCTAGTGCTTTAGTGCTCTGTGCGTCGAGGCAGTGGAGGAAGCTCGGCACAAAGAGGGAGCAGAGGCAGCGCCTCAGCACAAGGCAAGACCACTATGGCCCAAATGTGGCAAAGTTTTGTGTGTCCGCCACAAATGTCAACACCATCACAGACGGCTCCAGTCAGCAGGAAGCAACGTTTCCGTCAGATGGTGACAGACTACATGTCTTGCCCTGTCAGTGTACTCCCAGATGGCTCTTCCCCCTTCAAGTTTTGGGTCTTAGCCAGTATGCATTGAAGCTGCTGGCTTGCCCTTCTGCCAGTGTATTATCGGAACGCGTCTTTAGTGCCGCAGGTGGTGTACTAACAGACCGTCTCACGCGACTATCCTCTGATAACGTTGACTGGCTTACTTTTCTGAAAATGAACAAGGCCTAGATCTCGCCAGAATTTGCCAGTCCTCTTCCAGAATAAATGATTGGTTGGCAACAGTATCCAGGTCTCCTGTTGTGTTCATGTTTCTACCACCTGAACTGTAATCCCTGGGCTTCAACACAGCCAGTTGTCGCTCAGAAGTGCCGTCTGCACAGAGAAAAACACTAGCTCCTGTGTTAGTGAGGTTCAGTAACGCCATCTGCTCCCCTGCTGTGTGGACGGCAAAGTCTCCTGCTCCCTCCACAATCGAACTACTACTGATTTTTAACCGTGCTCCACTATGGCCTCTGGCTCCACTGTCTTTAGTAGTTCCCCTGGCCTCCAACCCCGCCAGTTGCTGATCTGAAGTGGCATCTGTACAATCCACACTTGTTCCTGTGTTACTGGCGCTCAGTCACATCAGTTGATCCCCTGATGTGTGTCCGGCAATGTCTCCTGCTCTGTCCACATTCCCATTACTAGTAATGCCGTCCACACAGCAGGGGAGCAGATGGCGTTACTGAACCCCACTAACACAGGAGCTAGTGTTTTTCTTTGAGCAAACGGCACTTCTGCGCGACAGAGCGTAGTAGTCTACAACATATATCAAACTTGCTGCAAGTTGGCCTCCGCCTGCTGCATGATTGATACTGGGCTTCAACACAGCCAGTTGTCGCTAGGAAGTGCTGTCCGCACAGAGAAAAACACTAGCTCCTGTGTTAGTGGGGTTCAGTAACGTCTGCTGTTCCCCTGCTGTGTGGACGACAAAGTTTCCTGCTGCCTCCACATTCACAAACCATCAGGCCTCAGCCTGCACCATGCTTGATCCTGGGCTCCAACAACGCCAGTTGGTGTTCAGAAGTGCCGTCTTCACAGAGAAAAACACACTAGCCCCTGTGTTAGTGGGGTTCAGTAACGTCAGCTGTTTCCCTGCTGTGTGGACGACAAATTCTCCTGCTGCCTCCACATTCAAAAACCATCAGGCCTCAGCCTGCTCCATGCTTGATCCTGGGCTCCAACAACGCCAGTTGGTGTTCAGAAGTGCCGTCTTCACAGAGAAAAACACACTAGCTTCTGTGTTAGTGTGGTTCAGTAACGTCAGCTGTTCCCCTGCTGTGTGGACGACAAAGTCTTCTGCTGCCTCCACATTCACAAACCATCAGGCCTCAGCCTGGTCCATGCTTGATCCTGGGCTCCAACAACGCCAGTTGGTGTTCAGAAGTGCCGTCTTCACAGAGAAAAACACACTAGCTTCTGTGTTAGTGGGGTTCAGTAATGTCTGCTGTTCCCCTGCTGTGTGGACGACAAAGTTTCCTGCTGCCTCCACATTCACAAACCATCAGGCCTCAGCCTGCACCATGCTTGATCCTGGGCTCCAACAACGCCAGTTGGTGTTCAGAAGTGCAGTCTTCACAGAGAAAAACACACTAGCCCCTGTGTTAGTGGGGTTAAGTAACGTCAGCTGTTTCCCTGCTGTGTGGATGACAAATTCTCCTGCTGCCTCCACATTCAAAAACCATCAGGCCTCAGCCTGCTCCATGCTTGATCCTGGGCTCCAACAACGTCAGTTGGTGTTCAGAAGTGCCGTCTTCACAGAGAAAAACACACTATCTCCTGTGTTAGTGGGGTTCAGTAACGTCTGCTGTTCCCCTGCTGTGTGGACGACAAAGTTTCCTGCTGCCTCCACATTCACAAACCATCAGGCCTCAGCCTGCACCATGCTTGATCCTGGGCTCCAACAACGCCAGTTGGTGTTCAGAAGTGCCGTCTTCACAGAGAAAAACACACTAGCCCCTGTGTTAGTGGGGTTCAGTAACGTCAGCTGTTTCCCTGCTGTGTGGACGACAAATTCTCCTTCTGCCTCCACATTCACAAACAATCAGGCCTCAGCCTGCTCCATGCTTCATCCTAGGCTCCAACAACGCCAGTTGGTGTTCATAAGTGCCGTCTTCACAGAGAAAAACACACTAGCTCCTGTGTTAGTGGGGTTCAGTAACGTCAGCTGTTCCCCTGCTGTGTGGATGACAAAGTCTCCTGCTGCCTCCACATTCACAAACCATCAGGCCTCAGCCTGGTCTATGCTTGATCCTGGGCTCCAACAACGCCAGTTGGTGTTCAGAAGTGCCGTCTTCACAGAGAAAAACACACTAGCTTCTGTGTTATTGGGGTTCAGTAACGTCAGCTGTTCCCCTGCTGTGTGGACGACAAAGTCTCCTGCTGCCTCCACATTCTTAAACCATCAGGCCTCTGCCTGCTCCATGCTTGATCCTGGGATCCAACAACGCCAGTTGGTGTTCAGAAGTGCCGTCTTCACAGAGAAAAACACACTAGCTTCTGTGTTAGTGGGGTTCAGTAACGTCAGCTGTTCTCCTGCTGTGTGGACGACAAAGTCTCCTGCTGCCTCCACATTCAAAGACCATCAGGCCTCAGCCTGCTCCATGTTTGATCCTGGGCTCCAACAACGCCAGTTGGTGTTCAGAAGTGCCGTCTTCACAGAGAAAAACACACTAGCTTCTGTGTTAGTGGGGTTCAGTAACGTCAGCTGTTCCCCTGCTGTGTGGACGACAAAGTCTACTGCTGCCTCCAAATTCACACTACATCTTATTTACTACTCACTCCACGTAGGCCTAAGCCTGCTGCATAATTGACCCTGGGCTCCAACATCACCAGTTGCTGCTCAGAAGTGCCGTCTTCACAGAGAAAAACACACTAGCTTCTGTGTTAGTGGGGTTCAGTAACGTCAGCTGTTCCCCTGCTGTGTGGATGACAAAGTCTCCTGCTGCCTCCACATTCACAAACCATCAGGCCTCAGCCTGGTCTATGCTTGATCCTGGGCTCCAACAACGCCAGTTGGTGTTCAGAAGTGCCGTCTTCACAGAGAAAAACACACTAGCTTCTGTGTTAGTGGGGTTCAGTAACGTCAGCTGTTCCCCTGCTGTGTGGACGACAAAGTCTCCTGCTGCCTCCAAAATCACACTACATCTTATTTACTACTCACTCCAAGTAGGCCTAAGCCTGCTGCATAATTGACCCTGGGCTCCAACAACGCCAGTTGGTGTTCAGAAGTGCCGTCTTCACAGAGAAAAACACACTAGCTTCTGTGTTAGTGGGGTTCAGTAACGTCAGCTGTTCCCCTGCTGTGTGGATGACAAAGTCTCCTGCTGCCTCCACATTCACAAACCATCAGGCCTCAGCCTGGTCTATGCTTGATCCTGGGCTCCAACAATGCCAGTTGGTGTTCAGAAGTGCCGTCTTCACAGAGAAAAACACACTAGCTTCTGTGTTATTGGGGTTCAGTAACGTCAGCTGTTCCCCTGCTGTGTGGACGACAAAGTCTCCTGCTGCCTCCACATTCTTAAACCATCAGGCCTCAGCCTGGTCTATGTTTGATCCTGGGCTCCAACAACGCCAGTTGGTGTTCCGAAGTGCCGTCTTCACAGAGAAAAACACACCAGCTTCTGTGTTAGTGGGATTCAGTAACGTCAGCTGTTCTCCTGCTGTGTGGACGACAAAGTCTCCTGCTGCCTCCACATTCAAAGACCATCAGGCCTCAGCCTGCTCCATGTTTGATCCTGGGCTCCAACAACGCCAGTTGGTGTTCAAAAGTGCCGTCTTCACAGAGAAAAACACACTAGCTTCTGTGTTAGTGGGGTTCAGTAACGTCAGCTGTTCCCCTGCTGTGTGGACGACAAAGTCTCCTGCTGCCTCCAAAATCACACTACATCTTATTTACTACTCACTCCAAGTAGGCCTAAGCCTGCTGCATAATTGACCCTGGGCTCCAACATCACCAGTTGCTGCTCAGAAGTGTCTTTGGCACGGGTACTCCCTCCTGCCCAGCCTGGTTCCAGCACGCCTGCTGTTTCCGGGGATTGTCAATGTCACTTTGCTACCAATACATAGTCCTGTCGTGTTGCGGTGGGGTTTGCCGAGTCTATGATGCCTGCAATTTAGGTGCTTCCTATGTGGGCTGCGGGTTCTGCTAATAAAGGCTGGTTCCGTAGTGCCAATAGGACAAGCACCCCCTGTAGGACTGTGTGTTTCGGTAACTGCGGCCGGCCCGCGGCCTTGCAACGTTGTTTTTCAGGGGTAGCTTCTGCTACCCATCCGGGTTCCAGTAACGTCAGCTAGTTCTCAGCTTTATTAACAACAGCACTAAGGGATTGAAAAACAGTTGAAATTAGTGTTGAGCATTCCGATACCGCAAGTATCGGGTATCGGCCGATATTCACTGTATCGGAATTCCGATACTGAGTCCCGATACTTTTAGCATATCGAATACCGGAATCGGAAGTTCCCATAATGCTATGAGCCAGTTTGATTTGATTCAGCCATGCTTTATCCTGGGCTCCAACAACGCCAGTTGGTGTTCAGAAGTGCCGTCTTCACAGAGAAAAACACACTAGCTTCTGTGTTAGTGTGGTTCAGTAACGTCAGCTGTTCCCCTGCTGTGTGGACGATGCGTACTGAGGTGTGCTGACCATAGGCACTGGCCGACCCGCCTCTTCAGATTCCGAGGGACAAAGAAGTTGCGCATCACTGCATACTCTGTTGTGAGCTCATCTGTTCATTCACCTTTTGTGTCCAAGGATCTCCCTCTTCTGGTGAATGAAGATAGTGAGGCTGATTTGGATGAAAGAAACCAAAACACCTGATCAGGTGGATTGTGACTGGGTAACAGGAACTTCAGACTGGATATAAGGCAACCGACGACCTTCTGAGTGGCTGGTGATTTCTCTGCTGGATTCTTGGAGACCAGTCTGATTCCTGCTTCCCAAAGATAAGTTTTTGCTCTGCTATTGAACTTATTAGTTTTGGTTTTGTTTACCTTGTTTTGGAGTTCAGCCATCCCCGGCTGGGGGTGTGCTGGATTCTTATTCCTTGATCAGTGTTCTCTTTTGCTCTGCTTTCAGAATATTCTGAATGCTGATATAGGGTTTGAAGTCTAGTGACTTCAGGGTCCTTTTTGCTTATCAGTTGTGTTGGTAATATTTTTAGCAGGGTTTTCTCGTATTGCAGACAGCAGCTTTTCTGTCCTGTCCTTTTTAGTTAGCTTGGGCCCCATCATTTGCTCATCCTATCTTTCTATCGGTGTTAGTGTTTTCATCTTGCTTCACCGTCATTATATGTTGGGGCTGCCTATTGCTTTGGGGTCTGCTCTGGGGCAGTCAGTTTTTCCCTTTTCTCTCTTTAGGCTTATTTAGATCTCCGGCTGTGATGAGGTGTCTAGGATCACCGTAGGAACACTCCACGGCTACTGCTAGTTGTGTGATAGGATTAGGGGTCTGCAATCTGCTAGTCTCCAACCTCTCTGATTTTCTGGCCTGAGCTTGCATTTTTGTTTTTTCCTCCTCGGTGACTCAATCATAACAGAATCACCAGCCATACTGCAGATTATAGGGTACTCAATGGCAGGAAAGAATTGTAAAATAGGAAAAAAAAAAGTGTCAAATTATTTTTTTTTTGTGTGTATATTTTTTCCTCTTTTTCTCTGAGGCCGTAGGAGGGATATTTTTTTTTTCTGATGAAGTTTAAGCAATCAAAGTGGCAGAACTAGCTCTATTATTTAAACAAATTCGTCCAAGGGCAAAAATGAAACCCAATCATCCTGATCAGCGGAAATAAAACATCTCAAATACGACTCGGTTTATGGTCAGGAGGATAATTCCTGGGTCTCTGCCTCTGATATTCATGCCGAAAGATTGGTGCGTGCCTTTCATCGGGCTCACCCGGATCGCCCTGGTGGCATGGATGAGGGTTCGGTGACCCCTCCTCAAGGGGGAGGTACTGTTGTGAGTTCATTTTTCCCTTCACCATTGAGGTCTGATGAACTCCCTCCTCTGGTGAAGGAAGGTAGTGAGGCTGATTACCAAACACCTGGGCAGCTAGATGATGACTGGGTGGCTGGAATTGAGGACTGGATAAAAGGCTGCCGACGCCCTTCTTCCTGGCTGGTGATTTTCCTGCTGGATTCTTGGAGACCAGTCTGATTCCTGCGTCTCAAAGCTAAGTTTTTCTGCTCTGCCTTATACTCTTCAGTTTTGTTTTTGTTTTGCCTTGTTTTTTGGGAGTTCTGCCATCCCCGGCCGGGGGTGAGCTGAATTTCATTTTTATCTCTGATCTGTTGATCTTTTGCTCTGTCTTCAGAATATACCTGAGTACTGATATAGTCTTTTGAAGCCTAGCGACTTCAGGGCCTGTTTTTCCTATCAGTCGGTTGGCTCATTTTGGATAGGGTTTTTGCGGATGGCAGACAGCAGCTTTCCTATCCTGTCCTATGTAGTTAGCTTGGGCCCCATCATTTGCTCAACCTATCTTTCTATCTGTGTTAGTGTTTTCATCTTGCTTCACCGTCATTATATGTTGGGGGCTGCCTATTGCTTTGGGGTCTGCTCTGGGGCAGTTTAGTTTTTCCCCTTTCTGTCTTTAGGCTATGTAGTTCTCCGGCTGTGATCGAGGGGTCTAGGGCACCGTAGGAACCCCCCACGGCTACTGCTAGTTGTTGTGGATAGGTTCAGGGGTCTGCAATCCGATAGCTGCCAACCTCTCTGGTTTTTCTGGACTTAGCTAGTATTTTGTTTTTTCCTCTATCGGTGACTCATCATAACAGAATCACCAGCCATACCGCAGATCCTAGGGTACTCAATAGCAGGAGAGAAATGTAAAAAAAAAAAAAAGTGTCAGAATTTTTTTTTTGTGTGCATATTTTTTCCTCTATATCTCTGAGGCCATAGGGGGAATTTTTTCTCTCAATGGAGATGAAGCAATTGTCTGATTGTGTGGAGCAGTGTGTGATGTGCGGGGAATTTCCGCCTATCTTGCTCATTCACATGCGGCTGAACCAAAGATTCCTACTCCTGATGTGTTTTTTGGGGATGGGTCTAAATTCTTGAATTTCAAGAATAATTGTAAATTATTTTTTGCCTTGAAGCCTAACTCGTCGGGGAACTCCGCGCAGCAGGTTAAAATTGTCATCTCTTTGCTGCGCGGCGATCCCCAGGATTGGGCGTTTTCTTTGAAACCTGATGATCCTATTCTGAATAATGTGAACGCATTTTTTCAAGCCTTGGGGTTGTTGTATGATGAACCTAATGCTATTGATCAGGCTGAAAAGACCCTGTTGGCATTAAGCCAGGGTCGGGATTCGGCAGAGTTGTACTGTCAAAAATTCCGAAAGTGGGCGGTCCTTACTACCTGGAATGATGGTGCCTTGGCAGCCCTTTTTCGGAAGGGTTTGTGTTGTGAGTTCATTTTCCCCTCCATCACTGAGGCCTGGTGAACTCCCTATTCTAGTGAAGGAAGGTAGTGAGCCTGATTATCAGGCACCTGGGACTAATGAAGACGATTGGCTGAGTGGAGTCACTGACTGGATTTAAGGCAGCCTACGCCCTTTCTGCCCTGCGGGTGATTTCTCTGTGGACACTTGGACACCAGTCTGATTCCTGCTCTCCTAAAGCTAAGTTTTCTGTTTTGCCTTTTTGCATTTAAGATTTGTTTTTGCTTTTCTTGCTTTTTGGATTCTGCCACTCCCTGTTGGAGTGTGCAGTGTTCCGTGAGCTCTGTCTTCTGAAAGTACCTGAGTGCTGATCTAGTTTTTGAAGCTTAGTTGCTTCAGGGCCATTTTTATATCAGCTTGTTGGCTTTTGTCTCTGATAGGGTTTTGGCAGATTGCAGACAGCAGCCTTCCTATCCGTTCCTATCTAGGTAGTTTTTGGGCCCCGTCTTTGCTCAGCCTGTCTTTCTGTCTGTGTAAGTGTTTTCTTCTTGCTTCACCGTCATTATATGTGGGGGGCTGCCTATTGCTTTGGGGTCTGCTCTGGGGCAGTTAGATTTCCCCTTTCCTTCTTTAGGCCTATGTATCTCTCCGGCTGTGATCGAGGGGTCTAGGTCATCGTAGGAACCCCCCACGGCTACTGCTAGTTGTGTTGATAGGTTCAGGGGTCTGCAATCTGATAGTTGCCAACTTCTCTGGTTTTCAGGACTTAGCTAGCATTTCTGTTTTTGCCTCCTACGGTGACTCAATCATAACAGAATCACCCGCCCAACCGCAGATCTTGGGGTACTCAATAGCAGGAAAGAATTGTGTTTAAAAAAAAAAAAAAAAAAAAAAGAGTGTGTATATTCTTTCCTCTATATCTCTGAGGCTGTAGGGGGAATTTTTTTTTCTCTCAATGGAGATAAAGCAAGTGTCTGATCGTGTGGAGCAGCTCGCTGCTGAAGTGCGAGGAATTTCCGCCTATCTTGCTCGTTCACATGCTGTTGAACCAAAGATCCCCACACCTGATGTATTTTTTGGGGATCGATCTAAATTTTTGAGTTTCAAAAATAATTGTAAATTATTTTTTGCTTTGAAGCCTAACTCGTCACGGAGCCCCGCGCAGCAGGTTAAAATTGTCATCTCTTTGCTGCGCGGCGATCCCCAGGATTGGGCGTTTTCTTTGAAACCAGATGACCCTATTCTGACTAATGTGAACGCATTTTTTCAAGCCTTGGGGTTGCTGTATGACGAACCTAATGCTATTGATCAGGCTGAAAAGACCCTGTTAGCATTGAACCAGGGTCGAGAATCTGCAGAGTTGTACTGTCAAAAGTTCCGAAAGTGGGCGGTCCTTACTAACTGGAATGATAGTGCCTTGGCTGCTCTCTTTCGGAAGGGTTTGTCAGAAGCCGTAAAAGATATATGTGGGATTTCCTGTTCCCTCTGGTCTGGACGATTCTATGTCTTTAGCCATTCAGGTTGATCGGCGTTTACGTGAACGCAGGATTACACGAGAGATGTTGCCACCGGTTGAACATCTGAACCTATGCAATGTGATAGAGTTTTGTCTAAGGCGCAACGTCAGGAATTCAGAAGGCACAATAAGCTGTGTTTTTTCTGTGGAGATGCCTCACATATTATTTCTGTTTGTCCTAAACGTGAGAAACGCTTTGCACACATGTTTTCTGTTGGTGGGGTTCAGCCTAAGTTTCTTTTGGCGATTACTCTGATCTGTTCCCTGTCCACATTTTCCGCCAAGGCTTTTGTGGATTCGGGAGCAGCGCTAAACCTAATGGACTTGGATTTTGCTAAACGTGGATTTCCGTTGACACCTCTGCAGACGCCTATCCCTTTGAGGGGGATTGATGCTACCCCTCTGGCTAAAAATAAACCTCAGTTTTGGACCCAGTTGGTCATGCGGGTCGCCCCAGACCACCAAGAAAATTGCAGATTTTTGGTGTTGCATGGTCTGCATGATGCCGTTGTTCTGGGGTTTCCCTGGTTGCAGATTCATAATCCAGTTTTGGATTGGAAGTCTGTGTCTGTGGTGAGTTGGGGTTGCCGGTGTACCTTTAGTGAGGCTCCGGTTTTTTCCACCTCTCCTCAGTTGCATGAGGTTCCTGACTATTTGGCAGACTTCTATGATGTATTTAGTGAGAATGAGTCTGCGTCCTTGCCTCCTCATAGGAGTTATGACTGTGCAATTGAACTAAGCTCGGGGTGTAAATTTCCTAATGTTCGGCTCTTCAATTTATCTGTACCCGAGCACGAGGCTATGCGGTCCTATATTAAGGAGGCGTTGGAGAAGGGTCATATTAGACCATCCTCTTCACCCTTAGGTGCCGTTTTTTTTTGTGGCCAAGAAGGATGGTTCTTTAACCCCTTCCTGACATCCGACGTACTATCCCGTCCATGGGACAAAGGGCCCCTATGCCCATGGACGGGATAGTACGTCTACCGCGATCAGCGGCGCCCACGTGGTGAGTGCCGCTGATCGCGGCCGGGTGTCAGCTGATTATCACAGCTGACACCCGGCACTATGTGTCAGGGGCGGTCACGGACCGCCCCCGACACGTTAACCCCTTGCACACCGCGATCAAACATGATCGCGGTGTACAGGGAGTTAAAGGGAAGCATCGGCAGGGAGGGGGCTCCCTCCGTGCTTCCCTGAGCCCCCCACGGCAGCGCAATGTGCAGCGCTGCTGCGGGGGGCTCCTTTCCTCCAGGCCCCCGAATCCAAGATGGTGACGGGGGCCTTCGGGGGCCTGGAGGAAGCTGGCTTCCTCAGTGCCTGCAAAGCGCAGGCAAGAGGAAGTCTTCTTCAATGCCTGTGACAGATTGCTGATCTGTCACAGTGATCTGTGATGTGACAGATCAGCGATCTGTCACAGGACAGTGATGTCCCACCTGGGACTATGTAATAAAGTAAAAAAAAATAAAAAAAAGTGTAAAAATAATTTTAAAAAAATCGCCAAATAAATTAGTAAAAAAAAAAAAAAATATTCCCCAATAAATTCATTTTTTGAAAATAAAAAACCCCAAAACAATAAAAGTACACATATTAGGTATCACCGCGTCCGTAACAACCCGCCCTATAAAACTGTCCCATTAGTTAACCCCTTTAGCGAACCCCTTAAAAAATAAAAATAAAAAACGAAGCAAAAAATAATGATTTATTATCATACTGCCAAACAAAAAGTGTAATAACGCGCGATCAAAAAGACGCATATAAATATCCATGGTACCGCTGAAAACATCATCTTGTCCCGCAAAAAACGAGCTGCCACACAGCATCATCAGCGAAAAAATAAAAAAGTTATAGCTCGCAGAATAAAGCGATGCAAAAATAATTATTTTTTATATAAAATAGTTTTCATTGCATAAAACCGAAAAAACATAGAAAACGACCTAAATGAGGTATCGCTGTAACCGAACTGACCCGAAGAATAAAAACGCTTTATCAATTTTACCGCACGCGGAACGTTGTAAACGCACTCCCCCAAAAGAAATTCATGAAACGCTGGTTTTTGTTCATTATGCGTCCCAAAAATCGGAATAAAAAGGGATCAAAAAATGTCACGTGCCCGAAAATGGTACCAATAAAAACGTCAACTTGTCCCGCAAAAAATAAGACCTCACATGACTCGGTGGGTCAAAATACGGAAAAATTATAGCTCTCAATATGTGGTGATGCAAAAACTATTTTTACAATAAAAAGCGTCTTTTAGCGTGCGACAGCTGCTAAATATAAAAACCGCCATAAATAGTAAATCAAACCCCCCGTTATCACCCCCTTAGTTAAGGAAAAATAATAAAATTAAAAAAATGTATTTATTTCCATTTTTCCATTAGGGCTAGGGTTAGGGCTAGGGTTAGGGCTAGGGCTAGGGTTAGGGTAAGGGTTAGGGCTAGGGTTAGGGCTAGGGTTAGGGCTTGGGTTAGGGCTAGGGTTAGGGCTGAGATTAGGGTTAGGGGTGTGTTGGGGTTCGGGTTGGAGTTAGAATTGGGGGTTTCCACTGTTTGGGCACATCAGGGGCTCTCCAAATGCAACATGGCGTCTGATCTCAATTCCAGCCAATTCTGAGTTGAAAAAGTCATATGGTGCTCCTTCCCTTCCAAGCTCTGCCATGCGCCCAAACAGTGTTTTACCCCCACATGTAGGGTATCAGCCTACTCAGGACAAATTGCAAAACAATTTTTGGGGTCCAATTTCTCCTGTTACCCTTAGGAAAATAAAAAATCGGGGGCAAAATATCATTTTTGTGGAAAAAAATGATTTTTTTATTTTCACGTCTGAGCGTTATAAACTTCTGTGAAGCACTTTGGGGTTCACAGTGCTCACCACACATCTAGATAAATTCCGTGGGGGGGTCTAGTGTCCAAAATGGGGTCACTTGTTGGGAATTTCAATAGTTTAGGTACATCAGGGGCTCTCCAAACGCACATGACACCCGCAGACCATTCCATCAAAGTCTGCATTCCAAAATGGCACTGCTTCCCTTCCGAGCCCCGACGTGTGTCCATACAGTAGTTTTCTCCCACATATGGGGTGTCAGCGTACTCATGACAAATTGGACAACAACTTTTGAGGTCCAATTTCTCCTGTTACCCTTGGGAAAATGAAAAAATTGGGGACTAATTGATCATGTTTGTGGAAAAAATAAGATTTTTTTATTTTCATGCCCGGGCATTATAAACTTCTGTGAAGCCCTTGGGGGTTCAAAGTGCTCACCACACATCTAGATAAGTTCCTTAGGGGTTCTCGTTTCCAGAATGGGGTCATTTGTGGGTGTTTCCACTGTTTAGGTACATTAGGGGCTCTCCAAAGGCAACATGACACCCGCAGACCATTCCATCAAAGTCTGCATTCCAAAACGTCACTACTTCCCTTCCGAGCCCTGACGTGTGTCCATACAGTAGTTTTCTCCCACATATGGGGTGTCAGCGTACTCAGGACAAATTGGACAACAACTTTTGGGGTTCAATTTCTCCTGTTACCCTTGGGAAAATAAAAAAATTGGGGACTAATTGATCATGTTTGTGGAAAAAATAAGATTTTTTTATTTTCATGCCCTAGCATTATAAACTTCTGTGAAGCCCTTGGGGGTTCAAAGTGCTCACCTCACATCTAGATAAGTTCCTTAGGGGGTCTAGTTTTCAAAATGGGGTCATTTGTGGGGGGTTTCCACTGTTTAGGTTCATTAGGGGCTCTCCAAAGGCAACATGACACCCGCAGACCATTCCATCAATGTCTGCATTCCAAAACATCACTACTTCCCTTCCAATCCCCGACGTGTGCCCATACAGTAGTTTTCTCCCACATATGGGGTATCAGCATACTCAGGACAAATTGGACAACAACTTTTGGGGTCCAATTTCTCCTGTTACCCTTGGGAAAATAAAAAAAATGGTGACTAAAAGATCATGTTTGTGGAAAAAAATACGAATTTTTTATTTTCACGCTCGGGCGTTATAAACTTCTGTGAAGCACTGGGGGGTTCAAAGTGCTCACCACACATCTAGATAAGTTCCTTGGGGGGTCTAGTTTCCAAAATGGTGTCATTTGTGGGGGGTTTCCACTGTTTAGGTACATCAGGGGTTTTCCAATCGCGACATGGTGTCCGATCTCAATTCCAGCCAAAAACGTCAAATGGCGCTGCTTCCCTTCCGAGCTCTGCCATGCGCCCAAATAGTGGTTTACCCCCACATGTGGGGTATCAGCGTACTCAGGACAAATTGCACAATAACTTTTAGAGTGCTGTTACCCTTGGAAAAATAAGAATTGAGGGTGAAAAGATCATTTTTGTGGAAAAAATATGATTTTTTAATTGTATGGCTTTATGTTATAAACTTCTGTGAAGCCCTTGGGGGTTCAAAGTTCTCACCATACATCTAGATAAGTTCCTTAGGGGGTCTAGTTTCCAAAATGGTGTCATTTGTGGGGGGTTTCCACTGTTTAGGTACATCAGGGGTTTTCCAATCGCGACATGGTGTCCGATCTCAATTCCAGCCAAAAACGTCAAATGGCGCTGCTTCCCTTCCGAGCTCTGCCATGCGCCCAAATAGTGGTTTACCCCCACATGTGGGGTATCAGCATACTCAGGACAAATTGCACAATAACTTTTAGGGTCCTGTTACCCTTAGGAAAATAAAAATTGGGGTGAAAAGATCATTTTTGTGGAAAAAATGTGATTTTTTAATTGTACCGCTGTACGTTATAAACTTCTGTAAAGCCCTTGTGGTTTCAAAGTTCTCACCACATATCTAGATAAGTTCCTTGGGGGGTCTAGTTTCCAAAATGGGGTCACTTGTGGGGGGTTTCCACTGTTTTGGTACATCAGGGGTTTTCCAATCGCGACATGATGTCCGATCTCAATTCCAGCCAATTTTGCATTGAAAAAGTCAAACGGCGCTCCTTCCATTCTGAGCTCTGCCATGCGCCAAAACAGTCGTTCCCCCCACAAATCAGGTATCAGCGTACTCAGGACAAATTGCACAATAACTTTTGCAGTCCAATTTCTCCTGTTACCCTTGGTAAAATAAAAAAAATTGAACCTGAAGTATTTTTTTTGTGAAAAAAAGTTAGATGTTCATTTTTTTTTAAATATTAAAAAAAATTCCTGTGACGCACCTAAAGGGTTAATAAACTTCTTGAATGTGGTTTTGAGCACCTAAAGGGGTGCAGTTTTTAGAATGGTGTCACTTTTGGGTATTTTCTATCATATAGACCCCTCAAAGTGGCTTCAAATGTGATGTGGTCCTAAAAATAAAATGGTGTTGTAAAAATGAGAAATCGCTGGTCAACTTTTAACCCTTATAACTTCCTAACAAAAAAAAATGCTGGTTCCAAAATTGTGCTGATGTAAAGTAAACTTGTGGGAAATGTTAGTTATCAAGTTTTTTGTGTGCCGTATCTCTGTGATTTAAGGGCATAAAAATTCAAAGTTGGAAAATTGTGAAATTTTCAAAATTTTTGCCAAATTTCCGTTTTTTTCACAAATAAACGCAAGTTATTTGAATGAAATTTTACCACTAACATGAAGTACAATATGTCATGAGAAAACATTGTCAGAATCACCGGGATCCATAGAAGCGTTCCAGAGTTATGACCTCATAAAGGTACAGTGGTCAGAATTGTAAAAATTGGCCCGGTCATGAACGTGCAAACCACCCTTGGGGGTGAAGGGGTTAAGGCCGTGTATTGATTATCGTGCCCTCAATAAAATTACTATTAAATATCAGTATCCGTTACCCCTGATTTCGGATCTATTCTCTAGAGTCAGAGGTGCTTGCTGGTTTACCAAGCTTGACCTCAGTGGGGCGTATAATCTTATCCGCATTAAGCAGGGGGACGAATGGAAGACGGTGTTTAATACTCTGGAGGGACATTTTGAGTACTTGGTGATGCCTTTTTGGGCTCACTAATGCCCCTTCTGTCTTCCAGTGCTTCATGAACGATATTTTCCGAGACTTTGTCGATAAATTTTTGAATATCTATCTGGATGATATTTTGATCTTCTCCAAGGATTGGGATGCTCATGTGGAACATATTCGGACTGTGTTCCGGATCTTGAGAGAGAATTCTCTGTATGTCAAAGGATCAAAATGCCTTTTTGGAGTACAGAGGATTTCTTTTTTGGGATTTATTTTGTCTCCGTCAACTATTGAAATGGACCCGGCCAAGGTACAGGCCATTTATGATTGGGTTCAGCCCACTTCTTTGAAGGCCCTCCAGAAGTTTTTGGGTTTTGCTAATTTTTATCGGAAATTTATAGCAAAATTTTCTAGTATTGCCAAACCATTGACTGACCTGACCAGGAAGGGTGCGGATGTGTTGAATTGGTCTCCGGAGGCGGTTGCTTCCTTTCAGGAGCTGAAGCGTAGATTTACCTCCACCCCGGTTCTGCGGCAACCTGATGTCTCACTCCCGTTTCAGGTAGAGGTGGATGCTTCTGAGATTGGTGCAGGAGCAGTGTTGTCCCAAAAGGATCCGGTAACATCTAAAATGAATCCCTGTGCTTTCTTTTCCCGAAAGTTCTCTTCATCTGAACGTAACTATGATGTGGGGAATCGGGAACTGTTGGCCATGAAATGGGCATTTGAGGAGTGGAGGCATTGGTTGGAGGGAGCCAATCATCAAGTTGTGGTCCTCACTGACCACAAAAATTTGATTTACCTAGAGTCGGCTAAACGCTTGAACCCTAGACAGGCTAGGTGGGCCTTGTTTTTTACACGTTTTGATTTTGTGGTCTCTTTCCTTCCTGGAACTAAGAATGTCAAGGCAGACGCCCTCTCTAGGAGTTTCTTTGCTGATTCTCCTGTGGTGACCAAGCCTGCTACCATCTTAGGCGAAGGGGTAGTTCTTTCTGCCATCTTGCCCGATTTGAGACTTGCGCTGCAAGAGTTCCAGGAGGACAAACCTGAGCGTTGTCCCAGTGGAAAGTTGTATGTTCCTGACCAGTGGAAGAAGAGAGTGATGTCTGAAGTTCATTGCTCTGCATTGCCTGGTCATCCGGGTATTTTTGGTACTAAAGATCTGGTGAGTCGCTCTTTTTGGTGGCCCACCTTGTCTCATGATGTCAGGAATTTTGTGCAGTCCTGTGGGACTTGCTCCCGGTCTAAATCTTGTTCTCGCTCTAGTGGGTTGTTGATGCCTTTGCCGGTCCCCAGGAGGCCATGGACCCATATTTCAATGGATTTCATCTCTGATATGCCGGTCTCTCAAAGAATGACTGTTATTTGGGTGATTTGTGATAGGTTCTCTAAGATGGTTCATCTTGTACCACTCCCTAAGTTGCCATCTTCCTCTGAGTTGGTGCCCCTGTTTTTGCAACAGGTAGTTCGCTTGCACACGATTCCTGAGAACATTGTATCTGACAGAGGAGTTCAGTTTGTGTCTAAATTTTGGAGGACGTTCTGTTCCAAGTTGGGAATTCAGCTGTCCTTCTCCTCTGCTTTTCACCCTCAGACAAATGGGCAGACAGAGAGAACAAACCAGACCTTGGAGTCGTATTTGAGATGTTTTATTTCCGCTGATCAGGATGATTGGGTTTCATTTTTGCCCTTGGACGAATTTGTTTAAATAATAGAGCTAGTTCTGCCACTTTGATGTCACCTTTTTTTTGTAACTTTGGGTTTCATCCTCGATTTTCTTCAGGGCAGGTGGAGCCCTCTGCCTGCCCAGGTGTTGACACTGTGGTGGAGAGAATGCACCAGATCTGGGACCAAGTGGTGGATAAGTTATCTCTCTCCCAGGAAAAAGCCCAGCGGTTTTCCAATCGACATAGGACCATTGGTCCCCAGTTTAAGATTGATGATATGGTGTGGTTATCATCAAAAAATATTGCTATGAAGGTGGCTTCTCCTAAGTTTAAGCCTAGATTTATTGGACCTTACAAGATTTTGGAGATTATTAATCCGGTCTCTTTTCGTTTGGCTCTTCCTGTCACATTTAAGATCCATAATGTGTTCCATAAGTCCTTGTTGAAGAGGTTTGTTGAGCCAGTTGTGCCTGAGGTGGCACCTCCGGACCCTGTATTGGTTGAAGGTAACTTGGAATATGAGGTAGAGAAAATTCTGGATTCCCGGCTGGCTAGACGGAGACTCCAGTATTTGGTTAAGTGGAAGGGTTATGGTCAGGAGGATAATTCCTGGGTCTCTGCCTCTGATATTCATGCCAAAAGATTAGTGCGTGCCTTTCATCGGGCTCACCCTGATCGCCCTGGTAGCGTTGTTGAGGGTTCGGTGACCCCTCCTCAAGGGGGGGGTACTGTTGTGAGTTCATTTTCCCCTCCGTCACTGAGGCCTGGTGAACTCCCTATTCTAGTGAAGGAAGGTAGTGAGCCAGATTATCAGGCACCTGGGACTAATGAAGATGATTGGCTGAGTGGAGTCACTGACTGGATTTAAGGCAGCCTACGCCCTTTCTGCCCTGCGGGTGTAATCTCTGCTAGTCCTGAGACAATAGTTCTGCGTCCTCAAATCTATAGTGAGATTCAAATTATCACCAATCCTATAGTCACCCTCCACCGTGTCATACACCATCCAATTTCAGCCTGTTACATTGAGGTGTAATCTCTCCTGTGCCTGAGACAATAGTTCAGCATCCTCAAATCTATAGTGAGATTCAAATTATCACCAATCCTATAGTCACCCTCCACCGTGACATACACCATCCAATTTCAGCCTGTTTCATTGAGGTGTAATCTCTCCTGTGCCTGAGACAATAGTTCAGCGTCCTCAAATCTCTAGTGAGATCCAAATTCTCACCAATCCTATAGACACCCTCCACCTTGTCATACACCATCCAATTTCAGTCTGTTACATTGAGGTATAATCTCTCCTGGTCCTGAGACAATATTTCTGCGTCCTCAAATCTATAGTGAGATTAAAATTCTCACCAATCCTATAGACACCCTCCACCTTGTCATACACCATCCAATTTCTGCCTGTTACATTGAGGTGTAATCTCTTCTGTGCCTGAGACAATAGTTCAGCATCCTCAAATCTCTAGTGAGATTCAAATTCTCACCAATCCTATAGACACCCTCCAGCTTGTCAAACACACACCAATTTCAGCCTGTTACATTGAGGTGTAATCTCTCCTGTGCCTGAGACAATAGTTCAGCGTCCTCAAATCTCTGTTGAGATCCAGAAACTCACCAATCGTATAGACACCCTCCACCTTGCCATACACCATCCAATTTCAGCCTGTTCCATTGAGGTGCAATCTCTCCTGTACCTGAGACAATAGTTCTGCATCATCAAATCTCTAGTGAGATCCAAATTCTCACTAATCCTATAGACACCCTCCACCGTGTCACACACCATCCAATTTCAGCCTGTTACATTGAAGTTTAATCTCTCCTGGTACTGACACAATAGTTCAGCATCCTCAAATCTATAATGAGATTCAAATTCTCACCAATCCTATAGACACCCTCCACCTTGCCATACACCATCCAATTTCAGCCTGTTGCATAGAGGTGTAATCTCTCCTGTGCCTGAGACAATAGCTCAGCGTCCTCAAATCTCTAGTGAGATTCAAATTCTCACCAATACTATAGACAACCTCCACCATGTCATACACGATCCAATTTCAGCCTGTTACATTGAGGTGTATTCTCTACTGTGCCTGAGACAGTAGTTCAGCGTCCTCAAATCTCAAGTGAGATCCAAATTCTCACCAATCTTATAGACACCCTCCACCTTGTCATACACCATCCAATTTCAGCCTGTTACATTGAGGTGTAATCTCTTCTGGTCCTGAGATAATAGTTCTGCGTCCTCAAATCTATAGTGAGATTCAATTTCTCACCAATACTTTAGACACCCTCCACCTTGTCATACACATTCCAATTTCAGCCTGTTACATTGAGGTTTAATCCGTTCTGTGAATGAGACAATAGTTCTCCATCATCAAATCTCTATTGAGATCCAAATTCTCACCAATCCTATAGACACCATCCACCTTGTCATACACCATCCAATTTCATCCTGTTACATTGAGGTTTAATCTCTCCTGCTCATGGGACAATAGTTCAGCATCCTCAAATCTATAATGAGATTCAATTTCTCACCAATCCTTTAGACACCCTCCACCTTGTCATACACCATCCAATTTCAGCCTGTTACATTGAGGTGTAATCTCTCCTGTGCCTGAGACAATAGTTCAGCGTCCTAAAATCTCTAGTGAGATTCAAATTCTCACCAATACTATAGACACCCTCCACCTTGTCATACACGATCCAATTTCAGCCCGTTACATTGAGGTGTAATCTCTCCTGTGCCTGAGACAATAGTTCAGCGTCCTCAAATCTCTAGAGAGATCCACTTTCTCACCAATCCTATAGACACCCTCCACCTTGTCATACACCATCCAATTTCAGTCTGTCACATTGAGGTGTAATCTCTCCTGGTCCTGAGACAATATTTCTGCGTCCTCAAATCTATAGTGAGATTCAAATTCTCACCAATCCTATAGACACCCTCCACCTTGTCATACACCATCCAATTTCTGCCTGTTACATTGAGGTGTAATCTCTTCTGTGCCTGAGACAATAGTTCAGCATCCTCAAATCTCTTAGTGAGATTCAAATTCTCACCAATTCTATACACACCTTCCACCTTGTCATACACATTCCAATTACAGCCTGTTACATTGAGCTGTAATCTCTCCTTTGCCTGAGACAATAGTTCAGCATCTTCAAAACTCTAGTGAGATCCAAATTCTCACCAATCCTATAGACACCCTCCACCTTGTCATACACCATCCAATTTCAGCCTGTTACATTGAGGTTTAATCTCTCCTGGTCCTTAGACAATAGTTCAGCATCCTCAAATCTATAGTGAGATTCAAATTATCACCAATCCTATAGACACCCTCCACCTTGTCATACACCATCCAATTTCAGCCTGTTACATTGAGGTGTAATCTCTCCTGTGCCTGAGACAATAGTTCAGCGTCCTCAAATCTCTAGTGAGATTCAAATTCTCACCAATACTATAGAAACCCTCCACCTTGTCATACACCATTCAATTTCAGCCTGTTACATTGAGGTGTAATCTCTCCTGTGCCTGAGACAATAGTTCAGCGTCCTCAAATCTCTAGTGAGATTCAAATTCTCACCAATACTATAGACACCCTACACATTGTCATACACCATCCAATTTCTGCCTGTTACATTGAGGTTTTAATCTCTACTGTGCCTGAGGCAATAGTTCAGCGTCCTCAAATCTATAGTGAGATTAAAATTCTCACCAATCCTATAGACACCCTCCACCTTGTCAAACACACACCAATTTCAGCCTGTTACATTGAGGTTTAATCTCGCCTGGTCCTGAGACAATAGTTCAGCATCCTCAAATCTATAGTGAGATTCAAATTATCACCAATCCTATAGACACCCTCCACCTTGTTATACACCATCCAATTTCAGCCTGTTACATTGAGGTGTAATCCCTTCTGTGCCTGAGACAATAGTTCTCCATCATCAAATCTCTAGTGAGATCCAAATTCTCACCAATCCTATAGACACCATCCACCTTGTCATACACCATCCAATTTCATCCTGTTACATTGAGGTTTAATCTCTCCTGCTCATGGGACAATAGTTCAGCATCCTCAAATCTATAATGAGATTCAATTTCTCACCAATCCTTTAGACACCCTCCACCACATCAGGGGATCAACTGACATGACTGAGCCCCAGTAACACAGGAACAAGTGTGGATTGTGCAGACGCCACTTCGGAGCAGTAACTAGCGAGGTTGGAGGACAGGGGAAATACTAGAGACAGTGGAGCCAGAGGCCTAAGTGGAGCACGGTTGCAATCAGTAGTAGTGTACAATCGATATAAAACTTGCACTACCGAGCACCTGCTTCAAGTAGGTGTAATCTCTACTGTGCCTGAGGCAATAGTTCAGCGTCCTCAAATCTATAGTGAGATTAAAATTCTCACCAATCCTATAGACACCCTCCACCTTGTCAAACACACACCAATTTCAGCCTGTTACATTGAGGTTTAATCTCGCCTGGTCCTGAGACAATAGTTCAGCATCCTCAAATCTATAGTGAGATTCAAATTATCACCAATCCTATTACGCCTTCTGAACTCCTGACGTTGCGCCCTAGACAAAACTCTATCACATTGCATAGGTTCAGACATTTGTTCAACAGGTGGCAACATCTCTCGTGTAGTTTTGCGTTCACGTAAACGCCGATCCACCTGAATGGCTAATGACATAGAATTGTCAAGACCAGAGGGAACAGGAAATCCCACCATAGTATCTTTTACAGTTTCTGACAAACCTGTTATGATTGAGTCACCGTAGGAGGCAAAAACAGAAATGCTAGCTAAGTCCTGAAAACCAGAGAAGTTGGCAACTATCAGATTGCAGACCCCTGAACCTATCAACACAACTAGCAGTAGCCGTGGGGGGTTCCTACGATGACCTATACCCCTCGATCACAGCCGGAGAGATACATAGGCCTAAAGAAGGAAAGGGGAAATCTAACTGCCCCAGAGCAGACCACAAAGCAATAGGCAGCCCCCCACATATAATGACGGTGAAGCAAGATGAAAACACTTACACAGACAGAAAGACAGGCTGAGCAAAGACGGGGCCCAAAAACTACCTAGATAGGAACGGATAGGAAGGCTGCTGTCTGCAATCTGCCAAAACCCTATCAGAGACAAAAGCCAACAAGCTGATATAAAAATGGCCCTGAAGCAACTAAGCTTCAAAAACTAAATCAGCACTCAGGTACTTTCAGAAGACAGAGCTCACGGAACACTGCACACTCCAGCAGGGAGTGGCAGAATCCAAAAAGCAAGAAAAACAAAAACAAATCTTAAATGCAAAAAGGCAAAACAGAAAACTTAGCTTTAGGAGAGCAGGAATCAGACTGGTGTCCAAGTGTCCACAGAGAAATCACTTCCAGAGCACGTCTCAAATCGGGCGAGATGGCAGAAAGAACTACCCCCTCACCTAAGATGGTAGCAGGCTTAGTCACAACAGGAGAATCAGCAAGGAAACTCCTAGAGAGGGCATCTGCCTTGACATTCTTATTGCCCAGAAGAAAAGAGACCACAAAATCAAAACGTGTGAAAAACAAGGCCCATCTAGCCTGTCTAGGATTCAAGCGCTTGGCCGACTCCAGGTAAATCAAATTCTTGTGGTCAGTAAGGACCACAACTAGGTGTTTGGCTCCCTCCAACCAATGTCTCCACTCCTCAAATGCCCATTTCATGGCCAACTGTTCCCGATTCCCCACATCATAGTTACGTTCGGATGGGGAGAACTTTCTGGAAAAGAAAGCACAAGGATTCATTTTAGATGTCACAGGATCTTTTTGGGACAACACCGCTCCTGCACCAATCTCAGAAGCGTCCACCTCCACCTGAAACGGGAGTGAGACATCAGGTTGCCGCAAAACCGGAGCAGAAGTGAATCTTCACTTCAGCTCCTGAAAGGAAGAAACAGCCACCGGAGACCAATTCAGCACATCAGCACCCTTCCTAGTCAAATCCGTCAATGGCTTGGCAATACCAGAAAAATTAGCTCTAGAATGTGAAGAAGAATATGCAGTGAGGTTCAACTGCTTTGTCCCTCTGAATCTGAAGATGTGGGTGGGCCAGAGCCTATGGTCAGCACCCCTCAGTACGCATCAGATGATGAGACTCAGGTGCCACTTTCTGGTGCGTACGGTGCTGGCGATACTACCCAGGAGAAGCAGGTGTTTGAAGAGCCACCATGGCATGAGGAACAGGAAGGTGGTGGGAGCTGCTCTGAGGAAGAAATTCCCCGAACGGCCAAAACAGGAGGGAGAGAGAGGGGGCAGACTTGGTTGCCTGTAGTTTCCACTTCGGCACCCGTTAGGAGCATTTCTCTTCCAAAACCCAAAACGGGCGCTCCCAGGACTTGCAGTGCGTGGTCCTTTTTTGACACAGTTGCAGATGACATTTGCTTTGTCAAATGCAAGCTGTGTAATCAGAAAGTCAAAAGAGGGAAAAGTGTCAGCAACCTCAATACCACAAACATGTGGAAACGTGCGGACCAAGCACGTGGTGGATTTACAAAGACACACTGAAGACGTAGGCCAACTTACAGCACCACCTACCACCTCTTCAGCTCGTGTTGTAGCCTCTTCCTCCAGCTCACACACAGCTGGTTCGGCTTCCTCACAGGATCGCCATGGAAGAACCTCTGGCACTGTTGTCCAGAGACCCAGTGACATTCCACCCACAGCACCACGTTCCCTGTCATCCCCACACTCCCAGGCCACTCTACAGCCATCGGTAGCACAGGCATGGGAGAAAAGGCGGCCATACTCGGCAAACCATCCCCGAGCACCGGCTCTGAATGCTAGCATTGAAAAACTACTGGCCCTTGAAATGCTCTCATTCAGGCTGGTGGAGACTGACACCTTCCATAACTTCATGGCATTGGCAGTCCCACAATACACCGTGCCCAGACGCTTTTATTTCAGCAGGCAAGCCGTCCCTTCCCTGCAAAAGCATGTGGAGGGAAAAATTAAACATGCGCTACTAAACCCCGTCAGTAGCAAGGTCCACCTGACCACCGATGCATGGACCAGTAACCATGGACAGGGATGATACCTTTCCCTCACTGCCCATTGGGTCAATGTTGTGGAGCCGGGTACAGATCTTGAGAGTGGCGCTGTACGTGTTCTGCCAACTCCAAGGATTGCAGGAATCCAGTCTGTACACATTGACACCTCCTCATACTCGAGTTCCTCTGAATCAGCGCTGCAGGAGCCGTCACGGTCTGCCTCCACATGGACCCGTGAACGCTTACCCGATATGAGCACAGCCATGGCCAAACGTCAACAGGCCGTACTGAAATTAATTTCTTTGAGGAATTGAAGCCACACAGCGCAGGAGCTCTGGAATGCCATCAAGCAGGAGAGCGACGTGTGGTTTGTGCCAGCGAATCTCCAGCCATGCTTGGTAGTGTGTGACAATGGCCGAAATCGGGTGGCAGCTCTGGGCCTAGGCAACCTCACTCACATACCATGTTTGGCACATGTGCTGAACTTGGTCGTACAGAGCTTTCTGAGGGACTATCCGGATCTTGATGCACTGCTGCACAAGGTCCGCATAAAGATCGCGCATTGCAGCTCTGCAGCGCCGATTATGCCTTCCGGAACATCGCATCATATGTGACCTACCCACCAGGTGGAATTCAACGTTACATATGTTGGAGCGTTTGTGTGAGCAGCAGGCAGCAGTAATGGAGTACCAGCTGCATCAGGCGCAAACAAGTCGCACTGTGGGCCTCTATGAAGGACATCTGCCTCGTTTTGTGTGCCTTCGATGATTCCACGCGGATGGCGAGTGCAGATGATGCACTAGTCAGCATGACTGTCCCCCTTATCTGCCTGCTTCAAAAAACACTGCAAGCACTAAGGGAGGAGGTTTTGGAAGAGGTGGAGGATGAGGAGTCACAAATGCCATCTGCTTCTGGACAGTCTGCGCTACGTGGTTCCTCACAAAGGCCTAGGCAGGGGACACTTTGTGAGGAGGATAAGGAGAAGTCAATGGAGGAGGAAGACATCTCTCCAGAGGATGGAGGTACACAATGCTCTAGTAGTCAGTATGTAGAGCGAGGGTGGGGTGATGCAGAGCAGGCAGAGATGACGCCTCAAGTAGGGGACAGCATTTCTTGGGCAGTTGGGAGTCTGCAGCACATGGTTGATTTCATGCTGCAGTGCCTGAGAAACGACCACCGCATCGCCCACATTCTCAACACAGCTGATTATTGGGTGTACACACTCCTAGATCCTTGCTACCGGGACAACTTACAAAGCCTCATAGCACTGTTGAACCGGGAGCGTAAAAATGCAGAAGTTCCAAGACACACTGGTGCATTCCATCATGTTCTCCATTCCACCCGAGAGCAGTGCTGCTAGTGCTTTACAAAGCAGCTCTGTGCGTCGAGGCAGTGGAGGAAGCTCTGCACAAAGAGGGAGTAGAGGCAGCGTCTCAGCACAAGGCAAGGCCAGTATGGCCCAAATGTGACAAAGTTTTGTGTGCCTGCCACAAATGTCTACACCATCACAGACGTCTCCAGTCAGCAGGAGGCAACGTTTCCATCAGATGGTGACAGACTACATGTCTTGCCCTGTCAGTGTACTCCCAAACGGCTCTTCCCCCTTCAAGTTTTGGGTCTCTAAGCTGGATACATGGCCAGAGCTTAGCCAGTATGCATTGGAGGTGCTGGCTTGCCCTGCTGCTAGTGTATTATCGGAACGCGTCTTTAGTGCCACAGGTGGTGTACTAACAGACCATCGCACGCGACTATCCTCCGATAACTTTGACCGGCTTACTTTTCTGAAAATGAACAAGGCCTGGATCTCACCGGAATTTGCCAGTCCTCTTCCAGAATAAATAATTGGTTGGCAACAGTATCCAGGTCTCCTGTTGTGTTCATGTTTGTACCACCTGAACTGTAATACCTGGACTCCAACACCGCCAGTTGTTGCTCAGAAGTGCCGTCTGCACAGAGAAAAACACATGCTCCAGTGTTAGTGGGGTTCAATAACGCCAGCTGCTCCCCCGCTGTGTGTCCGGCAATATCTCCTGCTCCCTCCACATTCATCCCAACATCAGATATTTAACTTGCTCCAATTCAGCCTTAGCCTACTCCACGAATGACCCTGGGCTCCAACACCACCAGTTGCTGCTCAGAAGTGCTGTCTGCACAGAGAAAAACACTAGCTCCTGTGTTAGTGGGGTTTAGCAATGCCAGCTGCTCCCCTACTGTGTGTCCAGCAAAGTCTCCTGCTGCCTCCACATTTGAATGTTTGAACTACATCAGATATAAAACTTGCTCCAATGAGGCCTCAGCCTAAACCCTAATTGAACCTGGGCTCCAACACCGCCGGTTGTTGCTCAGAAGTGCCGTCTGCACAGAGAAAAACATTAGCTCCTGTGTTAGTAGGGTTCAGTAACGCCAGCTGCTCCCCTGCTGTGTGTCCGGCAAAGTCTCCTGCTGCCTCCACATTCAAACTACATCAGATATAAAACTTGCTCCAATTAGGCCTCAGCCTAAACCCTGATTGAACCTGGGCTCCAACACCGCCGGTTGTTGCTCAGAAGTGCCGTCTGCACAGAGAAAAACACATGCTCCTGTGTTAGTGTCAGTATTCCGGGTTTTCTAAGTCACCTTGTGAATGAATTTGCCCTTTGTTAAGATGGAGGTTGCTGTTTTTGTGTGCCCTACTTCCTGTTCATGTGTATAAAAGCGACTCAGGTGCTGCCTTTCCTTGCTGGAGTATTCTGCTTCCTTCAGCTGTGCTGCTGGTTTCTGAGTGTGCTTCTGCTGTGGCTCTGGACATTCCCTGTTCTCTGTAGGAAAGCTGCACTCATCTTTGGAACTTAACCCTTGGTTCACGGTATCTGGTAAGAACTGTGTTCCTGAACTATGTGTGGTTCTTAACCCTTCACTCTTCCCCAATGAGAGCAGTCGGAACTGTCATCTACCGTATGCCTTAAACCTGTTTCTGGACTCACCTGTGTTCATGCCGCTCCAGGGATCAACTTGTGAATCAGCTTTTGGACTTTCCTGTGCTCTTGCTGCGTCTGGGATTTACCTATAGACTTGTTCTGGACTTCCCTGTGCTTGCTACATACCTGATTGGACTCTCTCTGCATCACTACGTTGTGAACTGTGCCACATCACCTGAGTGTTACACTCACCTTGGATCACATGTTTATGAGGACCCTGTTTTAGGAACTTTACTGAATTGCTATATAGCTTTAGGACTTATCTCATTTCAGGTTATCAGCATATTGTTTTTGGGTGTCGCTGCTGTTATAAAATACACTATTTGCACTAAAGTAACCCGTTTCTGTCTGTTCATTGCCCCACGCTATCAGAATCCTCGAGTTCCTACAATAGTATTACAGTTAGTGGGGTTCAGTAACGCTAGCTGCTCCCCTGCTGTGTTTCTGGCAAAGTCTCCTGCTGCCTCCACATTCAAACTACATCAGATATAAAACTTGCTCCAATTAGGCCTCAGCCTAAACCCTGATTGAACCTGGGCTCCAACACCGCCAGTTGTTGCTCATATGTTCCATCTGCACAGAGAAAAACACATGCTCCTGTGTTAGTGGGGTTCAGTAACGCCAGCTGCTCCCCTGCTGTGTGTCCGGCAATGTCTACTGCTGCCTCCACATTCACACTACTGATTTCAAACTTGCTCCAGTTAGGCCTCTGGCTCCACTCTTTCTCTAGTATTTACCCTGGCCTCCAACACCGCCAGTTTCTGCTCAGAAGTGCCGTCTGCACAATCAACACTTGTTCCTGTGTTACTGGGGTTCAGTAATGTCAGCTGATCCCCTGATGTGTGTCCGGCAATATCTCCTGCTCTGTCCACATTCCCACTCTGTTTGTAGTATTTTCCCTGAGTTCCAGCACCGCCAGCTGTTTCCCGGCATTGTCTTTGGCACATGTACTCCCTCCTGCCCAGCCTGGTTCCAGCACGCTTGCTTTTTCCGGGTAGTGTCAACGTCACTTTGCCACCAATACGTTGTCCTGTCGTGTTGGGGTCGGGTTATCCGAGTCTATGGTGCCTGCAGTTTATAGGCTTCCTATGTGGGCTGCAGGATCTGGCAACAAAGGCTGGTTCCGTAGTGCCAATAGGACAAGCACCCCCTGTAGGACTGTGGGTCTCGGTAACTGCGGCCGGCTCGTGGCCTTGCAGCTTTGTTTTTCATGGGTACCTTCTGCTACCCATCCGGGTTCCAGCACCGTCAGCTGGTTCTCGGCAGTGCCATTGGCTCTTGTTACTTCTGCTGCCCCTCCGGGTTCCAGCACCGTCAGCTGGTCCTCACTAGTTCCATTGGCTCTTGCAGCTTCTGTTACCCATCCGGGTTCCAGCACCGTCAGCTGGTTCTCGGCAGTGCCTTTGGCTGAGGTGCCTCCTTCTTGGTATCCGAGTTCCAGCAATGTCTGCTGGTCCTTGGTAGTGCTTTCTAGCACAGGTACCTCCTGCTTAGTAACCATGTTCCAGCACCGTCAGCAGGTCCTCGGTAGTGCCATTGGCTCTTGTTCCTTCTGCTGCCTCTCTGGGTTCCAGTACCGTCAGATGGTCCTCGGTAGTTCCATTGACTCTTTTAGCTTCTGCTACCCATCCGGGTTCCAGCACCGTCAGCTGGTTCTCAGCAGTGTCTTTGGCACGGGTACTCCCTCCTGCCCAGTCTGGTTCCATCACGCCTGCTGTTTCTGGGTAGTGTCAACGTCACTTTGCCACCAATACGTTGTCCTGTCGTGTTGCGGTCGGTTTAGCCGAGTCGATGGTGCCTGCAGTTTTTGGGCTTCCTATGTGGGCTGCGGGATCTGGCAACAAAGGCTGGTTCCGTAGTGCCAATAGGACAAGCACCCCCTGTAGGACTGTGGGCTTTGGTAACTGCGGCCGGCTCATGGCCTTGCAACTTTGTTTTTCATGGGTACCTTCTGCTACCCATCCGGGTTCCAGCACCGTCAGCTGGTTCTCGGCAGTGCCTTTGGCTGAGGTGCCTCCTTCTCGGTATCCGAGTTCCAGCAATGTCTGCTGGTCCTTGGTAGTGCTTTCTAGCACAGGTACCTCCTGCTTAGTAACCGGGTTCCAGCACTGTCAGCTGGTCCTCGGTAGTGCCATTAGCTCTTGTTCCTTCTGCTGCCCTCCAGGTTCCAGCACCGTCAGCTGGTCCTCGGTAGTTCCATTGACTCTTGTAGCTTCTGCTACCCATCCGGGTTCCGACACCGTCAGCTGGTTCTCGGCAGTGTCTTTGGCATGGGTACTCCCTCCTGCCCAGCCTGGTTCCAGGACACCTGCTGTTTCCGGGTAGTGTCAACGTCACTTTGCCACCAATACGTTGTCCTGTCTTGTTGCGGTCAGGTTAGCAGAGTCTATGGTGCCTGAAGTTTATGGGCTTCCTTTGTGGGCTGCGGGATCTGGCAACAAAGGCTGGTTCCGTAGTGCCAATAGGACTAGCACCCCCTGTAGGACTATGGGTTTCGGTAACTGCGGCCGGCTCTCGGCCTTGCAACTTTGTTTTTATGGGTACCTTCTGCTACCCATCCGGGTTCCAGCACCGTCAGCTGGTTCTCGGCAGTGCCTCCTTCTCGGTATCTGAGTTCCAGCAACGTCTGCTGGTCCTTGGTAGTGCTTTCTAGCACAGGTACCTCCTGCTTAGCAACCATGTTATATTTTTTTTTTTTCCAGCCTGGTTGTATCCACATCCCCCCCTTTTTTCATTTTTTCATTTTTGTTTTCTTTTTCTTCCCCCCTTTCAGGTCCCTAGGGCTGTTTTCAGCCTACTCATCATGAATGGATCTTGCTTTTTTCCTTTTTTGGATGAACACTCCCCTGGTAGACCTCTACAGGAACTTTTAACAAGGTCGACAACAGGATGGATTGACCTCGCTTGTCGACTGATGAATATCTCTGTGATTAACACTATTCTGGGACTCCACAATAATATTGGAAATGTGTTGACAGTTATCTTAGTGTTAACTTTGGGTCCTTTCCGATGGGACTGGTTGTCTATGATGGTCTGACATTATCATTATTCTTTTTCAATTAATGGCCTCCATTTGGCCTCCTCTCCTTTACGATATCATAGTTGTATTTCAACTAGTGTTTAAAAATATCGGATCGGATTGGATCGGCCGAAATCAAAAAAGTATCGGGTATCGCCAATTCCGATCCCGGAAGTCCCATTCAAGTCAATGGAACAGAAATATCGAAATTAAAAAAACCCTTTCTCTCCTTGTAGTTTAATTCTACATGAAGAAAAACAACTAAGAATAATGTAGAATGTATTGGGGAGGTGGAGGAGACATTAAAGGCATAGAGGTTTAGCCCAATCAAATGGAATACCAGGAATAATTTTTTTTTTTTAAAGATGTTCGGAGTTACAAAGATATTGACTATGTTAACCTTTTGTATATTTTGTTAGATATGTATGTTTCACTACTTCCATGCTCTTCACCTTCTTTTTTACTTCTCCAATACTTTCTCCTTCATCATCCTCAGCAGCAGCATCTTTTTCATCAACTTCTTCTTCACCTTATTCATCTTCTTCTTCACCTTCTTCCTATTATTCTTTTCTTTTACATTCTTCATATTCTTCTTATTCAACTATTCTTCTTCATATTCTACTTCTTCATCTTCTTCCTATTCTTCTTCTTCATCATATTCTTATTTGACAGGCATTCCTGTAGTTGTTATCTATAAAAGTTTGAAGATTACACCTTCCGTTCTGCCTGTCACAAAAGATTTACAACAGGATTTGTCCGCGTTCAGTTTGGCCTGCAGCAGCAGGCATTTTCCAGGGGCACAACGAGGAGGAACGGACTCACCGCCATACACTGCTTAGTCTTCTTCTGCTTAGAATTTAGATAATATATTTTGCTCTGATTTTTAGTCTTATGCTTAATGTTCTTCTGCTTTTGGTCCTTCTGCTTTTTGTTCTTCTGTTTCTTGGTCGTCTGTCTCTTGTTGTTCTGCATCTTGGTGGTTGTCTTCATGTTCTTTGTCCTCTTGGTCATCTTCTTCAGGGTCATCTTTTTGGTCTTCTTCGGTGTGGTCTTCAGGGTCGTCTTCAGGGTCGTCGTCAGGGAGATCCAGAGTGAGAACCAAAAACCATTTCCACAAGTGTGAACTTTGAAAAGTAGCAGAAGGTACAAGAAGGCTGAGGAACTGCCGAGAACCAGCTGACGGTGCTGGAACCCGGATGGGTAGCAGAAGCTACAAGAGTCAATGGAACTACCGAAAACCAGCTGACAGTGCTGGTACCCAGAGTGGCAGCAGAAGGAACAAGAGCCAATGGCACAATCGTGGACCAGCTGACGGTGCTGGAACACGGTTACTAAGCAGGAGGTACCTGTGCTACAAAGCATTACCAAGGACCAGCAGACGTTGCTGGAACTCAGATACCGAGAAGGAGGCACCTAGGTCAAAGGCACTTAACCAAATACTGGAGTCTCTGTCTAGCCAGACGGGAATCCAGTATCTTCTCTACCTCATATTCCATGTTACCTTCAACCAATATAGGGTCAGGAGGTGCCACCACAGGAAATACTGGTTCAACAAACCTCTTCAACAAGGACTTATGAAACACACTATGAATTTTAAATGTGACAGGAAGAGCCAACCGAAAAGAGACCGGATTAATAATCTCCAAAATCTTGTAAGGTCCAATAAATCTAGGCTTAAACTTAGGAGAAGCCACCTTCATAGCGATATTTTTTGATGACAACTAAACCATATGACCCACCTTAAACTGGGGACCAATGGTCCTACGCCGGTTAGAAAACCACTGGGCCTTTTCTTGGGAGAGAGACAACTTATCCACTACTTGGTCCCAGATCTGGTGCATTCTCTCCACCACAGTGTCAACACCTGGGTCGGCAGAAGGCACCACCTGCCCTGAAGAAAATCGAGGGTGAAAACCAAAGTTATGAAAAAAAGGTGACATCAAAGTGGCATAACTAGCTCTATTATTTAAAGCAAATTCGGCCAAGGGCAAAAATGAAACCCAATCATCCTGATCGGCAGAAATAAAACATCTCAAATACGACTCCAAAGTCTGGTTTGTTCTCTCCGTCTGCCCATTGGTCTGAGGGTGAAACGCAGAGGAGAAGGACAACTGAATTCGCAGCTTGGAACAGAAAGTCCTCCAAAATCTAGACACAAACTGAACTCCTCTGTCAGATACAATGTTCTCAGGAATCCCGTGCAAGCGAACCACCTGTTGCAAAAACAAGAGCACCAACTCAGAGGAAGATGGCAACTTAGGGAGTGGTACAAGATGGACCATCTTAGAGAATCTATCACAAATCACCCAAATAACAGTCATTCTCTGAGAGACAGGCATATCAGAGATAAAATCCATTGAAATATGGGTCCATGGCCTCCTGGGCACCGGCAAAGGCATCAACAAGCCACTAGAGCGAGAACAAGGTTTAGACCGGGAGCAAGTCCCACAGTACTGCACAAAATTCCTGACATCATGAGACAAGGCGGGCCACCAAAACGACCGACCTATTGTCTCAGGTACAGGAGAGATTGCACCTCAATGTAACAGGCTGAAATTGGATGGTGTATGGCAAGGTGGAGGGTGTCTATACGATTGGTGAGTTTCTGGATCTCAACAGAGATTTGAGGATGCTGAACTATTGTCTCAGGCACAGGAGAGATTACACCTCAATGTAACAGGCTGAAATTGGTGTGTGTTTGACAAGCTGGAGGGTGTCTATAGGATTGGTGAGAATTTGAATCTCACTAGAGATTTGAGGATGCTGAACTATTGTCTCAGGCACAGAAGAGATTACACCTCAATGTAACAGGCAGAAATTGGATGGTGTATGACAAGGTGGAGGGTGTCTATAGGATTGGTGAGAATTTTAATCTCACTATAGATTTGAGGACGCAGAAATATTGTCTCAGGACCAGGAGAGATTATACCTCAATGTAACAGACTGAAATTGGATGGTGTATGACAAGGTGGAGGGTGTCTATAGGATTGGTGAGAATTTGGATCTCACTAGAGATTTGAGGACGCTGAACTATTGTCTCAGGCACAGGAGAGATTACACCTCAATGAAACAGGCTGAAATTGGATGGTGTATGTCACGGTGGAGGGTGACTATAGGATTGGTGATAATTTGAATCTCACTATAGATTTGAGGATGCTGAACTATTGTCTCAGGCACAGGAGAGATTACACCTCAATGTAACAGGCTGAAATTGGATGGTGTATGACACGGTGGAGGGTGACTATAGGATTGGTGATAATTTGAATCTCACTATAGATTTGAGGACGCAGAACTATTGTCTCAGGACTAGCAGAGATTACACCTCAATTTAACAGGCTGAAATATTATCGTGTATGACAAGGTGGAGGGTTTCTATAGGATTGGTGAGAATTTGGATCTCAGTAGAGATTTGACGACTCTGATCTATTGTCTCAGGCACAGGAGAGATTACACCTCAATGTAACAGGCTGAAATTGGATGGTGTATGACAAGGTGGAGGTTGTCTATAGGATTGGTGAGAATTTGGATCTCACCAGAGATTTGAGGACGCTGAACTATTGTCTCAGGCACAGTATAGATTACACATCAATGTAACAGGCTGAAATTGGATAGTGTATGACAATGTGTAGGGTGTCTATAGTATTGGTGAGAATTTGAATCTCACTACAGATTTGAGGACGCTAAACTTGTGTCTCAGGCACAGGAGAGATTACACCTCAATTTAACAGGCTGAAATTGGATGGTGTATGACAAGGTGGAGGGTGTCTATAGGATTGGTGATAATTTGAATCTCACTATAGATTTGAGGATGCTGAACTATTGTCTCAGGACCAGGCGAGATTAAACCTCTATGTAACAGGCTGAAATTGGATGGTGTATGACAAGGTGGAGGGTTTCTATAGTATTGGTGAGAATTTGAATCTCACTAGAGATTTGAGGACGCTGAACTATTGTCTCAGGCACAGGAGAGATTACACCTCAATGTTACATGCTGAAATTGGATGGTGTATGACAAGGTGGAGGGTGTCTATAGGATTGGTGATAATTTGAATCTCACTATTGATTTGAGGATGCTGAACTATTGTCTCAGGACCAGGAGAGATTAAACCTCAATGTAACAGGCTGAAATTGGATGGTGTATGACAAGGTGGAGGGTGTCTATAGGATTGGTGAGAATTTGGATCTCACTAGAGTTTTGAGGATGCTGAACTATTGTCTCAGGCACAGGAGAGATTACAGCTCAATGTAACAGGCTGTAATTGGAATGTGTATGACAAGGTGGAAGGTGTGTATAGAATTGGTGAGAAATTGAATCTCACTATAGATTTGAGGATGCTGAACTATTGTCTCAGGCACAGAAGAGATTACTCCTCAATGTAACAGGCAGAAATTGGATGGTGTATGACAAGGTGGAGGGTGTCTATAGGATTGGTGAGAATTTGAATCTCACTATAGATTTGAGGACTGAGAAATATTGTCTCAGGACCAGGAGAGATTACACCTCAATGTAACAGACTGAAATTGGATGGTGTATGACAAGGTGGAGGGTGTCTATAGAATTGGTGAGAATTTGGATCTCACTAGAGATTTGAGAACGCTGAACTATTGTCTCAGGCACAGGAGAGATTACACCTCAATGTAACAGGCTGAAATTGGATGGTGTATGACACGGTGGAGGGTGACTATAGTATTGGTGAGAATTTGAGTCTCACTATAGACTTGAGGACGCAGAACTATTGTCTCAGGACTAGCAGAGATTACACCTCAATGTAACAGGCTGAAATTGGATGGTGTATGACAAGGTGTAGGGTTTCTATAGGATTGGTGATAATTTGAATCTCACTATAGATTTGAGGATGCTGAACTATTGTCTCAGGACCAGGCGAGATTATACCTCAATGTAACAGGCTGAAATTGGATGGTGTATGACAAGGTGGAGGGTGTCTATAGGATTGGTGAAAATTTGGATCTCACTAGAGATTTGATGATGCAGAACTGTTGTCTCAGACACAGGAGAGATTACACCTCAATGTAACAGGCTGAAATTGGAATGTGTTTGACAATGTGGAGGGTGTCTATAGTATTGGTGAGAATTTGGATCTCAGTAGAGATTTGACGACGCTGATCTATTGCCTCAGGCACTGGAGAGATTACACCTCAATGTAACAGGCTGAAATTGGATGGTGTATGACAATGTGTAGGGTGTCTATAGTATTGGTGAGAATTTGAATCTCACTACAGATTTGAGGACGCTAAACTTGTGTCTCAGGCACAGGAGAGATTACACCTCAATTTAACAGGCTGAAATTGGATGGTGTATAACAAGGTGGAGGGTGTCTATAGGATTGGTGATAATTTGAATCTCACTATAGATTTGAGGATGCTGAACTATTGTCTCAGGACCAGGCGAGATTAAACCTCTATGTAAAAGGCTGAAATTGGATGGTGTATGACAAGGTGGAGGGTGTCTATAGGATTGGTGAAAATTTGGATCTCACCAGAGATTTGAGGATGCTGTACTATTGCCTCAGGCACAGTAGAGATTACACCTCAATGTAACATGCAGAAATTGGATGGTGTATGACAACGTGTAGGGTGTCTATAGTATTGGTGAGAATTTGAATCTCACTAGAGATTTGAGGACGCTGAACTATTGTCTCAGGCACAGGAGAGATTACACCTCAATGTAACAGGCTGAAATTGGATGGTGTATGACAAGGTGGAGGGTTTCTATAGTATTGGTGAGAATTTGAATCTCACTAGAGATTTGAGGACGCTGAACTATCGTCTCAGGCACAGGAGAGATTACAGCTCAATGTAACAGGCTGTAATTGGAATGTGTATGACAAGGTGGAAGGTGTGTATAAAATTGGTGAGAATTTGAATCTCACTAGAGATTTGAGGATGCTGAACTATTGTCTCAGGCACAGAAGAGATTACTCCTCAATGTAACAGGCAGAAATTGGATGGTGTATGACAAGGTGGAGGGTGTCTATAGGATTGGTGAGAATTTGAATCTCACTATAGATTTGAGGACGCAGAAATATTGTCTCAGGACCAGGAGAGATTACACCTCAATGTAACAGACTGAAATTGGAAGCTGTATGACAAGGTGGAGGGTGTCTATAGGATTGGTGAGAATTTGGATCTCACTAGAGATTTGAGGACGCTGAACTATTGTCTCAGGCACAGGAGAGATTACACCTCAATGTAACAGGCTGAAATTGGATGGTGTATGACACGGTGGCGGGTGACTATAGTATTGGTGAGAATTTGAATCTCACTATAGACTTGAGGACGCAAAACTATTGTCTCAGGACTAGCAGATATTACACCTCAATGTAACAGGCTGAAATTGGATGGTGTATGACAAGGTGGAGGGTTTCTATAGGATTGGTGATAATTTGAATCTCACTATAGATTTGAGGATGCTGAACTATTGTCTCAGGACCAGGCGAGATTAAACCTCAATGTAACAGGCTGAAATTGGATGGTGTATGACAAGGTGGAGGGTGTCTATAGGATTGGTGAAAATTTGGATCTCACTAGAGATTTGATGATGCAGAACTGTTGTCTCAGGCACAGGAGAGATTAAACCTCAATGTAACAGGCTGAAATTGGAATGTGTTTGACAAGGTGAAGGGTGTCTATAGTATTGGTGAGAATTTGGATCTCAGTAGAGATTTGATGACGCTGCTCTATTGTCTCAGGCACTGGAGAGATTACACCTCAATGTAACAGGCTGAAATTGGATGGTGTATGACAAGGTGGAGGGTGTCTATAGGATTGGTGAGAATTTGGATCTCACCAGAGATTTGAGGACGCTGAACTATTGCCTCAGGCACAGTAGAGATTACACCTCAATGTAACAGGCAGAAATTGGATGTTGTATGACAATGTGTAGGGTGTCTATAGTATTGGTGAGAATTTGAATCTCACTAGAGATTTGAGGACGCTGAACTATTGTCTCAGGCACAGGAGAGATTACACCTCAATGTAACAGGCTGAAATTGGATGGTGTATGACAAGGTGGAGGGTTTCTATAGTATTGGTGAGAATTTGAATCTCACAAGAGATTTGAGGACGCTGAACTATTGTCTCAGGCACAGGAGAGATTACACCTCAATGTAACATGCTGAAATTGGATGGTGTATGACAAGGTGGAGGGTGTCTATAGGATTGGTGAGAATTTGAATCTCACTATAGATTTGAGGATGCTGAACTATTGTCTCAGGACCAGGAGAGATTAAACCTCAATGTAACAGGCTGAAATTGGATGGTGTATGACAAGGTGGAGGGTGTCTATAGGATTGGTGAGAATTTGGATCTCACTAGAGTTTTGAGGATGCTGAACTATTGTCTCAGGCACAGGAGAGATTACAGCTCAATGTAACAGGCTGTAATTGGAATGTGTATGACAAGGTGGAAGGTGTGTATAGAATTGGTGAGAATTTGAATCTCACTAGAGATTTGAGGATGCTGAACTATTGTCTCAGGCACAGAAGAGATTACTCCTCAATGTAACAGACTGAAATTGGATGGTGTATGACAAGGTGGAGGGTGTCTATAGGATTGGTGAGAATTTGGATCTCACTAGAGATTTGAGGACGCTGAACTATTGTCTCAGGCACAAGAGAGATTACACCTCAATGTAACAGGCTGAAATTGGATGGTGTATGACACGGTGGCGGGGGACTATAGTGTTGGTGAGAATTTGAATCTCACTATAGACTTGAGGACGCAGAACTATTGTCTCAGGACTAGCAGAGATTACACCTCAATGTAACAGGCTGAAGTTGGATGGTGTATGACAAGGTGGAGGGTTTCTATAGGATTGGTGAAAATTTGGATCTCACTAGAGATTTGATGATGCAGAACTGTTGTCTCAGGCACAGGAGAGATTACACCTCAATGTAACAGGCTGAAATTGGAATGTGTTTGACAAGGTGGAGGGTGTCTATAGTATTGGTGAGAATTTGGATCTCAGTAGAGATTTGATGACGCTGATCTATTGTCTCAGGTACTGGAGAGATTACACCTCAATGTAACAGGCTGAAATTGGATGGTGCATGACAAGGTGGAGGGTGTCTATAGAATTGGTGAGAATTTGGATCTCACCAGAGATTTGAGGACGCTGAACTATTGCCTCAGGCACAGTAGGGATTACACCTCAATGTAACAGGCAGAAATTGGATGGTGTATGACAAGGTGGAGGGTGTCTATAGTATTGGTGAGAATTTGAATCTCACTAGAGATTTGAGGACGCTGAACTTTTGTCTCAGGCACAGGAGAGATTACACCTCAATTTTAACAGGCTGAAATTGGATGGTGTATGACAAGGTGGAGGGTTTCTATAGCATTGGTGAGAATTTGAATCTCACTAGAGATTTGATGAAGCTGAACTATTGTCTCAGGCACAGGAGAGATTGCACCTCAATGTAACAGGCTGAAATTGGAAGGTGTATGACATGGTGGAGGGTGTCTATAGCATTGGTGAGAATTTGAATATCACTATAGATTTGAGGACACAGAAATTTTGTCTCAGGACCATGAGAGATTACACCTCAATGTAACAGGCTGAAAATGGATGGTGTATGACAAGGTGGAGGATGTCTATAGGATTGGTGAGAATTTGAATCTCAATATAGATTATAGGACGGTGAACTATTGTCTCAGGCACAGTAGAGATTACACCTCAATGTAACAGGCTAAAATTGGATGGTGTATGACACGGTGGAGGGTGACTATAGGATTGGTGAGAATTTGAATCTCACTATAGATTTGAGGACGCAGAACTATTGTGTCAGTACTAGGAGAGATTACACCTCAATGTAACAGGCTGAAATTGGATGGTGTATGACAAGGTGGAGGGTTTCTATAGGATTGGTGAGAATTTGGATCTCAGTAGAGATTTGACGACGCTGACCTATTGTCTCAGGCACAGAAGAGATTACACCTCAATGTAACAGGCTGAAATTGGATGGTGTATGACAAGGTGGAGGGTGTCTATAGGATTGGTGAGAATTTGGATCTCACCAGAGATTTGAGGACGCTGAACTATTGTCTCAGGCACAGTAGAGATTACACATCAATGTAACAGGCTGAAATTGGATGGTGTATGACAAGGTGAAGGGTGTCTATAGGATTGGTAATAATTTGAATCTCACTATAGATTTGAGAATGCTGAACTATTTTCTCAGGACCAGGAGAGATTAAACCTCAATGTATCAGGCTGAAATTGGATGGTGTATGACAAGATCGAGGGTGTCTATAGGATAGGTGAGAATTTGGATCTCTCTAGAGTTTTGAGGATGCTGAACTATTGTCTCAGGCACAGGAGAGATTACAGCTCAATGTAACAGGCTGAAATTGGAATGTGTATGACAAGGTGGAAGGTGTGTATAGTATTGGTGAGAATTTGAATCTCACTAGAGATTTGAGGACGCAGAAATATTGTCTCAGGCACAGGAGAGATTACACCTAAATGTAACAGGCTGAAATTGGATGGTGTATGACACGGTGGCGGGGGACTATAGTGTTGGTGAGAATTTGAATCTCACTATAGACTTGAGGACGCAGAACTATTGTCTCAGGACTAGCAGAGATTACACCTCAATGTAACAGGCTGAAAATGGATGGTGTTTGACAAGGTGGAGGGTGTCTATAGGATTGGAGAGAATTTGAATCTCAATAAAGATGTTAGGACGGTGAACTATTGTCTCAGGACTAGCAGAGATTACACCTCAATGTAACAGGCTGAAATTGGATGGTGTATGACAAGGTGTAGGGTTTCTATAGGATTGGTGATAATTTGTATCTCACTATAGATTTGAGGATGCTGAACTATTGTCTCAGGACCAGGCGAGATTATACCTCAATGTAACAGGCTGAAATTGGATGGTGTATGACAAGGTGGAGGGTGTCTATAGGATTGGTGAAAATTTGGATCTCACTAGAGATTTGATGATGCAGAACTGTTGTCTCAGACACAGGAGAGATTACACCTCAATGTAACAGGCTGAAATTGGAATGTGTTTGACAATGTGGAGGGTGTCTATAGTATTGGTGAGAATTTGGATCTCAGTAGAGATTTGACGACGCTGATCTATTGCCTCAGGCACTGGAGAGATTACACCTCAATGTAACAGGCTGAAATTGGATGGTGTATGACAATGTGTAGGGTGTCTATAGTATTGGTGAGAATTTGAATCTCACTACAGATTTGAGGACGCTAAACTTGTGTCTCAGGCACAGGAGAGATTACACCTCAATTTAACAGGCTGAAATTGGATGGTGTATAACAAGGTGGAGGGTGTCTATAGGATTGGTGATAATTTCAATCTCACTATAGATTTGAGGATGCTGAACTATTGTCTCAGGACCAGGCGAGATTAAACCTCTATGTAAAAGGCTGAAATTGGATGGTGTATGACAAGGTGGAGGGTGTCTATAGGATTGGTGAAAATTTGGATCTCACCAGAGATTTGAGGACGCTGAACTATTGCCTCAGGCACAGTAGAGATTACACCTCAATGTAACATGCAGAAATTGGATGGTGTATGACAACGTGTAGGGTGTCTATAGTATTGGTGAGAATTTGAATCTCACTAGAGATTTGAGGACGCTGAACTATTGTCTCAGGCACAGGAGAGATTACACCTCAATGTAACATGCTGAAATTGGATGGTGTATGACAAGGTGGAGGGTGTCTATAGGATTGGTGATAATTTGAATCTCACTATAGATTTGAGGATGCTGAACTATTGTCTCAGGACCAGGAGAGATTAAACCTCAATGTAACAGGCTGAAATTGGATGGTGTATGACAAGGTGGAGGGTGTCTATAGGATTGGTGAGAATTTGGATCTCACTAGAGTTTTGAGGATGCTGAACTATAGTCTCAGGCACAGGAGAGATTACAGCTCAATGTAACAGGCTGTAATTGGAATGTGTATGACAAGGTGGAAGGTGTGTATAGAATTGGTGAGAATTTGAATCTCACTAGAGATTTGAGGATGCTGAACTATTGTCTCAGGCACAGAAGAGATTACTCCTCAATGTAACAGGCAGAAATTGGATGGTGTATGACAAGGTGGAGGGTGTCTATAGGATTGGTGAGAATTTGAATCTCACTATAGATTTGAGGACGCAGAAATATTGTCTCAGGACCAGGAGAGATTACACCTCAATGTAACAGACTGAAATTGGAAGCTGTATGACAAGGTGGAGGGTGTCTATAGGATTGGTGAGAATTTGAATCTCACTATAGATTTGAGGACGCAGAACTATTGTCTCAGGCACAGGAGAGATTACACCTCAATGTAACAGGCTGAAATTGGATGGTGTATGACACGGTGGCGGGTGACTATAGTATTGGTGAGAATTTGAATCTCACTATAGACTTGAGGACGCAGAACTATTGTCTCAGGACTAGCAGAGATTACACCTCAATGTAACAGGCTGAAATTGGATGGTGTATGACAAGGTGGAGGGTTTCTATAGGATTGGTGATAATTTGAATCTCACTATAGATTTGAGGATGCTGAACTATTGTCTCAGGACCAGGCGAGATTAAACCTCAATGTAACAGGCTGAAATTGGATGGTGTATGACAAGGTGGAGGGTGTCTATAGGATTGGTGAAAATTTGGATCTCACTAGAGATTTGATGATGCAGAACTGTTGTCTCAGGCACAGGAGAGATTACACCTCAATGTAACAGGCTGAAATTGGAATGTGTTTGACAAGGTGAAGGGTGTCTATAGTATTGGTGAGAATATGGATCTCAGTAGAGATTTGAAGACGCTGATCTATTGTCTCAGGCACTGGAGAGATTACACCTCAATGTAACAGGCTGAAATTGGATGGTGTATGACAAGGTGGAGGGTGTCTATAGGATTGGTGAGAATTTGGATCTCACCAGAGATTTGAGGACGCTGAACTATTGCCTCAGGCACAGTAGAGATTACACCTCAATGTAACAGGCAGAAATTGGATGGTGTATGACAATGTGTAGGGTGTCTATAGTATTGGTGAGAATTTGAATCTCACTAGAGATTTGAGGACGCTGAACTATTGTCTCAGGCACAGGAGAGATTACACCTCAATGTAACAGGCTGAAATTGGATGGTGTATGACAAGGTGGAGGGTTTCTATAGTATTGGTGAGAATTTGAATCTCACTAGAGATTTGAGGACGCTGAACTATTGTCTCAGGCACAGGAGAGATTACACCTCAATGTAACATGCTGAAATTGGATGGTGTATGACAAGGTGGAGGGTGTCTATAGGATTGGTGATAATTTGAATCTCACTATAGATTTGAGGATGCTGAACTATTGTCTCAGGACCAGGAGAGATTAAACCTCAATGTAACAGGCTAAAATTGGATGGTGTATGACAAGGTGGAGGGTGTCTATAGGATTGGTGAGAATTTGGATCTCACTAGAGTTTTGAGGATGCTGAACTATTGTCTCAGGCACAGGAGAGATTACAGCTCAATGTAACAGGCTGTAATTGGAATGTGTATGACAAGGTGGAAGGTGTGTATAGAATTGGTGAGAATTTGAAACTCACTAGAGATTTGAGGATGCTGAACTATTGTCTCAGGCACAGAAGAGATTACTCCTCAATGTAACAGACTGAAATTGGATGGTGTATGACAAGGTGGAGGGTGTCTATAGGATTGGTGAGAATTTGGATCTCACTAGAGATTTGAGGACGCTGAACTATTGTCTCAGGCACAAGAGAGATTACACCTCAATGTAACAGGCTGAAATTGGATGGTGTATGACACGGTTGCGGGGGACTATAGTGTTGGTGAGAATTTGAATCTCACTATAGACTTGAGGACGCAGAACTATTGTCTCAGGACTAGCAGAGATTACACCTCAATGTAACAGGCTGAAATTGGATGGTGTATGACAAGGTGGAGGGTTTCTATAGGATTGGTGATAATTTGAATCTCACTATAGATTTGAGGATGCTGAACTATTGTCTCAGGACCAGGCGAGATTAAACCTCAATGTAACAGGCTGAAATTGGATGGTGTATGACAAGGTGGAGGGTGTCTATAGGATTGGTGAAAATTTGGATCTCACTAGAGATTTGATGATGCAGAACTGTTGTCTCAGGCACAGGAGAGATTACACCTCAATGTAACAGGCTGAAATTGGAATGTGTTTGACAAGGTGGAGGGTGTCTATAGTATTGGTGAGAAATTGAATCTCACTATAGATTTGAGGACGCAGAACTATTATCTCAGGACCAGAAGAGATTACACCTCAATGTAACAGGCTGAAATTGGATGGTGTATGACAAGGTGGAGGGTGTCTATAAGATTGGTGAGAATTTGGATCTCACTTGAGATTTGAGGACGCTGAACTACTGTCTCAGGCACAGTAGAGAATACACCTCAATGTAACAGGCTGAAATTGGATCGTGTATGACATGGTGGAGGTTGTCTATAGTATTGGTGAGAATTTGAATCTCATTATAGATTTGAGGATGCTGAACTATTGTGTCAGGACCAGGAGAGATTAAACTTCAATGTAACAGACTGAAATTGGATGGTGTATGGCAAGGTGGAGGGTGTCTATACGATTGGTGAGTTTCTGGATCTCAACAGAGATATGAGGACGCTGAACTATTGTCTCAGGCACAGGAGAGATTACACCTCAATGTAACAGGCTGAAATTGGTGTGTGTTTGACAAGCTGGAGGGTGTCTATAGGATTGGTGAGAATTTGAATCTCACTAGAGATTTGAGGATGCTGAACTATTGTCTCAGGCACAGAAGAGATTACACCTCAATGTAACATGCAGAAATTGGATGGTGTATGACAAGGTGGAGGGTGTCTATAGGATTGGTGAGAATTTTAATCTCACTATAGATTTGAGGACGCAGAAATATTGTCTCAGGACCAGGAGAGATTATACCTCAATGTAACAGACTGAAATTGGATGGTGTATGACAAGGTGTAGGGTGTCTATAGGATTGGTGAGAATTTGGATCTCACTAGAGATTTGAGGACGCTGAACTATTGTCTCAGGCACAGGAGAGATTACACCTCAATGAAACAGGCTGAAATTGGATGGTGTATGTCACGGTGGAGGGTGACTATAGGATTGGTGATAATTTGAATCTCACTATAGATTTGAGGATGCTGAACTATTGTCTCAGGCACAGGAGAGATTACACCTCAATGTAACAGGCTGAAATTGGATGGTGTATGACACGGTGGAGGGTGACTATAGGATTGGTGATAATTTGAAACTCACTATAGATTTGAGTACGCAGAACTATTGTCTCAGGACTAGCAGAGATTACACCTCAATTTAACAGGCTGAAATATTATCGTGTATGACAAGGTGGAGGGTTTCTATAGGATTGGTGAGAATTTGGATCTCAGTAGAGATTTGACAACGCTGATCTATTGTCTCAGGCACAGGAGAGATTACACCTCAATGTAACAGGCTGAAATTGGATGGTGTATGACAAGGTGGAGGTTGTCTATAGGATTGGTGAGAATTTGGATCTCACCAGAGATTTGAGGACGCTGAACTATTGTCTCAGGAACAGTATAGATTACACATCAATGTAACAGGCTGAAATTGGATGGTGTATGACAATGTGTAGGGTGTCTATAGTATTGGTGAGAATTTGAATCTCACTACAGATTTGAGGACGTTAAACTTGTGTCTCAGGCACAGGAGAGATTACACCTCAATTTAACAGGCTGAAATTGGATGGTGTATGACAAGGTGGAGGGTGTCTATAGGATTGGTGATAATTTGAATCTCACTATAGATTTGAGGATGCTGAACTATTGTCTCAGGACCAGGCGAGATTAAACCTCTATGTAACAGGCTGAAATTGGATGGTGTATGACAAGGTGGAGGGTTTCTATAGTATTGGTGAGAATTTGAATCTCACAAGAGATTTGAGGATGCTGAACTATTGTCTCAGGCACAGGAGAGATTACACCTCAAAGTAACATGCTGAAATTGGATGGTGTATGACAAGGTGGAGGGTGTCTATAGGATTGGTGATAATTTGAATCTCACTATAGATTTGAGGATGCTGAACTATTGTCTCGGGACCAGGAGAGATTAAACCTCAATGTAACAGGCTAAAATTGGATGGTGTATGACAAGGTGGAGGGTGTCTATAGGATTGGTGAGAATTTGGATCTCACTAGAGTTTTGAGGATGCTGAACTATTGTCTCAGGCACAGGAGAGATTACAGCTCAATGTAACAGGCTGTAATTGGAATGTGTATGACAAGGTGGAAGGTGTGTATAGAATTGGTGAGAATTTGGATCTCACTAGAGTTTTGAGGATGCTGAACTATTGTCTCAGGCACAAGAGAGATTACACCTCAATGTAACAGGCTGAAATTGGATGGTGTATGACACGGTGGCGGGGGACTATAGTGTTGGTGAGAATTTGAATCTCACTATAGACTTGAGGACGCAGAACTATTGTCTCAGGACCAGGCGAGATTAAACCTCAATGTAACAGGCTGAAATTGGATGGTGTATGACAAGGTGGAGGGTGTCTATAGGATTGGTGAAAATTTGGATCTCACTAGAGATTTGATGATGCAGAACTGTTGTCTCAGGCACAGGAGAGATTACACCTCAATGTAACAGGCTGAAATTGGAATGTGTTTGACAAGGTGGAGGGTGTCTATAGTATTGGTGAGAAATTGAATCTCACTATAGATTTGAGGACGCAGAACTATTATCTCAGGACCAGAAGAGATTACACCTCAATGTAACAGGCTGAAATTGGATGGTGTATGACAAGGTGAAGGGTGTCTATAAGATTGGTGAGAATTTGGATCTCACTTGAGATTTGAGGACGCTGAACTACTGTCTCAGGCACAGTAGAGAATACACCTCAATGTAACAGGCTGAAATTGGATCGTGTATGACATGGTGGAGGTTGTCTATAGTATTGGTGAGAATTTGAATCTCACTAGAGATTTGAGGACGCTGAGCTATTGTCTCAGGCACAGGAGAGATTACACCTCTATGCAACAGGCTGAAATTGGATGGTGTATGGCAAGGTGGAGGGTGTCTATAGGATTGGTGAGAATTTGAATCTCATTATAGATTTGAGGATGCTGAACTATTGTGTCAGGACCAGGAGAGATTAAACTTCAATGTAACAGACTGAAATTGGATGGTGTATGGCAAGGTGGAGGGTGTCTATACGATTGGTGAGTTTCTGGATCTCAACAGAGATTTGAGGACGCTGAACTATTGTCTCAGGCACAGGAGAGATTACACCTCAATGTAACAGGCTGAAATTGGTGTGTGTTTGACAAGGTGGAGGGTGTCTATAGGATTGGTGAGAATTTGAATCTCACTAGAGATTTGAGGATGCTGAACTATTGTCTCAGGCACAGAAGAGATTACACCTCAATGTAACAGGCAGAAATTGGATGGTGTATGACAAGGTGGAGGGTGTCTATAGGATTGGTGAGAATTTTAATCTCACTATAGATTTGAGGACGCAGAAATATTGTCTCAGGACCAGGAGAGATTATACCTCAATGTAACAGACTGAAATTGGATGGTGTATGACAAGGTGGAGGGTGTCTATAGGATTGGTGAGAATTTGGATCTCACTAGAGATTTGAGGACGCTGAACTATTGTCTCAGGCACAGGAGAGATTACACCTCAATGAAACAGGCTGAAATTGGATGGTGTATGTCACGGTGGAGGGTGACTATAGGCTTGGTGATAATTTGAATCTCACTATAGATTTGAGGACGCAGAACTATTGTCTCAGGACTAGCAGAGATTACACCTCAATTTAACAGGCTGAAATATTATCGTGTATGACAAGGTGGAGGGTTTCTATAGGATTGGTGAGAATTTGGATCTCAGTAGAGATTTGACGACGCTGATCTATTGTCTCAGGCACAGGAGAGATTACACCTCAATGTAACAGGCTGAAATTGGATGGTGTATGACAAGGTGGAGGTTGTCTATAGGATTGGTGAGAATTTGGATCTCACCAGAGATTTGAGGACGCTGAACTATTGTCTCAGGCACAGTATAGATTACACATCAATGTAACAGGCTGAAATTGGATGGTGTATGACAATGTGTAGGGTGTCTATAGTATTGGTGAGAATTTGAATCTCACTACAGATTTGAGGACGCTAAACTTGTGTCTCAGGCACAGGAGAGATTACACCTCAATTTAACAGGCTGAAATTGGATGGTGTATGACAAGGTGGAGGGTGTCTATAGGATTGGTGATAATTTGAATCTCACTATAGATTTGAGGATGCTGAACTATTGTCTCAGGACCAGGCGAGATTAAACCTCTATGTAACAGGCTGAAATTGGATGGTGTATGACAAGGTGGAGGGTTTCTATAGTATTGGTGAGAATTTGAATCTCACTAGAGATTTGAGGACGCTGAACTATTGTCTCAGGCACAGGAGAAATTACACCTCAATGTAACATGCTGAAATTGGATGGTGTATGACAAGGTGGAGGGTGGCTATAGGATTGGTGAGAATTTGGATCTCACTAGAGTTTTGAGGATGCTGAACTATTGTCTCAGGCACAGGAGAGATTACAGCTCAATGTAACAGGCTGTAATTGGAATGTGTATGACAACGTGGAAGGTGTGTATAGAATTGGTGAGAAATTGAATCTCACTATAGATTTGAGGATGCTGAACTATTGTCTCAGGCACAGAAGAGATTACTCCTCAATGTAACAGGAAGAAATTGGATGGTGTATGACAAGGTGGAGGGTGTCTATGGGATTGGTGAGAATTTGAATCTCACTATAGATTTGAGGACTCAGAAATATTGTCTCAGGACCAGGAGAGATTACACCTCAATGTAACAGGCAGAAATTGGATGGTGTATGACAAGGTGGAGGGTGTCTATAGGATTGGTGAGAATTTAGATCTCACTAGAGATTTGAGAACGCTGAACTATTGTCTCAGGCACAGGAGAGATTACACCTCAATGTAACAGGCTGAAATTGGATGGTGTATGACACGGTGGAGGGTGACTATAGTATTGGTGAGAATTTGAGTCTCACTATAGACTTGAGGACGCAGAACTATTGTCTCAGGACTAGCAGAGATTACACCTCAATGTAACAGGCTGAAATTGGATGGTGTATGACAAGGTGTAGGGTTTCTATAGGATTGGTGATAATTTGAATCTCACTATAGATTTGAGGATGCTGAACTATTGTCTCAGGACCAGGCGAGATTATACCTCAATGTAACAGGCTGAAATTGGATGGTGTATGACAAGGTGGAGGGTGTCTATAGGATTGGTGAAAATTTGGATCTCACTAGAGATTTGATGATGCAGAACTGTTGTCTCAGGCACAGGAGAGATTACACCTCAATGTAACAGGCTGAAATTGGAATGTGTTTGACAATGTTTAGGGTGTCTATAGTATTGTTAAGAATTTGGATCTCAGTAGAGATTTGACGACGCTGATCTATTGTCTCAGGCACTGGAGAGATTACACCTCAATGTAACAGGCTGAAATTGGATGGTGTATGACAATGTGTAGGGTGTCTATAGTATTGGTGAGAATTTGAATCTCACTACAGATTTGAGGACGCTAAACTTGTGTCTCAGGCACAGGAGAGATTACACCTCAATTTAACAGGCTGAAATTGGATGGTGTATAACAAGGTGGAGGGTGTCTATAGGATTGGTGATAATTTGAATCTCACTATAGATTTGAGGATGCTGAACTATTGTCTCAGGACCAGGCGAGATTAAACCTCTATGTAAAAGGCTGAAATTGGATGGTGTATGACAAGGTGGAGGGTGTCTATAGGATTGGTGAAAATTTGGATCTCACCAGAGATTTGAGGACGCTGAACTATTGCCTCAGGCACAGTAGAGATTACACCTCAATGTAACATGCAGAAATTGGATGGTGTATGACAACGTGTAGGGTGTCTATAGTATTGGTGAGAATTTGAATCTCACTAGAGATTTGAGGACGCTGAACTATTGTCTCAGGCACAGGAGAGATTACAACTCAATGTAACAGGCTGAAATTGGATGGTGTATGACAAGGTGGAGGGTTTCTATAGTATTGGTGAGAATTTGAATCTCACTAGAGATTTGAGGACGCTGAACTATTGTCTCAGGCACAGGAGAGATTACACCTCAATGTAACATGCTGAAATTGGATGGTGTATGACAAGGTGGAGGGTGTCTATAGGATTGGTGATAATTTGAATCTCACTATAGATTTGAGGATGCTGAACTATTGTCTCAGGACCAGGAGAGATTAAACCTCAATGTAACAGGCTGAAATTGGATGGTGTATGACAAGGTGGAGGGTGTCTATAGGATTGGTGAGAATTTGGATCTCACTAGAGTTTTGAGGATGCTAAACTATAGTCTCAGGCACAGGAGAGATTACAGCTCAATGTAACAGGCTGTAATTGGAATGTGTATGACAAGGTGGAAGGTGTATATAGAATTGGTGAGAATTTGAATCTCACTAGAGATTTGAGGATGCTGAACTATTGTCTCAGGCACAGGAGAGATTACACCTCAATGTAACAGGCTGAAATTGGATGGTGTATGACACGGTGGCGGGTGATTATAGTATTGGTGAGAATTTGAATCTCACTATAGACTTGAGGACGCAGAACTATTGTCTCAGGACTAGCAGAGATTACACCTCAATGTAACAGGCTGAAATTGGATGGTGTATGACAAGGTGGAGGGTTTCTATAGGATTGGTGATAATTTGAATCTCACTATAGATTTGAGGATGCTGAACTATTGTCTCAGGACCAGGCGAGATTAAACCTCAATGTAACAGGCTGAAATTGGATGGTGTATGACAAGGTTGAGGGTGTCTATAGGATTGGTGAAAATTTGGATCTCAATAAAGATTTGAGGACGGTGAACTATTGTCTCAGGCACAGTAGAGATTACATCTCAATGTAACAGGCTGAAATTGGAATGTGTTTGACAAGGTGGAGGGTGTCTATAGTATTGGTGAGAATTTGGATCTCAGTAGAGATTTGATGACGCTGATCTATTGTCTCAGGCACTGGAGAGATTACACCTCAATGTAACAGGCTGAAATTGGATGGTGTATGACAAGGTGGAGGGTGTCTATAGGATTGGTGAGAATTTGGATCTCACCAGAGATTTGAGGACGCTGAACTATTGCCTCAGGCACAGTAGAGATTACACCTCAATGTAACAGGCAGAAATTGGATGGTGTATGACAATGTGTAGGGTGTCTATAGTATTGGTGAGAATTTGAATCTCACTAGAGATTTGAGGACGCTGAACTATTGTCTCAGGCACAGGAGAGATTACACCTCAATGTAACAGGCTGAAATTGGATGGTGTATGACAAGGTGGAGGGTTTCTATAGTATTGGTGAGAATTTGAATCTCAAAAGAGATTTGAGGACGCTGAACTATTGTCTCAGGCACAGGAGAGATTACACCTCAATGTAACATGCTGAAATTGGATGGTGTATGACAAGGTGGAGGGTGTCTATAGGATTGGTGATAATTTGAATCTCACTATAGATTTGAGGATGCTGAACTATTGTCTCAGGACCAGGAGAGATTAAACCTCAATGTAAAAGGCTGAAATTGGATGGTGTATGACAAGGTGGAGGGTGTCTATAGGATTGGTGAGAATTTGGATCTCACTAGAGTTTTGAGGATGCTGAACTATTGTCTCAGGCACAGGAGAGATTACAGCTCAATGTAACAGGCTGTAATTGGAATGTGTATGACAAGGTGGAAGGTGTCTATAGTATTGGTGAGAAATTGAATCTCACTAGAGATTTGGGGATGCTGAACTATTGTCTCAGGCACAGAAGAGATTACTCCTCAATGTAACAGACTGAAATTGGATGGTGTATGACAAGGTGGAGGGTGTCTATAGGATTGGTGAGAATTTGGATCTCACTAGAGATTTGAGGACGCTGAACTACTGTCTCAGGCACAGTAGAGAATACACCTCAATGTAACAGGCTGAAATTGGATCATGTATGATATGGTGGAGGGTGTCTATAGTATTGGTGAGAATTTGAATCTCACTAGAGATTTGAGGACGCTGAGCTATTGTCTCAGGCACAGGAGAGATTACACCTCTATGCAACAGGCTGAAATTGGATGGTATATGACAAGGTGGAGGGTGTCTATAGGATTGGTGAGAATTTGAATCTCATTATAGATTTGAGGATGCTGAACTATTGTAATTAGGAACGAATTTCCTGTAATACCCCGCTGTCCCTATAAACCCCATGACCTGGGTTTTAGTGCGTGGGATGGGCCATTTGGCTATGGCCTCAATCTTGGCTGGTTCTGGTCGCTGTTTCCCACTTCCCACCCAATGCCCTAAAAACTGAACCTCTGATTTGCCCACGTGACACTTGTTTGGGTTCAGGGTGATTCCGGCCTGGTGGATCCTGTACAATACTGTCTCTAAGTGATTTAGATGCTCTTCCCATGTCGCACTGTAGATGGTGATGTCATCCAGGTAGGCACAAGCATAGTCCTGGAGACCATCCAGAAGTCGGTCAGCCAGCCTTTGGAAGGTCACTGGGGCATTCTTCATCCCGAATGGCATAACTCAAAACTGGAATAAGTCGAACGGGGTGACAAATGCCGACTTGGGAATAGCGTCAGGACTAAGGGTAATCTGCCAGTAGCCTTTGCATAGATCGATGGTGGTCAAATACTTTGCCCCCGCCAGCCGGTCTAACAACTCATCCTCACGCGGCATGGGGTATGCATTCGTCACTGTTTTCTCATTGAGCTTATCATAGTCTACACAAAACCCTGTAGTCCCATCCTTCTTGGGCACTAACACTACAGGGGATGCCCAGTGACTATCTGACTCTTCAATGACCCCTAAACGCAACATCTCTTGTATCTCTTGTCGCATCCCCTCTCGTACAGACTCAGGGACGCGGAAGGGGTTTTGTCGCAGAGGGGTCTGATCCTGGGTCTCAACCTTGTGTTGTGCCAGGCGTGTGTACCCCGGTCTCTCTGAAAACATCCTCTGTCGCAGCCTCAACAACGCCTCTGCCTGCTATCTCTTCCGGGAGCCTAGGTCTTCACCCAAGTGTACCTGGTCCCATGTTTTAGACTGAGTCCTTTCCCCTAAGACATCCGGCAAGCGAAGTTCGGCTAAATCCTCTGCTTCAGGTGCACAGATTGGCCACTACCTCTTCAGGGGGCTCCCGGTAGGGCTTCAGCATATTCACGTGGAACATGCGGATAACCCTGGGGTCATCACAATCGGCGACATTACAGGTTGTGTCAGCTATTTTCCCCACTACCTGGTAGGGCCCTGCCATGCAGCTTGAAACTTATTCTGCTTAGTGGGTTCTAACACCAGGACCTTCTGTCCTATTTCAAAAGTGCACTCTCTGGCCCTCCGATCGTACCATATGCGCTGGTGCCACTGTGTCACCTGCAGGTTCTCACGTACAACCTGGGTCAGCTCCTGTAGGCGGTCCCGGAATTCCAGCACATAGGGTACAATAGGTACCCCTTCTATGAGGCCCTCCCCTTCCCAGTGTTCCAGCACTAAGTCTAGGGGTCCCCTTACCCGTCTCCCGTATACCAGCTCTAACGGGGAGAACCCCGTGGATTCTTGGGGCACCTCCCGATAGGCAAACAGGAGGTGTGGCAAGAATTTCTCCCAGTCCCTGTAGGTCCTGGTAAAAGTCCCAATGAGCTGTTTTAATGTCCCATTAAAGTGTTCACACAACCCATTGGTTTGCGGGTGGTATGGGGCACTTCTAATGGACTTTACACCGCACAGCTTCCACAGTTAGTTGGTCACCTCTGCTGTAAACTTGGTACCCCGGTCCGAGATAATCTCCAGGGGAAATCCAACCCGTGAGAAAACCTGGAGCAGGGCTGCCGCCACCGTCTCTACCAGTATGTTAGGTAATGCAACCGCCTCTGGATACCGTGTGGCATAATCTACCACTGTCAATATATACTTTTTCCCGGACGGACTGGGTTTGGCTAACGGCCCTATCAGATCGACCGCTACTCGGCTAAATAGTTCCTCCACAATGGGGAGGGGGCATAATTTGGCCTTGCATCGATCCCCCCTCTTGCCAAAGCGCTGACAACTGTCACAGGTCTGGCAGTACTGACGAACATCATAGGTTACCCCCAGCCAAAAGAAGTTTTGTGTCAGACGATGCCTGGTGCGACTGACGCCGAAGTGCCCGGCCAAGAGTATATCATGAGAGATGCGCAGTAACTCCTGCCTATACTTCTTGGGAACTACCAGCTGTTGTTTTATAGTGGGGCTTGTCCCTGTGTGGTGCTGCTCTGTGATCCGGTAGAGGAGTCCCTGCTTCCATACAAACTGTTCCCCTTCCAGTACTCCTCTCCCCTCTTGTGCCTTCCCACGATATCCCTCTAATGAAGGATCCTCAAGTAACTCCCTCTTAAATTCCTCTGGGGTGGCCCAAGAAATGTGTCTGGCTATGGGAATACGTGCAGGGCTGGGATGTCTTACCTGGACCTCCTCTGAGTGTGATTCCGCCTCCGCAGCTCGAGCTTGTCTCCGGGTGGTCACAGGATAGGTCTCAGCCAGAGGGCCACCGAGAATGCAGACAACATGGGCCCCAAGTCATTTCCCAGCAAGACGTCTGCAGGCAAATCCACCATCAAGCCGACCTCAACAAGGTCATCCATGACTCCCCAGTTCAGGTGAATCCTGGCAGTGGGTAGTCGATGTACAGCTCCCCCTGCTACATGGACTGCCACTGTCCGGTCCGTCTTCTCTTGGTCTCGGACGAGATGAGGCTTCACAAGGGTCAAAGTTGCCCCAGAATCTTTTAGTACCTGCATACGTTTCCCATTTACCCACACGACCTGTCGATGCTGTTGTCGATAATCTGCCTGGGCTGCCTGCACCAGGTCTACTTCATGCAGCACTTCCTCCATCTCTTCCACCCCTTGGTTAATCGTAGCCCCCAATGCCGGGTCAGCTTCACCTTGGTAGCAGTGTACAGCAGCCCGGATGAAGGTAGCTGATCCCGCCTTTATCCACTGGGTATGTTGAGTCCAGTTGGGGCATTGTCTTTGCAGGTGGCCCAGCTGACAACAGGTGTGGCATCGCGCCCCAGGGGGACTCTGGTAAGTTGGGTTTCTAGCTGGTCCCCCTACAATCTTCGGTGGTTTGGGGCCCTCCAAGTCCATGGGCGGGCCCCTAGTGACCACCTTTGATCTGGACAACTGTGGCCTCCTGGCATCATGGTGTTCATCGGCCAGACGAGCGGCTTCCTCAAGAGTCGTTGGCCGCCTGTCCTGAAGCCATTCCTGTGTCTCGGGGTTTAGTCCATTAAAGAATCATTCTAACAGGAAGAGCTGGAGGACGTCCTCCTTAGTGGTTGCTTGGCTCCCTTGTACCCACTGTAGCAATGACCGCCGTTATTTACAGGCCCATTCAGCGTGGGTAATGGTTACGCGTTTTATAAGTCTGCGGAACTTTTGGCGGTAGGCCTCTGGTGTCAGCGCATACCGGGCCAAGATCACTTCTTTGATCCGCTCATAGTCCATACAGTCCTCATTAGGTACCGTGCGATAGGCGTCCGCTGCCCGGCCTGTCAGCTTGCTGGCCAGAATCTGAACCCGTTCCTCCGGCTTCACTTGATGAAGGGTACACTGCCACTCAAAGTCCTGCAGAAAGCCATCAATGTCTTCCTCTGCCTCCCCCAACTGTCGGAAGGCATTATACTGGATCTTTTTGTGACTTACTGTTGAAGGTACCTGGTCAAAGGCCAGAGCTCCCCCTGCTCGCTGACTCTCCTCTCTCCGCTCTGCCATCTCCATCTTGGCCAGCTCCACTTTGGTCCGCTCTGCCATCTCCATCTTGACTAGCTCCATCCTGGTCTGCTCGGCCATCTTTTCCTTCAGATCAGTACGCACATAAGCCATCACCTCTCGTATGATCTCTAATGCAGGGTTTAGGCCATAGAACGCCAGTCTGTTCTTTACCTCCCTCTGGAATTCGGTCTCCTCCACTTTCACATTGGGGTCGCTGCACTGTCGTGTTCCATGATGGATGCTATCAAATCCGCTTTTGTTTTATTGCTGGCGATCAACCCTCGGGCTTCCACAAGATCTTTTAATGTAGTCCTCTTTAACTTCTGGTAGTTATTTTCCATTCATTCCTTTCCTCCTGTAGAGGGGTATCAAATCTCACTGCTGCCACCAGTGTAACAGGGTCTACCCAAGCCGGGGTACCTCTTTCAGTACCACCCCATATTTTCAGAGGTCCGCTCTGCGTTGGCTGGAGTCTGAATGAATGACGCTGGCTGGAATTCCTTGGTTACATGGGGGCATATAAAAGATCGCTGCTTCTCCACGTATTTCCAGTCTGACAACACTTTACTCACAGGACACAGAATATATCACACAGATACAGAGGGCAGGCCAATAGAAAAGCGGCAGGCCAGACATGCATTACAAAAGCCGCAGGTGCCGGAGCCTGCCGATGTTTACTGTGGGAATTACAAAGGTGGGGGAAGGGCAGACAAAAGGAGAATATTGTGTCCCCTCTACCCAGGGGCAAAGCCTGTGGGCTGATGCATTAGGGACATGCATCTCACATACAACCTATTATACATACATATAACTGCACAACATATTCTGAGTGCTGAGTGGTTCTGTAACACGTAACAGGGTGTCTATAGGATTGGTGAGATTTGAATCCCACTATAGATTTGAGGACACAGAAATATTTTCTCAGGACCAGGAGAGATTCAATGTAACAGGCTGAAATTGGATGGTGTATGACAAGGTGAAGGGTGTCTATAGGATTGGTGAGAATTTGGATCTCACTAGAGATTTGAGGATGCTGAACTATTGTCTCAGGCACAGGAGAGATTACACCTCAATGTAACAGGCTGAAATTGAATGGTGTATGACAAGGTGCAGGGTGTCTATAGGATTGGTAAGAATTTGAATCTCTCTATAGATATGAGGACACAGAACTATTGTCTCAGGATCAGGAGAGATTCAATATAACAGGTTGAAATTGGATGGTGTATGACAAGGTGGAGGGTGTCTATAGGACTGGTGAGAATTTGAATCTCACTAGAGATTTGAAGATGCTGAACTATTGTCTCAGGCACAGGAGAGATTACACCTCAATGTAACAGGCTGAAATTGGAAGGTGTATGAGAAGGTGGAGGGTGTCTATAGGATTGGTGAGAATTTGGATGTCACTAGAGATTTTAGGACGCTGAACTATTGTCTCAGGCACAGGAGAGATTACACCTCAAAGTAACAGACTGAAATTGGATGGTGTACGACACGGTCGAGGGTGACTATAGGATTGGTGAGAATTTGAATCTCACTATAGATTTGAGGAAGCTGAACTGTTGTCTCAGGAACAGGAGAGATTACACCTCAATGTAACAGGCTGAAATTGGATGGTGTATGACATGGTGGAGGGTGTCTATAGTATTGTTGAGAATTTGAATCTCACTAGAGATTTGAGGATGCTGAACTATTGTCTCAGCCACAGGAGAGATTACACCTCAATGTAACAGGCTGAAATTGGATGGTGTATGACACAGTGGAGGGTGTCTATAGTATTGTTGAGAATTTGAATCTCACTAGAGATTTGAGGATGCTGATCTTTTGTCTCAGGCACAGGAGAGATTACACCTCAATGTAACAGGCTGAAATTGCATGGTGTATGACAAGATGCAGGGTGTGTAACCGTGTCTGCCCAAGCTGGGGTACCTCTTTCAGTACCACCCCTTGTTTTTGGAGGTCCGCTCTGCTTTGGCTGGAGTCTGAATGAATGACGCTGGCTGAAATTCCTTGGTTACATGGGCGCATATAAAAGATCACTGCTTCTCCACGTATTTCCAGTTTGACAACACATTACTCACAGGACACAGAATATATCACACAGATACAGATGGCAGGCCAATAGAAAAGCTGCAGGCCAGACATGCATTACAAAATCCGCAGGTGGCCGGAGCCTGCCTATGTTTACTGTGGGAATTACAAAGGTGGGGGGAGGGCGGACAAAAGGAGAATATCGTGTCCTCTCTGCCCAGGGGCGCAGCCTGTGGGCTGATGCATTAGGGACATGCATCTCACATAGAACCTATTATCCATACATATAACTGCACAACATATTCTGAGTGCTAAGTGGTTCTGTAACACGTAACACGGCTCCCCTTTTTAGCTACGCTATCGGCATACACAGTCTGTTCCTCAACGGATCGGTTTGGGAATCACCGAAGTTTATGGGGTTGGTACAAGTTCCGTTTGTTGACTTAGTCCATCGGCGCTACCATTTTCTTTGCCGGGTCTGTGGTGGATGGTGAAGTCCAGAGGTTGTAGGGCTAAACTCTACCGCAGCAATCTGGCGTTGTCTCCGGAGACCCAATTAAGCCAGACTAGGGGATTATGGTCCGTTAGGAGGGAAAACTGTCATCCATACAAGTATGGTTGCAACTTCTTGAGTGCCCATACTACCGCCAGGCACTCCTTCTCGATGGCCGCATAGCTTACTTCACGGGACAGTAGTTTCCGACTCAGGTAAGCTACCGGGTGTTCTTGGCCGTCCGGCCCGACTTGGCTCAGTACTGCCCCCAATCCAAACATAGAAGCGTCTCTGTGAACAAGGAAATGTTTAGTTGGATCAGGGGCGGCCAATACAGGGGTATTGGTGAGAGCATCCTTTAGTTGGCGGAAGGCTTCCTCACACTCTGAGGTCCAGGTTACCTGGCGGGGTTGGTTCTTACGGGTCAAATCAGTGAGGGGCTTGGCTACGCTGCTGTAATTAGGAACGAATTTCCTGTAATACCCCGCTGTCCCTATAAACCCCATGACCTGGGTTTTAGTGCGTGGGATGGGCCATTTGGCTATGGCCTCAATCTTGGCTGGTTCTGGTCGCTGTTTCCCACTTCCCACCCAATGCCCTAAAAACTGAACCTCTGATTTGCCCACGTGACACTTGTTTGGGTTCAGGGTGATTCCGGCCTGGTGGATCCTGTACAATACTGTCTCTAAGTGATTTAGATGCTCTTCCCATGTCGCACTGTAGATGGTGATGTCGTCCAGGTAGGCACAAGCATAGTCCTGGAGACCATCCAGAAGTCGGTCAGCCAGCCTTTGGAAGGTCGCTGGGGCATTCTTCATCCCGAATGGCATAACTCAAAACTGGAATAAGTCGAACGGGGTGACAAATGCCGACTTGGGAATAGCGTCAGGACTAAGGGGAATCTGCCAGTAGCCTTTGCATAGATCGATGGTGGTCAAATACTTTGCCCCCGCCAGCCAGTCTAACAACTCATCCACACGCGGCATGGGGTATGCATTCGTCACTGTTTTCTCATTGAGCTTATCATAGTCTTCACAAAACCGTGCAGTCCCATCCTTCTTGGGCACTAACACTACAGGGATGCCCAGGGACTATCTGACTCTTCAATGACCCCTAAACGCAACATCTCTTGTATCTCTTGTCGCATCCCCTCTCGTACAGACTCAGGGACGCGGAAGGGGTTTTGTCGCAGAGGGGTCTGATCCTGGGTCTCAACCTTGTGTTGTGCCAGGCGTGTGTACCCCGGTCTCTCTGAAAACATCCTCTGTCGCAGCCTCAACAACGCCTCTGCCTGCTATCTCTCCCGGGGGCCTAGGTCTTCACCCAAGTGTACCTGGTCCCATGTTTTAGACTGAGTCCTTTCCCCTAAGACATCCGGCAAGCGAAGTTCGGCTAAATCCTCTGCTTCAGGTGCACAGATTGGCCACTACCTCTTCAGGGGGCTCCCGGTAGGGCTTCAGCATATTCACGTGGAACATGCGGATAACCCTGGGGTCATCACAATCGGCGACATTATAGGTTGTGTCAGCTATTTTCCCCACTACCTTGTAGGGCCCCTGCCATGCAGCTTGAAATTTATTCTGCTTAGTGGGTTCTAACACCAGGACCTTCTGTCCTATTTCAAAAGTGCACTCTCTGGCCCTCCGATCGTACCATATGCGCTGGCGCCACTGTGTCACCTGCAGGTTCTCACGTACAACCTGGGTCAGCTCCTGTAGGTGGTCCCGGAATTCCATCACATAGGGTACAATAGGTACCCCTTCTATGAGGCCCTCCCCTTCCCAGTGTTCCAGCACTAAGTCTAGGGGTCCCCTTACCCGTCTCCCGTATACCAGCTCTAACGGGGAGAACCCCGTGGATTCTTGGGGCACCTCCCGATAGGCAAACAGGAGGTGTGGCAAGAATTTCTCCCAGTCCCTGTAGGTCCTGGTAAAAGTCCCAATGAGCTGTTTTAATAACCCATTAAAGCGTTCACACAACCCATTGGTTTGCGGGTGGTATGGGGCACTTCTAATGGACTTTACGCCGCACAGCTTCCACAGTTAGTTGGTCACCTCTGCTGTAAACTTGGTACCCCGGTCCGAGATAATCTCCAGGGGAAATCCAACCCGTGAGAAAACCTGGAGCAGGGCTGCCGCCACCGTCTCTACCAGTGTGTTAGGTAATGCAACCGCCTCTGGATACCATGTGGCATAATCTACCACTGTCAATATATACTTTTTCCCGCACGGACTGGGTTTGGCTAACGGCCTTATCAGATCGACCGCTACTCGGCTAAATAGTTCCTCCACAATGGGGAGGGGGCATAATTTGGCCTTGCATCGATCCCCCCTCTTGCCAAAGCGCTGACAACTGTCACAGGTCTGGCAGTACTGACGAACATCATAGGTTACCCCCAGCCAAAAGAAGTTTTGTGTCAGACGATGCCTGGTGCGACTGACGCCGAAGTGCCCGGCCAAGAGTATATCATGAGAGATGCGCAGTAACTCCTGCCTATACTTCTTGGGAACTACCAGCTGTTGTTTTATAGTGGGGCTTGTCCCTGTGTGGTGCTGCTCTGTGATCCGGTAGAGGAGTCCCTGCTTCTATACAAACTGTTCCCCTTCCAGTACTCCTCTCCCCTCTTGTGCCTTCCCACGATATCCCTCTAATGAAGGATCCTCAAGTAACTCCCTCTTAAATTCCTCTGGGGTGGCCCAAGAAATGTGTCTGGCTATGGGAATACGTGCAGGGCTGGGATGTCTTACCTGTACCTCCTCTGAGTGTGAATCCGCCTCCGCAGCTCGAGCTTGTCTCCGGGTGGTCACAGGATAGGTCTCAGCCTGAGGGGCCACCGAGAATGCAGACAACATGGGCCCCAAGTCATTTCCCAGCAAGACGTCTGCAGGCAAATCCACCATCAAGCCTACCTCAACAAGGCCATCCCTGACTCCCCAGTTCAGGTGAATCCTGGCAGTGGGTAGTCGATGTACAGCTCCCCCTGCTACATGGACTGCCACTGTCCGGTCCGTCTTCTCTTGGTCTCGGACGAGATGAGGCTTCACAAGGGTCAAAGTTGCCCCAGAATCTTTTAGTACCTGCATACGTTTCCCATTAACCCACACGACCTGTCGATGCTGTTATCGATAATCTGCCTGGGCTGCCTGCACCAGGTCTACTTCATGCAGTACTTCCTCCATCTCTTCCACCCCTTGGTTAATCGTAGCCCCCAATGCCGGGTCAGCTTCACCTTGGTAGCAGTGTACAGCAGCCCGGATGAAGGTAGCTGATCCCGCCTTTATCCACTGGGTATGCTGAGTCCAGTTGGGGCATTGTCTTTGCAGGTGGCCCAGCTGACAACAGGTGTGGCATCGCGCCCCAGGGGGACTCTGGTAAGTTGGGTTTCTAGCTGGTCCCCCTACAATCTTCGGTGGTTTGGGGCCCTCCAAGTCCATGGGCGGGCCCCTAGTGACCACCTTTGATCTGGACAACTGTGGCCTCCTGGAATCATGGTGTTCATCGGCCAGACGAGCGGCTTCCTCAAGAGTCGTTGGCCGCCTGTCCCGAAGCCATTCCTGTGTCTCGGGGTTTAGTCCATTAAAGAATCATTCTAACAGGAAGAGCTGGAGGACGTCCTCCTTAGTGGTTGCTTGGCTCCCTTGTACCCACTGTAGCAATGACCGCCGTTATTTACAGGCCCATTCAGCGTGGGTAATGGTTACGCGTTTTATAAGTCTGCGGAACTTTTGGCGGTAGGCCTCTGGTGTCAGCGCATACCGGGCCAAGATCACTTCTTTGATCCGCTCATAGTCCATACAGTCCTCATTAGGTACCGTGCGATAGGCGTCCGCTGCCTGGCCTGTCAGCTTGCTGGCCAGAATCTGAACCCGTTCCTCCGGCTTCACTTGATGAAGGGTACACTGCTGCTCAAAGTCCTGCAGAAAGCCATCAATGTCTTCCTCTGCCTCCCCCAACTGTCGGAAGGCATTATACTGGATCTTTTTGTGGCTTACTGTTGAAGGTACCTGGTCAAAGGCCAGAGCTCCCCCTGCTCGCTGACTCTCCTCTCTCCGCTCTGCCATCTCCATCTTGGCCAGCTCCACTTTGGTCCGCTCTGCCATCTCCATCTTGGCTAGCTCCATCCTGGTCTGCTCGGCCATCTTTTCCTTCAGATCAGTACGCACATAAGCCATCACCTCTCGTATGATCTCTAATGCAGGGTTTAGGCCATAGAACTCCAGTCTGTTCTTTACCTCCCTCTGGAATTCGGTCTCCTCCACTTTCACATTGAGGTCGCTGCACTGTCGTGTTCCATGATGGATGCTATCAAATCCGCTTTTGTTTTATTGCTGGCGATCAACCCTCGGGCTTCCAAAAGATATTTTATTGTAGTCCTCTTTAACTTCTGGTAGTTATTTTCCATTCATTCCTTTCCTCCTGCAGAGGGGTATCAAATCTCACTGCTGCCACCAGTGTAACAGGGTCTACCCAAGCCGGGGTACCTCTTTCAGTACCACCCCATATTTTCGGAGGTCCGCTCTGCGTTGGCTGGAGTCTGAATGAATGATGCTGGCTGGAATTCCTTGGTTACATGGGGGCATATAAAAGATCGCTGCTTCTCCACGTATTTCCAGTCTGACAACACTTTACTCACAGGACACAGAATATATCACACAGATACAGAGGGCAGGCCAATAGAAAAGTGGCAGGCCAGAAATGCATTACAAAAGCCGCAGGTGCCGGAGCCTGCCGATGTTTACTGTGGGAATTACAAAGGTGGGGAAAGGGCAGACAAAAGGAGAAGATCGTGTCCCCTCTACCCAGGGGCAAAGCCTGTGGGCTGATGCATTAGGGACATGCATCTCACATAGAACCTTTTATACATACATATAACTGCACAACATATTCTGAGTGCTGAGTGGTTCTGTAACACGTAACAGGGTGTCTATAGGATTGGTGAGAATTTGAATCCCTCTATAGATTTGAGGACACAGAAATATTTTCTCAGGACCAGGAGAGATTCAATGTAACAGGCTGAAATTGGATGGTGTATGACAAGGTGAAGGGTGTCTATAGGATTGGTGAGAATTTGGATCTCACTAGAGATTTGAGGATGCTGAACTATTGTCTCAGGCACAGGAGAGATTACACCTCAATGTAACAGGCTGAAATTGAATGGTGTATGACAAGGTGCAGGGTGTCTATAGGATTGGTAAGAATTTGAATCTCTCTATAGATATGAGGACACAGAACTATTGTCTCAGGATCAGGAGAGATTCAATATAACAGGTTGAAATTGGATGGTGTATGACAAGGTGGAGGGTGTCTATAGGACTGGTGAGAATTTGAATCTCACTAGAGATTTGAAGATGCTGAACTCTTGTCTCAGGCACAGGAGAGATTACACCTCAATGTAACAGGCTGAAATTGGAAGGTGTATGAGAAGGTGGAGGATGTCTATAGGATTGGTGAGAATTTGGATGTCACAAGAGATTTTAGGACGCTGAACTATTGTCTCTGGCACAGGAGAGATTACACCTCAAAGTAACAGACTGAAATTGGATGGTGTACGACACGGTGGAGGGTGACTATAGGATTGGTGAGAATTTGAATCTCACTATAGATTTGAGGATGCTGAACTGTTGTCTCAAAAACAGGAGAGATTACACCTCAATGTAACAGGCTGAAATTGGATGGTGTATGACAAGGTGGAGGGTTTCTATAGGATTAGTGAGAATTTGTATCTCAGTAGGGATTTGACGACGCTGAACTATTGTCTCAGGCACTGGAGAGATTACACTTCAATGTAACAGGCTGAAATTGGATGGTGTATGACAAGGTGGAGGGTGCCTATAGGATTGTTGAGAATATGGATCTCACCAGAGATTTGAAGACGCTGAACTATTGTCTCAGGCACAGTGGAGATTACATCTCAATGTAACAGGCTGAAATTGGATGGTGTATGACAAGGTGGATGGTGTCTATAAGATTGATGAGAATTTGAATCCCACTATAGAATTGAGGACGCTGAACTATTGCCTCAGGACCAGGAGAGATTAAACCTCAATGTAACAGGCTGAAATTGGAATGTGTATGACAAGGTGGAGGGTGTCTATAGTATTGGTGAGAATTTGAATCTCACTAGAAATTTGAGGACGCAGAACTATTGTCTCAGGCACAGGAGAGATTACACTTCAAGGTAGCAGGCTGAAATTGGATGGTGTATGAAAGGTGGAGGGTGTCTATAGGATTGGTGAGCATTTGAATCTCAATAGAGATTTGAGGACGGTGAACTATTGTCTCAGGACCTGGAGATATTACACCTCAATTTAACCGGCTGAAATTGGATGGTGTATGACAAGGTGGAGGGTGTCTAGAGGATTGGTGAGAATTTGAATCTCACTATAGATTTGAGGACGCTGAACTATTGTCTCAGGAACAGGAGAGATTACACTTCAATGTAACAGGCTGAAATTGGATGGTGTATGACAAGGTGGAGGGTGTCTATAGGATTGTTGAGAATCTGGATCTCACCAGAGATTTGAGGACGCTGAACTATTGTCTCAGGCACAGTAGAGATTACACCTCAATGTAACAGGCTGAAATTGGATGGTGTATGACAAGGTGGAGGGTGTCTGTAAGATTGATGAGAATTTGAATCCCACTATAGATTTGAGAATGCTGAACTATTGTCTCAGGACCAGGAGAGATTAAACCTCAATGTAACAGGCTGAAATTGGAATGTGTATGACAAGGTGGAGGGTGCCTATAATATTGGTGAGAATTTCAATCTCACTAGAGATTTGAGGACGCAGAACTATTGTCTCAGGCACAGGAGAGATTACACTTCAAGGTAACAGGCTGAAATTGGATGGTGTATGAAAGGTGGAGGGTGTCTATAGGATTGGTGAGCATTTGAATCTCAATAGAGATTTGAGGACGGTGAACTATTGTCTCAGGCACAGGAGAGATTACACCTCAATGTAACAGGCTGAAATTGGATGGTGTATGACACTGTGGAGGGTGACTATAGGATTGGTGAGAATTTGAATCTCACTATAGATTTGAGGATGCAGAACTATTGTCTCAAGACCAGGAGAGATAACATCTCAATGTAACAGGCTGAAATTGGATGGTGTATGACAAAGTGGAGGGTGTCTATAGGATTGGTGAGAATTTGGATCTCACTAGAGATTTGAGGATGCTGAACTATTGTCTCAGGCACAGGAGAGATTACACCTCAATGTAACAGGCTGAAATTGGATGGTGTATGACAAGGTGGAGGGTGTTTAAAGTATTGGTGAGAATTTGAATCTCACTAGGGATTTGAGGATGCTGAACTATTGTCTCAGGCACAGGAGAAATTACACCTCAATGTAACAGGCTGAAATTGGATGGTGTATGACAAGGTGGAGGGTGTCTATATAGGATTGGTGAGAATTTGAATCTCACTATAGATTGGAGAATGCAGAACTATTGTCTCAGAACCAGGAGAGATTACACCTCAATGTAACAGGCTGAAATTGGATGGTGTATGACAAGGTGGAGGGTGTCTATAGGATTGGTGACAATTTCAATCTCACTATAGATTTGAGGATGCAGAACTATTGTCTCAGGTCCAGGAGAGATTAAACATCAATGTAACAGGCTGAAATTTGATGGTGTATGACAAGGTGGAGGGTGTCTATAGTATTGGTGAGAATTTGAATCTCACTAGGGATTTGAGGATGCTGAACTATTGTCTCAGGCACAGGAGAAATTACACCTCAATGTAAGAGGCTGAAATTGGATGGTATATGAGAAGGTGGAGGGTGTCTAAAGGATTGGTGAGAATTTGAATCTCACTAGCCATTTGGGGATGCTGAATTCTTGTCTCAGGCACAGGAGAGATTACACCTCAATGTAACAGGCTGAAATTGGATGGTGTATGACAAGGTGGAGGGTGTCTATACAGGATTGGTGAGAATTTGAATCTCACTATAGATTTGAGAATGCAGAACTTTTGTCTCAGAACCAGGAGAGATTATACCTCAATGTAAAAGGCTGAAATTGGATGGTGTATGAAAAGGTTGAGGGTGTCTATAGGATTGGTGAGAATTTGGATCTCACTAGAGATTCTAGGATGCTGAACTATTGTCTCAGGCACAGGATAGATTACACCTCAATGTAACAGGCTGAAATTGGATGGTGTATGACAAGGTGGAGGGTGTCTGTAGGATTGGTGAGAAATTGAATCTCACTACAGATTTGAGGACGCAGAACTATTGTCTCAGGACCAGGAGAGATTCATTGTAACAAGATGAAATTGGATGGTGTATGACAAAGGGGAGGGTGTCTATAGGATTGGTGAGAATTTGGATCTCACTAGAGATATGAGGATGCTGAACATTTGTCTCAGGCACAGGAGAGATTACACCTCTATGTAACAGGCTGAAATTGAATGGTGTATTAAAGGTGGAGGGTGTCTATAGGATTGGTGAGAATTTGAATCTCACTATAGATTTGAGGACGCAGAACTATTGTCTCAGAACCAGGAGAGATTACACCTCAATGTAACAGGCTGAAATTGGATGGTGTATGACAACGTGGAGGGTGTCTAAAGGATTGGTGAGAATTTGAATCGCACTATAGATTTGAGGACGCAGAACTATTGTCTCAGGACAAGGAGAGATTAAACATCAATGTAACAGGCTGAAATTGGATGGTGTAAGACAAGGTGGAGGGTGTCTATAGGATTGGTGAGAATTTGGATCTCATTAGATATTTGAGGACGCAGAACTATTGTCTCAGGCACAGGAGAGATTACACCTCAATGTAACAGGCTGAAATTGGATGGTGTATGACAAGGTGGAGGGTGTCTATAGGATTGGTGAGAATTTGAATCTCACTATAGATTTGAGGACGCAGAACTATTGTCTCAGGCACAGGAGAGATTACACTTCAAGGTAAAAGGCTGAAATTGGAATGTGTATGACAAGGTGGAGGGTGCCTATAGTATTGGTGAGAATTTCAATCTCACTGGAGATTTGAGGACGCAGAACTATTGTCTCAGGCACAGGAGAGATTACACTTCAAGGTAACAGGCTGTAATTGGATGGTGTATGAAAGGTGGAGGGTGTCTATAGGATGGGTGAGCATTTGAATCTCAATAGAGATTTGAGGACGGTGAACTATTGTCTCAGGCACAGGAGAGATTACACCTCAATGTAACAGGCTGAAATTGGATGGTGTATGACACTGTGGATGGTGACTATAGGATTGGTGAGAATTTGAATCTCACTATAGATTTGAGGATGCAGAACTATTGTCTCAAGACCAGGAGAGATAACATCTCAATGTAACAGGCTGAAATTGGATGGTGTATGACAAGGTGGGGGGTGTCTATAGGATTGGTGAGAATTTGGATCTCACTAGAGATTTGAGGATGCTGAACTATTGTCTCAGGCACAGAAGAGATTACACCTCAATGTAACAGGCTGAAATTGGATGGTGTATGACAAGGTGGAGGGTGTTTATAGTATTGGTGAGAATTTGAATCTCACTAGGGATTTGAGGATGCTGAACTATTGTCTCAGGCACAGGAGAAATTACACCTCAATGTAACAGGCTGAAATTGGATGGTGTATGACAAGGTGGAGGGTGTCTATATAGGATTGGTGAGAATATGAATCTCACTATAGATTTGAGGATGCAGAACTATTGTCTCAGGACCAGGAGAGATTACACCTCAATGTAACAGGCTGAAATTGGATGGTGTATGACAAGGTGGAGGGTGTCAATAGGATTGGTGAGAATTTGAATCTCACTAGCCATTTGAGGATGCTGAATTCTTGTCTCATGCACAGGAGAGATTACACCTCAATGTAATAGGCTGAAATTCGATGGTGTATGACAAGGTGGAGGGTGTGTATATAGGATTGGTGAGAATTTGAATCTCACTATAGATTGGAGAATACAGAACTATTGTCTCAGAACCAGGAGAGATTACACCTCAATGTAAAAGGCTGAAATTGGATGGTGTATGAAAAGGTGAAGGGTGTCTATAGGATTGGTGAGAATTTGGATCTCACTAGAGATTCTACGACGCTGAATTGTTGTCTCAGACACAGGAGAGATTACACCTCAATGTAACAGGCTGAAATTGGATGGTGTATGACAAGGTGGAGGGTGTCTATAGGATTGGTGAAAATTTGAATCTCACTATAGATTTGAGTACACAGATCTATTGTCTCAGGACCAGGAGAGATTCATTGTAACAGGATGATATTGGATGGTGTATGACAAAGGGGAGGGTGTCTATAGGATTGGTGAGAATTTGGATCTAACTAGAGATTTGAGGATGCTGAACTATTGTCTCAGGCACAGGAGAGATTACACCTCAATGTAACAGGCTGAAATTGGATGGTGTATGACAAGGTGGAGGGTGTCTATAGGATTGGTGAGAATTTGAATCTCACTATTGATTTGAGTACACAAAACTATTGTCTCAGGACCAGGAGAGATTCAATGTAACAAGCTGAAATTGGATGGTGTATGACAAGGTGGAAGGTGTCTATAAGATTGTTGAGAATTTGCATCTCACTAGAGATTTGAGGATGCTGAACTATTGTCTCCAGCATAGGAGAGATTACACCTCAATATAACAGGCTGAAATTGGATGGTGTATGACAAGGTGGAGGGTGTCTATAGGATTGGTGACAATTTGAATCTCACTATAGATTTGAGGATGCAGAACTATTGTCTCAGGACCAGGAGAGATTAAACATCAGTGTAACAGGCTGAAATTTGATGGTGTATGACAAGGTGGAGGGTGTTTATAGTATTTGTGAGAATTTGAATCTCACTATAGATTTGAGGATGCTGAACTATTGTCTCAGGCACAGGAGAAATTACACCTCAATGTAACAGGCTGAAATTGGATGGAGTATGACAAGGTGCAGGGTGTCCATAGGATTGGTGAGAATTTGAATTTCACTACAGATTTGAGGACACAGAACTATTGTCTCAGGCACAGGAGAGGTTCAATGTAACAGGCTGAATTTGGATGGTGTATGACAAGGTGGAGGGTGTCTGTAGGATCTGTGAGAATTTGAATCTCACTAGAGATTTGAGGACGCTGAACTATTGTCTCAGGCACAGGAGAGATTACACGTCAATGTAACAGACTGAAATTGGATGGAGTATGACAAGATACAGTGTGTCGATAGGATTGGTGAGAATTTCAATCTCACTACAGATTTGAGGACACAGAACTATTGTCTCAGGACCAGGAGAGATTCAATGTAACAGGCTGAATTTGGATGGTGTATGACAAGGAGGAAGGTGTCTATAGGATTGGTGATAATTTGGATCTCATTAGAGATTTGAGGATGCTGAACTATTGTCTCAGGCACAGGAGAGATTACACCTCAATGTAGCAGGCTGAAATTGGATGGTGTATGACAAGTTGCAGGGTGTCTATAGGAATGGTGAGAATTTGAATCTCACTATAGATTTGAGGACGAAGAACTATTGTCTCAGTACGAGGAGAGATTACACCTCAATATAACAGGATGAAATTGTACGGTGTATGACAAGGTGGAGGGTGTCTATAGGATTGGTGACAATTTGAATCTCACTATAGATTTGATGATGCAGAACTATTGTCTCAGGACCAGGAGAGATTAAACATCAGTGTAACAGGCTGAAATTTGATGGTGTATGACAAGGTGGAGGGTGTCTATAGGATTGGTGACAATTTGAATATCACTATAGGTTTGAGGACACAGAACTATTGTCTCAGGACCAGGAGAGATTCAATGTAACACGCTGAATTTGGATGGTGTATGACAAGGAGGAGGGTGTCTATAGGATTGGTGAGAATTTGGATCTCACTAGAGATTTGAGGATGCTGAACTATTGTCTCAGGCACAGTAGAGATTTCACCTCAATGTAACAGGCTGAAATTGGATGGTGTATGACAAGTTGCAGGGTGTTTTTAGGATTGGTGAGAATTTGAATCTCACTATAGATTTCAGAACGCAGAACTATTGTCTCAGGACCAGGAGTGATAACACCTCAATGTAACAGGCTGAAATTTGATGGTGTATGACAAGGTGGAGGGTGTCTATAGGATTGGTGACAATTTGAATCTCACTATAGATTTGAGGAAACAGAACTATTGTCTCAGGACCAGGAGAGATTCAATGTAACACGCTGAATTTGGATGGTGTATGACAAGGAGGAGGGTGTCTATAGGATTGGTGAGAATTTGGATCTCACTAGAGATTTGAGGATGCTGAACTATTGTCTCACGCACAGTAGAGATTTCACCTCAATGTAACAGGCTGAAATTGGATGGTGTATGACAATTTGCAGGGTGTTTATAGGATTGGTGAGAATTTGAATCTCACTATAGATTTCAGAACGCAGAACTATTGTCTCAGGACCAGGAGAGATAACACCTCAATGTAACAGGCTGAAATTGGATGGTGTATGACAAGGTGTAGGGTGTCTATAGGATTGGTGAGAATTTGGATCTCACTAGAGATTTGACGATGCAGAACTATTGTCTCAGGCACAGGAGAGATTACACCTCAATGTAAGAGGCTGAAATTGTAGGGTGTATGACAAGGTGGAGGGTGTCTATAGGATTGGTGAGAATTTGGATCTCACTATAGATTTGAGGACACAGAACTATTGTCTCAGGACCAGGAGAGATTCAATGTAACAGGCTGAAATTGGATGGTGTATGACAAGGTGGAGGGTGTCTAGAGGATTGGTGAGAATTTGGATCTCACTAGAGATTTGAGGATGCTGAACTATTGTCTCAGGCACAGGAGAGATTACACCTCAATGTAACAGGCTGAAATTCGATGGTGTATGACACGGTGGAGGGTGTCTATAGGATTGGTGAGAATTTGAATCTCACTAGGGATTTGAGGATGCTGAAATATTGTCTCAGGCACAGGAGAAATTACAACTCAATGTAACTGGCTGAAATTAGATGGTGTATGACACGGTGGAGGGTGTCTATAGGATTGGTGAGAATTTGAATCTCACTAGCCATTTGAGGATGCTGAATTCTTGTCTCAAGCACAGGAGAGATTACACCTCAATGTAACAGGCTGAAATTGGATGGTGTATGAAAAGGCTGAGGGTGTCTATAGGATTGGTGAGAATTTGGATCTCACTAGAGATTCTACGATGCTGAACTATTGTCTCAGGCACAGGAGAGATTCACTGTAACAGGATGAAATTGGATGGTGTATGACAAAGGGGAGGGTGTCTATAGGATTGGTGAGAATTTGGATCTCACTAGAGATTTGAGGACGCAGAACTATTGCCTCAGAACCAGGAAAGATTACACCTCAATGTAACAGGCTGAAATTGGATGGTGTATGACAACGTGGAGGGTGTCTAAAGGATTGGTGAGAATTTGAATCGCACTATAGATTTGAGGACGCAAAACTATTGTCTCATGACAAGGAGAGATTAAACATCAATGTAACAGGCTGAATTTGGATGGTGTAAGATAAGGTGGAGGGTGTCTATAGGATTGGTGAGAATTTGGATCTCACTAGATATTTGAGGACGCAGAACTATTGTCTCAGGCACAGGAGAGATTACACCTCATTGTACCAGGCTGAAATTGGATGGTGTATGACAAGGTGGAGGGTGTCTATAGGATTGGTGAGAATTTGGATCTCACTACAGGGCAAAAGCTTTGAAAAAGGATGAATGCTCATCGTCACAAAATAAGAGAAAAAGGAATGGATCTACCTGTGGCAAAACATTTTTGTATGATGGACCACAACACCATGGATATGAAATTACTGTTATTGAAAGGTAACATTACATCTCAGAGAGGGAGAAGAGTCTGTGAGTATAAATTTATGATGACCTTTGACACTCTCGATGCTGGAATGAATGTGTCGCATGGATTTATGTCTTTTTACATCAATTAAGGAATTTGCTCCTAACTCACTGTGGGGGCATCACAACACATTAGGAGACCCCAATCAGAGGACAATAAAACATTCGGACTCCTTATCTATGAACTGGTCCAATATTTATGTTTCTCCCTCTTCCTTAATTATTTGTGCATCACATCGCTTGTCTCATCTATTGCATTTTTTCTGTGCTGTGTTGTGCATTAATATGTGACTCTTCAGATTTTGTATTAGTCTATGCCTGATGAAGGGACTTGAGTAGTCTCGAAAGCTTGCAATGTGTTACCATCTTTTCGGTTAGCCATTAAAAGGTATCAACCAGTGAGGACTCTCAATTCTGAATATTTTAGAGATTTTAGGACGCTGAACTATTGTCTCAGGCATAGGAGAAATTACACCTCAATGTAACAGGCTGAAATTGGATGTGTATGACAAGGTGCAGTGTGTCCATAGGATTGGTGAGAATTTGAATCTCATTATAGATTTGAGGACACAGAACTATTGTCTCAGGACCAGGAGAGATTCAATGTAACAGGCTGAATTTGGATGGTGTATGACAAGGTGGAGGGTGTCTATAGGATTGGTGAGAATTTGAATCTCACTATTGATTTGAGTACACAAAACTATTGTCTCAGGACCAGGAGAGATTCAATGTAACAGGCTGAAATTGGATGTTGCATGACAAGGTGGATGGTGTGTATAGTATTGGTGAGAATTTGGATCTCACTAGAGATTTGAGGATGCTGAAATATTGTCTCAGGCACAGGAGAGATTACACCTCAATGTAACAGGCTGAAATTGGATGGTGTATGACAAGGTGCATGGTGTCTATAGGATTTTTGAGAATTTGAATCTCACTATAGATTTGAGGACACAGAACTATTGTCTCAGGACCAGGAGAGATTCAATGTAACAGGCTGAAATTGGATGGTGTATGACAAGGTGGAGGGTGTCTATAGGATTGGTGAGAATTTGAATCTCACTAGCCATTTGAGGATGCAGAATTCTTGTCTCATGCACAGGAGAGATTACACCTCAATGTAATAGGCTGAAATTCGATGGTGTATGACAAGGTGGAGGGTGTGTATATAGGATTGGTGAGAATTTGAATCTCACTATAGATTTGAGTACACAGATCTATTGTCTCAGGACCAGGTGAGATTCATTGTAACAGGATGAAATTGGATGGTGTATGACAAAGGGGAGGGTGTCTATAGGATTGGTGAGAATTTGGATCTCACTAGAGATATGAGGATGCTGAACTATTGTCTCAGGCACATGAGAGATTACACCTCTATGTAACAGGCTGAAATAGGTTGGTGTATGACAAGGTGGAGGGTGTCTATAGGATTGGTGAAAATTTGAATCTCACTATAGATTTGAGTACACAGATCTATTGTCTCAGGACCAGGAGAGATTCATTGTAACAGGATGAAATTGGATGGTGCATGACAAAGGGGAGGGTGTCTATAGGATTGGTGAGAATTTGGATCTCACTAGAGATTTGACGATGCAGAACTATTGTCTCAGGCACAGGAGAGATTACACCTCAATGTAAGAGGCTGAAATTGTAGGGTTTATGACAAGGTGGAGGGTGTCTATAGGATTGGTGAGAATTTGGATCTCACTATAGATTTGAGGACACAGAACTATTGTCTCAGGACCAGGAGAGATTCAATGTAACAGGCTGAAATTGGATGGTGTATGACAAGGTGGAGGGTGTCTATAGGATTGGTGAGAATTTGGATCTCACTAGAGATTTGAGGATGCTGAACTATTGTCTCAGGCACAGTAGAGATTTCACCTCAATGTAACAGGCTGAAATTGGATGGTGTATGACAAGTTGCGGGGTGTTTATAGGATAGGTGAGAATTTGAATCTCACTATAGATTTCAGAACGCAGAACTATTGTCTCAGGACCAGGAGAGATAACACCTCAATGTAACAGGCTGAAATTGGATGGTGTATGACAAGGTGTAGGGTGTCTATAGGATTGGTGAGAATTTGGATCTCACTAGAGATTTGACGATGCAGAACTATTGTCTCAGGCACAGGAGAGATTACACCTCAATGTAAGAGGCTGAAATTGTAGGGTGTATGACAAGGTGGAGGGTGTCTATAGGATTGGTGAGAATTTGGATCTCACTATAGATTTAAGGACACAGAACTATTGTCTCAGGACCAGGAGAGATTCAATGTAACAGGCTGAAATTGGATGGTGTATGACAAGGTGGAGGGTGTCTATAGGATTGGTGAGAATTTGGATCTCACTAGAGATTTGAGGATGCTGAACTATTGTCTCAGGCACAGGAGAGATTACACCTCAATGTAACAAGCTGAAATTCAATGGTGTATGATAAGGTGGAGGGTGTTTATAGTATTGGTGAGAATTTGAATCTCACTAGGGATTTGAGGATGCTGAACTATTGTCTCAGGCACAGGAGAAATTACACCTCAATGTAACTGGCTGAAATTAGATGGTGTATGACAAGGTGGAGGGTGTCTATAGTATTGGTGAGAATTTGAATCTCACTATAGATTTGAGGATGCTGAACTATTGTCTCAGGACCAGGAGAGATTCAATGTAACAGGATGAAATTGGATGGTATGACAAGGTGGAGGGTGTCTATAGGATTGGTGAGAATTTGGATCTCACTAGAGATTTGAGGATGCTGAACTATTGTCTCAGGCACAGGAGAGATTACACCTCAATGTAACAGGCTGAAATTCGATGGTGTATGACAAGGTGGAGGGTGTTTATAGTATTGGTGAGAATTTGAATCTCACTAGGGATTTGAGGATGCTGAACTATTGTCTCAGGCACAGGAGAAATTACACCTCAATGTAACTGGCTGAAATTAGATGGTGTATGACAAGTTGGAGGGTGTCTATAGGATTGGTGAGAATTTGAATCTCACTAGCCATTTGAGGATGCTGAATGCTTGTCTCAGGCACAGGAGAGATTACACCTCAATGTAACAGGCTGAAATTGGATGGTGTATGAAAAGGCTGAGGGTGTCTATAGGATTGGTGAGAATTTGGATCTCACTAGAGATTCTACGACGCTGAACTATTGTCTCAGGCACAGGAGAGATTCACTGTAACAGGATGAAATTGGATGGTGTATGACAAAGGGGAGGGTGTCTATAGGATTGGTGAGAATTTGGATCTCACTAGAGATTTGAGGATGCAGAACTATTGCCTCAGAACCAGGAAAGATTACACCTCAATGTAACAGGCTGAAATTGGATGGTGTATGACAGCGTAGAGGGTGTCCAAAGGATTGGTGAGAATTTGAATCGCACTCTAGATTTGAGGAAGCAAAACTATTGTCTCATGACAAGGAGAGATTAAACATCAATGTAACAGGCTGAATTTGGATGGTGTAAGACAAGGTGGAGGGTGTCTATAGGATTGGTGAGAATTTGGATCTCACTAGATATTTCAGGACGCAGAACTATTGTCTCAGGCACAGGAGAGATTACACCTCAATGTAACAGGCTGAAATTGGATGGTGTATGACAAGGTGGAGGGTGTCTATAGGATTGGTGAGAATTTGAATCTCACTATAGATTTGAGGACACAGAACTATTGTCTCAGGACCAGGAGAGATTACACCTCATTGTACCAGGCTGAAATTGGATGGTGTATGACAAGGTGGAGGGTGTCTATAGGATTGGTGAGAATTTGGATCTCACTACAGGGCAAAAGCTTTGAAAAAGGATGAATGCTCATCGTCACAAAATAAGAGAAAAAAGAATGGATCTACCTGTGGCAAAACATTTTTGTATGATGGACCACAACACCATGGATATGAAATTACTGCTATTGAAAGGTAACATTACATCTCAGAGAGGGAGAAGAGTCTGTGAGTATAAATTTATGATGACCTTTGACACTCTTGATGCTGGAATGAATGTGTCGCATGGATTTATGTCTTTTGACATCAATTAAGGAATTTGCTCCTATCTCACTGTGGGGGCATCACAACACATTAGGAGACCCCAATCAGAGGACAATAAAACATTTGGACTCCTTATCTATGAACTGGTCCAATATTTATGTTTCTCCCTCTTCCTTAATTATTTCTGCATCACATCGCTTATCTCATCTATTGCATTTTTTCTGTGCTGTGTTGTGCATAAATATGTGACTCTTCAGATTTTGTATTAGTCTATGCCTGATGAAGGGACTTGAGTAGTCTCGAAAGCTTGCAATGTGTTACCATCTTTTCGGTTAGCCATTAAAAGGTATCAACCACTGAGGACTCTCAATTCTGAATATTTTAGAGATTTTAGGACGCTGAACTATTGTCTCAGGCATAGGAGAAATTACACCTCAATGTAACAGGCTGAAATTGGATGTGTATGACAAGGTGCAGTGTGTCCATAGGATTGGTGAGAATTTGAATCTCATTATAGATTTGAGGACACAGAACTATTGTCTCAGGACCAGGAGAGATTCAATGTAACAGGCTGAATTTGGATGGTGTATGACAATGTGGAGGGTGTCTATAGGATTGGTGAGAATTTGAATCTCACTATTGATTTGAGTACACAAAACTATTGTCTCAGTACCAGGAGAGATTCAATGTAACAGGCTGAAATTGGATGTTGTATGACAAGGTGGATGGTGTGTATAGTATTGGTGAGAATTTGGATCTCACTAGAGATTTGAGGATGCTGAAATATTGTCTCAGGCACAGGAGAGATTACACCTCAATGTAACAGGCTGAAATTGGATGGTGTATGACAAGGTGCATGGTGTCTATAGGATTTTTGAGAATTTGAATCTCACTATAGATTTGAGGACACAGAACTATTGTCTCAGGACCAGGAGAGATTCAATGTAACAGGCTGAAATTGGATGGTGTATGACAAGGTGGAGGGTGTCTATAGGATTGGTGAGAATTTGAATCTCACTAGCCATTTGAGGATGCAGAATTCTTGTCTCATGCACAGGAGAGATTACACCTCAATGTAATAGGCTGAAATTTGATGGTGTATGACAAGGTGGAGGGTGTGTATATAGGATTGGTGAGAATTTGAATCTCACTATAGATTGGAGAATACAGAACTATTGTCTCAGAACCAGGAGAGATTACACCTCAATGTAAAAGGCTGAAATTGGATGGTGTATGAAAAGGTGGAGGATGTCTATAGGATTGGTGAGAATTTGGATCTCACTAGAGATTCTACGACGCTGAATTGTTGTCTCAGACACAGGAGAGATTACACCTCAATGTAACAGGCTGAAATTGGATGGTGTATGACAAGGTGGAGGGTGTCTATAGGATTGGTGAAAATTTGAATCTCACTATAGATTTGAGTACACAGATCTATTGTCTCAGGACCAGGAGAGATTCATTGTAACAGGATGAAATTGGATGGTGTATGACAAAGGGGAGGGTGTCTATAGGATTGGTGAGAATTTGGATCTCACTAGAGATTTGAGGATGCTGAACTATTGTCTCAGGCACATGAGAGATTACACCTCTATGTAACAGGCTGAAATAGGTTGGTGTATGACAAGGTGGAGGGTGTCTATAGGATTGGTGAAAATTTGAATCTCACTATAGATTTGAGTACACAGATCTATTGTCTCAGGACCAGGAGAGATTCATTGTAAGAGGATGAAATTGGATGGTGTATGACAAAGGGGAGGGTGTCTATAGGATTGGTGAGAATTTGGATCTAACTAGAGATTTGAGGATGCTGAACTATTGTCTCAGGCACAGGAGAGATTACACCTCAATGTAACAGGCTGAAATTGGATGGTGTATGACAAGGTGGAGGGTGTCTATAGGATTGGTGAGAATTTGAATCTCACTATTGATTTGAGTACACAAAACTATTGTCTCAGGACCAGGAGAGATTCAATGTAACAAGCTGAAATTGGATGGTGTATGACAAGGTGGAGGGTGTCTATAAGATTGGTGAGAATTTGCATCTCACTAGAGATTTGAGGATGCTGAACTATTGTCTCCAGCATAGGAGAGATTACACCTCAATATAACAGGCTGAAATTGGATGGTGTATGACAAGGTGGAGGGTGTCTATAGGATTGGTGACAATTTGAATCTCACTATAGATTTGAGGATGCAGAACTATTGTCTCAGGACCAGGAGAGATTAAACATCAGTGTAACAGGCTGAAATTTGATGGTGTATGACAAGGTGGAGGGTGTTTATAGTATTTTTGAGAATTTGAATCTCACTATAGATTTGAGGATGCTGAACTATTGTCTCAGGCACAGGAGAAATTACACCTCAATGTAACAGGCTGAAATTGGATGGAGTATGACAAGATACAGTGTGTCCATAGGATTGGTGAGAATTTCAATCTCACTACAGATTTGAGGACACAGAACTATTGTCTCAGGACCAGGAGAGATTCAATGTAACAGGCTGAATTTGGATGGTGTATGACAAGGAGGAAGGTGTCTATAGGATTGGTGAGAATTTGGATCTCATTAGAGATTTGAGGATGCTGAACTATTGTCTCAGGCACAGGAGAGATTACACCTCAATGTAGCAGGCTGAAATTGGATGGTGTATGACAAGTTGCAGGGTGTCTATAGGAATGGTGAGAATTTGAATCTCACTATAGATTTGAGGACGAAGAACTATTGTCTCAGTGCGAGGAGAGATTACACCTCAATATAACAGGAGAAATTGTACGGTGTATGACAAGGTGGAGGGTGTCTATAGGATTGGTGACAATTTGAATCTCACTATAGATTTGATGATGCAGAACTATTGTATCAGGACCAGGAGAGATTAAACATCAGTGTAACAGGCTGAAATTTGATGGTGTATGACAAGGTGGAGGGTGTCTATAGGATTGGTGACAATTTGAATCTCACTATAGATTTGAGAACACAGAACTATTGTCTCAGGACCAGGAGAGATTCAATGTAACACGCTGAATTTGGATGGTGTATGACAAGGAGGAGGGTGTCTATAGGATTGGTGAGAATTTGGATCTCACTAGAGATTTGAGGATGCTGAACTATTGTCTCAGGCACAGTAGAGATTTCACCTCAATGTAACAGGCTGAAATTGGATGGTGTATGACAAGTTGCAGGGTGTTTATAGGATTGGTGAGAATTTGAATCTCACTATAGATTTGAGTACACAGATCTATTGTCTCAGGACCAGGAGAGATTCATTGTAACAGGATGAAATTGGATGGTGTATGACAAAGGGGAGGGTGTCTATAGGATTGGTGAGAATTTGGATCTAACTAGAGATTTGAGGATGCTGAACTATTGTCTCAGGCACAGGAGAGATTACACCTCAATGTAACAGGCTGAAATTGGATGGTGTATGACAAGGTGGAGGGTGTCTATAGGATTGGTGACAATTTGAATCTCAGTATAGATTTGAGGATGCAGAACTATTGTCTCAGGACCAGGAGAGATTAAACATCAGTGTAACAGGCTGAAATTTGATGGTGTATGACAAGGTGGAGGGTGTTTATAGTATTTGTGAGAATTTGAATCTCACTATAGATTTGAGGATGCTGAACTATTGTCTCAGGCACAGGAGAAATTACACCTCAATGTAACAGGCTGAAATTGGATGGAGTATGACAAGATACAGTGTGTCCATAGGATTGGTGAGAATTTCAATCTCACTACAGATTTGAGGACACAGAACTGTTGTCTCAGGACCAGGAGAGATTCAATGTAACAGGCTGAATTTGGACGGTGTATGACAAGGAGGAAGGTGTCTATAGGATTGGTGAGAATTTGGATCTCATTAGAGATTTGAGGATGCTGAACTATTGTCTCAGGCACAGGAGAGATTACACCTCAATGTAGCAGGCTGAAATTGGATGGTGTATGACAAGTTGCAGGGTGTCTATAGGAATGGTGAGAATTTGAATCTCACTATAGATTTGAGGACGAAGAACTATTGTCTCAGTGCGAGGAGAGATTACACCTCAATATAACAGGATGAAATTGTACGGTGTATGACAAGGTGGAGGGTGTCTATAGGATTGGTGACAATTTGAATCTCACTATAGATTTGATGATGCAGAACTATTGTCTCAGGACCAGGAGAGATTAAACATCAGTGTAACAGGCTGAAATTTGATGGTGTATGACAAGGTGGAGGGTGTCTATAGGATTGGTGACAATTTGAATCTCACTATAGATTTGAGGAAACAGAACTATTGTCTCAGGACCAGGAGAGATTCAATGTAACACGCTGAATTTGGATGGTGTATGACAAGGAGGAGGGTGTCTATAGGATTGGTGAGAATTTGGATCTCACTAGAGATTTGAGGATGCTGAACTATTGTCTCAGGCACAGTAGAGATTTCACCTCAATGTAACAGGCTGAAATTGGATGGTGTATGACAATTTGCAGGGTGTTTATAGGATTGGTGAGAATTTGAATCTCACTATAGATTTCAGAACGCAGAACTATTGTCTCAGGACCAGGAGAGATAACACCTCAATGTAACAGGCTGAAATTGGATGGTGTATGACAAGGTGTAGGGTGTCTATAGGATTGGTGAGAATTTGGATCTCACTAGAGATTTGACGATGCAGAACTATTGTCTCAGGCACAGGAGAGATTACACCTCAATGTAAGAGGCTGAAATTGTAGGGTGTATGACAAGGTGGAAAGTGTCTATAGGATTGGTGAGAATTTGGATCTCACTATAGATTTGAGGACACAGAACTATTGTCTCAGGACCAGGAGAGATTCAATGTAACAGGCTGAAATTGGATGGTGTATGACAAAGTGGAGGGTGTCTATAGGATTGGTGAGAATTTGGATCTCACTAGAGATTTGAGGATGCTGAACTATTGTCTCAGGCACAGGAGAGATTACACCTCAATGTACAGGCTGAAATTCAATGGTGTATGACAAGGTGGAGGGTGTTTATAGTATTGGTGAGAATTTGAATCTCACTAGGGATTTGAGGATGCTGAACTATTGTCTCAGGCACAGGAGAAATTACACCTCAATGTAACTGGCTGAAATTAGATGGTGTATGACAAGGTGGAGGGTGTCTATAGTATTGGTGAGAATTTGAATCTCACTATAGATTTGAGGATGCTGAACTATTGTCTCAGGACCAGGAGAGATTCATTGTAACAGGATGAAATTGGATGGTATGACAAGGTGGAGGGTGTCTATAGGATTGGTGAGAATTTGGATCTCACTAGAGATTTGAGGATGCTGAACTATTGTCTCAGGCACAGGATAGATTACACCTCAATGTAACAGGCTGAAATTCGATGGTGTATGACAAGGTGGAGGGTGTTTATAGTATTGGTGAGAATTTGAATCTCACTAGGGATTTGAGGATGCTGAACTATTGTCTCAGGCACAGGAGAAATTACACCTCAATGTAACTGGCTGAAATTAGATGGTGTATGACAAGTTGGAGGGTGTCTATAGGATTGGTGAGAATTTGAATCTCACTAGCCATTTGAGGATGCTGAATGCTTGTCTCAGGCACAGGAGAGATTACACCTCAATGTAACAGGCTGAAATTGGATGGTGTATGAAAAGGCTGAGGGTGTCTATAGGATTGGTGAGAATTTGGATCTCACTAGAGATTCTACGACGCTGAACTATTGTCTCAGGCACAGGAGAGATTCACTGTAACAGGATGAAATTGGATGGTGTATGACAAAGGGGAGGGTGTCTATAGGATTGGTGAGAATTTGGATCTCACTAGAGATTTGAGATGCAGAACTATTGCCTCAGAACCAGGAAAGATTACACCTCAATGTAACAGGCTGAAATTGGATGGTGTATGACAGCGTAGAGGGTGTCCAAAGGATTGGTGAGAATTTGAATCGCACTATAGATTTGAGGAAGCAAAACTATTGTCTCATGACAAGGAGAGATTAAACATCAATGTAACAGGCTGAATTTGGATGGTGTAAGACAAGGTGGAGGGTGTCTATAGTGTTGGTGAGAATTTGGATCTCACTAGATATTTCAGGACGCAGAACTATTGTCTCAGGCACAGGAGAGATTACACCTCAATGTAACAGGCTGAAATTGGATGGTGTATGACAAGGTGGAGGGTGTCTATAGGATTGGTGAGAATTTGAATCTCACTATAGATTTGAGGACACAGAACTATTGTCTCAGGACCAGGAGAGATTACACCTCATTGTACCAGGCTGAAATTGGATGGTGTATGACAAGGTGGAGGGTGTCTATAGGATTGGTGAGAATTTGGATCTCACTACAGGGCAAAAGCTTTGAAAAAGGATGAATGCTCATCGTCACAAAATAAGAGAAAAAAGAATGGATCTACCTGTGGCAAAACATTTTTGTATGATGGACCACAACACCATGGATATGAAATTACTGCTATTGAAAGGTAACATTACATCTCAGAGAGGGAGAAGAGTCTGTGAGTATAAATTTATGATGACCTTTGACACTCTCGATGCTGGAATGAATGTGTCGCATGGATTTATGTCTTTTGACATCAATTAAGGAATTTGCTCCTATCTCACTGTGGGGGCATCACAACACATTAGGAGACCCCAATCAGAGGACAATAAAACATTTGGACTCCTTATCTATGAACTGGTCCAATATTTATGTTTCTCCCTCTTCCTTAATTATTTCTGCATCACATCGCTTATCTCATCTATTGCATTTTTTCTGTGCTGTGTTGTGCATAAATATGTGACTCTTCAGATTTTGTATTAGTCTATGCCTGATGAAGGGACTTGAGTAGTCTCGAAAGCTTGCAATGTGTTACCATCTTTTCGGTTAGCCATTAAAAGGTATCAACCACTGAGGACTCTCAATTCTGAATATTTTAGAGATTTTAGGACGCTGAACTATTGTCTCAGGCATAGGAGAAATTACACCTCAATGTAACAGGCTGAAATTGGATGTGTATGACAAGGTGCAGTGTGTCCATAGGATTGGTGAGAATTTGAATCTCATTATAGATTTGAGGACACAGAACTATTGTCTCAGGACCAGGAGAGATTCAATGTAACAGGCTGAATTTGGATGGTGTATGACAATGTGGAGGGTGTCTATAGGATTGGTGAGAATTTGAATCTCACTATTGATTTGAGTACACAAAACTATTGTCTCAGGACCAGGAGAGATTCAATGTAACAGGCTGAAATTGGATGTTGTATGACAAGGTGGATGGTGTGTATAGTATTGGTGAGAATTTGGATCTCACTAGAGATTTGAGGATGCTGAAATATTGTCTCAGGCACAGGAGAGATTACACCTCAATGTAACAGGCTGAAATTGGATGGTGTATGACAAGGTGCATGGTGTCTATAGGATTTTTGAGAATTTGAATCTCACTATAGATTTGAGGACACAGAACTATTGTCTCAGGACCAGGAGAGATTCAATGTAACAGGCTGAAATTGGATGGTGTATGACAAGGTGGAGGGTGTCTATAGGATTGGTGAGAATTTGAATCTCACTAGCCATTTGAGGATGCAGAATTCTTGTCTCATGCACAGGAGAGATTACACCTCCATGTAATAGGCTGAAATTTGATGGTGTATGACAAGGTGGAGGGTGTGTATATAGGATTGGTGAGAATTTGAATCTCACTATAGATTGGAGAATACAGAACTATTGTCTCAGAACCAGGAGAGATTACACCTCAATGTAAAAGGCTGAAATTGGATGGTGTATGAAAAGGTGGAGGATGTCTATAGGATTGGTGAGAATTTGGATCTCACTAGAGATTCTACGACGCTGAATTGTTGTCTCAGACACAGGAGAGATTACACCTCAATGTAACAGGCTGAAATTGGATGGTGTATGACAAGGTGGAGGGTGTCTATAGGATTGGTGAAAATTTGAATCTCACTATAGATTTGAGTACACAGATCTATTGTCTCAGGACCAGGAGAGATTCATTGTAACAGGATGAAATTGGATGGTGTATGACAAAGGGGAGGGTGTCTATAGGATTGGTGAGAATTTGGATCTCACTAGAGATTTGAGGATGCTGAACTATTGTCTCAGGCACATGAGAGATTACACCTCTATGTAACAGGCTGAAATAGGTTGGTGTATGACAAGGTGGAGGGTGTCTATAGGATTGGTGAAAATTTGAATCTCACTATAGATTTGAGTACACAGATCTATTGTCTCAGGACCAGGAGAGATTCATTGTAAGAGGATGAAATTGGATGGTGTATGACAAAGGGGAGGGTGTCTATAGGATTGGTGAGAATTTGGATCTAACTAGAGATTTGAGGATGCTGAACTATTGTCTCAGGCACAGGAGAGATTACACCTCAATGTAACAGGCTGAAATTGGATGGTGTATGACAAGGTGGAGGGTGTCTATAGGATTGGTGAGAATTTGAATCTCACTATTGATTTGAGTACACAAAACTATTGTCTCAGGACCAGGAGAGATTCAATGTAACAAGCTGAAATTGGATGGTGTATGACAAGGTGGAGGGTGTCTATAAGATTGGTGAGAATTTGCATCTCACTAGAGATTTGAGGATGCTGAACTATTGTCTCCAGCATAGGAGAGATTACACCTCAATATAACAGGCTGAAATTGGATGGTATATGACAAGGTGGAGGGTGTCTATAGGATTGGTGACAATTTGAATCTCACTATAGATTTGAGGATGCAGAACTATTGTCTCAGGACCAGGAGAGATTAAACATCAGTGTAACAGGCTGAAATTTGATGGTGTATGACAAGGTGGAGGGTGTTTATAGTATTTGTGAGAATTTGAATCTCACTATAGATTTGAGGATGCTGAACTATTGTCTCAGGCACAGGAGAAATTACACCTCAATATAACAGGCTGAAATTGGATGGAGTATGACAAGATACAGTGTGTCCATAGGATTGGTGAGAATTTCAATCTCACTACAGATTTGAGGACACAGAACTATTGTCTCAGGACCAGGAGAGATTCAATGTAACAGGCTGAATTTGGATGGTGTATGACAAGGAGGAAGGTGTCTATAGGATTGGTGAGAATTTGGATCTCATTAGAGATTTGAGGATGCTGAACTATTGTCTCAGGCACAGGAGAGATTACACCTCAATGTAGCAGGCTGAAATTGGATGGTGTATGACAAGTTGCAGGGTGTCTATAGGAATGGTGAGAATTTGAATCTCACTATAGATTTGAGGACGAAGAACTATTGTCTCAGTGCGAGGAGAAATTACACCTCAATATAACAGGATGAAATTGTACGGTGTATGACAAGGTGGAGGGTGTCTATAGGATTGGTGACAATTTGAATCTCACTATAGATTTGATGATGCAGAACTATTGTCTCAGGACCAGGAGCGATTAAACATCAGTGTAACAGGCTGAAATTTGATGGTGTATGACAAGGTGGAGGGTGTCTATAGGATTGGTGACAATTTGAATCTCACTATAGATTTGAGGACACAGAACTATTGTCTCAGGACCAGGAGAGATTCAATGTAACACGCTGAATTTGGATGGTGTATGACAATGAGGAGGGTGTCTATAGGATTGGTGAGAATTTGGATCTCACTAGAGATTTGAGGATGCTGAACTATTGTCTCAGGCACAGTAGAGATTTCACCTCAATGTAACAGGCTGAAATTGGATGGTGTATGACAAGTTGCAGGGTGTTTATAGGATTGGTGAGAATTTGAATCTCACTACAGATTTCAGAACGCAGAACTATTGTCTCAGGACCAGGAGAGATAACACCTCAATGTAACAGGCTGAAATTGGATGGTGTATGACAAGGTGTAGGGTGTCTATAGGATTGGTGAGAATTTGGACCTCACTAGAGATTTGTGCGATGCAGAACTATTGTCTCAGGCACAGGAGAGATTACACCTCAATGTAAGAGGCTGAAATTGTAGGGTGTATGACAAGGTGGAGGGTGTCTATAGGATTGGTGAGAATTTGGATCTCACTATAGATTTGAGGACACAGAACTATTGTCTGAGGACCAGGAGAGATTCAATGTAACAGGCTGAAATTGGATGGTGTATGACAAGGTGGAGGGTGTCTATAGGATTGGTGAGAATTTGGATCTCACTAGAGATTTGAGGATGCTGAACTATTGTCTCAGGCACAGGAGAGATTACACCTCAATGTAACAGGCTGAAATTCAATGGTGTATGACAAGGTGGAGGGTGTTTATAGTATTGGTGAGAATTTGAATCTCACTAGGGATTTGAGGATGCTGAACTATTGTCTCAGGCACAGGAGAAATTACACCTCAATGTAACTGGCTGAAATTAGATGGTGTATGACAAGGTGGAGGGTGTCTATAGTATTGGTGAGAATTTGAATCTCACTATAGATTTGAGGATGCTGAACTATTGTCTCAGGACTAGTGTTGAGCATTCCGATACCGCCAGTATCGGGTATCGGCCGATATCAGCGGTATCGGAATTCCGATACTTAATTCCGATACTTTTTTCATATCGGATTCCGGGATCGGAATCGGAATAGGAAGTTCCCATCATGCTATGAGCCTGCTTGCTTTGATTAAGCCAATGGGAATCCTCCGAAGTGTGGGCACATCCTGTTAGGCATGTAGGCATGTTAACTATTGGCATGGCTGTGATTGGCTGCCGAAATGATGTCATGATGCACTATAAAAGCCACCGCAGCCGCCATTTCTGGTCACTCTGCTGTGAATTCAGTTAGGGACAGGCTGCTGTAGAAGACTGTGAGGGACAGTTAGAAATAGCGATTCTAAAAACAATATTGTGCTTTATCCAGGCTACATAAACCACCACTGTAGCTTGCTTTTCCCTAGCAGCGCTGTTTTCACAGCTGTCTGCAAGGGCTGTGTGAGTGCAGCTCACGCTGTGGAGTGGGTCCTGCAGCCACGTCAGGCTGTAGGCCACCCAGTGTGATCACTGCTGCCTCATACATCTTTTATTTTTTGAGCTGCATTTTTTAAATAATTTCAATCTAGTGTGCTTCCATCCGTATCCATATACGTTGGTTGCAAACACTAGTAGTAGACAGCGGAGCCTTTCTGCAGCCTTTCAGTGCTAGTGTCCACTTTGCTGCACTGTTCACGGCTGTCTGAGAGGTCTCTGACTGTGTGTGAGTGCAGCTCACGCTGAGTAGTGTGTCCTGCAGCTACGTCTGGCTGTAGGACGCTCAGCGTGCGTCACTGCCTCACACATATTTTTATTTGAGTGCAGCTCATTTTTTCTTCTATTAGTGTGCATCCATCCGTCTCCATCTACGGTGGTTGCAAACACTATATAGGAGTACACAGCGGAGCCTTTCTGCAGCCTGTCAGTGCCAGTGCCCACTTAGCTGCACTGTTGACGGCTGTCTGAGAGGTCTCTGACTGTGTGTGAGTGCAGCTCACGCTGAGTAGAGTGTCCTGCAGCTACGTCTGGTTGTAGGACGCTCAACGTGCGTCACTGCCTCACACATATTTGTCTCTGAGTGCAGCTCATTTTTTCTTCTCCTATTAGTGTGCATCCATCCGTATCCATCAACATTGGTTGGTTGCAAACACTATATAGGAGTAGATAGAGGAGCCTTTTTTTCTGGCTTGTGCCCTGCCGGCGCAGCCAGATTAGTATTACCCAATTTTTTTGGAGCCTCATCTTTTGCATTGTAGGTTACCTGCCTGCATTGTAATAGCTCCAAAAAGTTGGTGATACTATCAGTTTCAATTCTTTGTTCTCATACTTTGAGTTTGTTTCAAACAAAGAAACCACATAAAAAGTTCACCAAACACTACATTTTGAACTTGTGTAGGCCACATCAGCTCCTATTAAAGTCTAGTCCACACACACACACTTCATAAAATTAGTGTTTCTTGTACCTGTAACCAGCTGTTCAGGAATAAGCACACTAAGGCCCCCCTTTGTCCTTTTTTGCCTATCTTAAGCAGTCTTGCAAGATGAAGAAGGCAGGGAGTAAGGCGCGGGGGCGTGGGCGTGGGCGTGGAGTTTCAGCAGGGAGAGGACGTGGGGATTCTGCAGGGAGAGGACGTGGGGATTCTACAGGTAGAGGACGTGGGGATTCTGGGCCTGCTGCGGGCACCAGTGGATCAGCATCCCCCAGTTTTAGCAGGCAACAGTCCTTTATGCGCAGCTTTGTAGGACCTCAACGTACCCCACTGCTGCGGGAGGAACAAATTGAAGCCGTTGTCGGATGGATGGCAGCTAACGCATCGACTTCAATTACTTCCGCATCCTCTCAGGGTCAGAGCACTGAAGAGCAACCATCTGTCTCTTCACCACCTGCCAAAGTGCCCAGGCAGTCAGAGAGACATGGACAGGAGCCATCACAATCTCTACTTCTGTTCTCGGAATCTGTTGGCTTGGAAAGAGGGGGCCAGCCAAGCAGCATTCCTGAATGTGAAGAAGAGGGAGTATGCAGTGATGCGCAACTTCTTTGTCCCTCTGAATCTGAAGAGGCGAGTGGGCCAGTGCCTATGGTCAGCACACCTCAGTACGCATCAGATGATGACGAGACTCAGTTGCCACTTTCTGGTGCGTACGGTGCTGGCGAGACAACCCCGGAGAAGCAGCTGTTTGAAGAGGGGAGGGAAGATGATGAGGTCCTTGACCCATCATGGCGTGAGCAACAGGAAGGTGGTGGGAGCAGCTCGGAGGAAGAGATTCCCCTACCGGCCAAAACAGGAGGCAGAGGGAGGGGGAAGACTTGGTTGCCTGTACCCTCCACTTCGGCACCCGTTAGGAGCATTCCTCCTTCCAAAGGCAAACCGGGCGCTCACAAGAGTTGCAGTGCGTGGTCCTTTTTTGACACAGTTGCAGATGACATTTGCTTTGTCAAATGCAAGCTGTGTCATCAGAGAGTCAAAAGAGGGAGAAATGTCAGCAACCTCAATACCACAAATATGTGGAAACATGTGCGCACCAAGCACGAGTTGGAGTTGCAGAGACACCCTCAAGACGTAGGCCAACGTACAGCACCACCTACCACCTCTTCAGTTCGTGTTGGGCCCTCTTCCTCCAGCTCACACACTGCTGGTTCGGCTTCCTCACAGGATCGCCAAGGAAGAACCTCTGCCACTGTTGTCCGGAGACCCTGTCAGATTCCACCCATAACAGCACGTTCCCATCCATCACAGCCATCGGTAGCACAGGCATGGGATAAAAGGCGCCCTTACTCGGCAAACCATCCCCGAGCACAGTCTCTGAATGCTGGCATTGCCAAACTTCTGGCAGTTGAAATGCTGTCATTCAGGCTGGTGGACACTGACACCTTCCGGGACTTAATGGCATTGGCAGTCCCCCAATACAACGTGCCCAGCCGCTTTTATTTCAGCAGGCGAGCCGTCCCTGCCCTGCAGAAACATGTTGAGGGCAAAATAAAACATGCGCTACTAAACGCCGTTAGTAGCAAGGTCCACCTGACCACCGATGCGTGGACCAGTAACCATGGACAGGGACGATACCTTTCCCTCACTGCCCACTGGGTCAATGTTGTGGAGCCGGGTACGGATCTGGAGAGTGGCGCTGTACGTGTTCTTCCAACGCCACGGATTGCAGGACTCCAGTCTGTACACATAGACTCCTCCTCCTACTCAAGTTCCTCAGAAACAGCAGAGCAGGAGCCTGTTACGACCGATATGAGCACAGCCGTGGCCAAACGTCAACAGGCTGTACTCAAATTAATTTCTTTGGGGAATCGAAGCCACACAGCGCAGGAGCTCTGGAATGCTATCAAGCTGGAGAGCGATGTGTGGTTTGGGCCAGCGAATCTCCAGCCGGGCTTGGTAGTGTGTGACAATGGCCGAAATCTGGTGGCAGCTCTTGGCCTAGGCAACCTCACACACATCCCATGTCTGGCACATGTTCTTAACTTGGTCGTGCAGAGCTTTCTGAGGGACTATCCGGATCTTGATGCACTGTTGCACAAGGTCCGCATAGAGTGCGCTCACTTGCGACGTTCCAGCACGGCAAGATCGCGCCTCGCTGCTCTGCAGCGACGATTTGGCCTTCCAGAACATCGCATCATATGTGACCTACCCACCCGGTGGAATTCAACGTTACATATGTTGGAGCGGTTGTGTGAGCAGCAGGCAGCAGTCATGGAGTACCAGCTGCATCAGGCGCAAACAAGTCGCACTGTGCGCCGTTCACACTTCAGCACCATTGAGTGGGCCTCTATGAAGGACATCTGCCTCGTTTTGCGTGCCTTCGATGAATCCACGCGGATGGCGAGTGCAGATGATGCACTAGTCAGCATGACTGTCCCCCTTATCTGCCTGCTTCAACAAACACTGCAAGCACTAAGGGATGAGGTTTCAGAAGAGGTGGAGGATGAGGAGTCCCAAATGCCATCTGCTTCTGGACAGTCTGCGCTACGTGTTTCCTCACAAAGGCCTAGGCAGGGGACACTTTGTGAGGAGGATGAGGAGGAGTCGATGGAGGAGGAAGACATCTCTCCAGAGGAGGGAGGTACACAAACCTCTACTCAGTATGTACAGCGAGGGTGGGGTGATGCAGAGCAGGTCGAGGTCACGCCTCAAACAGGGGACAGCGGTTCTTTGGCAGTTGGGAGTCTGCAGCACATGGTTGATTTCATGCTGCAGTGCCTGAGAAACGACCGCCGCATCGCCCACATTCTCGTCTCGGCTGATTATTGGGTGTACACCCTCCTAGATCCTCGCTACCGGGACAGCGTACAAAGGCTCATACCAACGTTGAACCGGGAGCGTAAAATGCGGGAGTACGAAGAGTCACTGGTGCAGTCCATAATGTTTTCCATTCCACCCGACAGCATTGTTGCAAGTGCTTTACAAAGCAGCTCTGTGCGTCGAGGCAGTGGAGGAAACTCTGCACAAAGAGGGAGCAGAGGCAGTGCCGCAGCACAAGGCAAGACCACTATGGCCCAAATGTGGCAAAGTTTTGTGTGTCCACCACAATTGTCTACACCATCAGCGACGCCTCGAGTCAGCAGGAGGCAACGCTTCCGTCAGATGGTGTCAGACTACATGTCTTGCCCTGTCGCTGTACTCCCAGATGGCTCTTCCCCCTTCAAGTTTTGGGTCTCTAAGCTGGATACATGGCCAGAGCTTAGCCAGTATGCATTGGAGGTGCTGGCTTGCCCTGCTGCCAGTGTATTATCGGAACGTGTCTTTAGTGCCGCAGGTGGTGTACTAACAGACCGTCGCACGCGACTATCTTCCGATAATGTTGACCGGCTGACTTTTCTGAAAATGAACAAGGCCTGGATCTCCAAAGACTTTGCCATTCCTCTTACAGACTAAATTAGTGGTTGGCAACTGTATCCAGGTCTGCTGGTGTGTTCATTTTTCTACCACCTGAACTATAATCCCTGTGCTTCAACACAGCCAGTTGTCGCTCAGATGTGTCGTCTGCACAGAGAAACACACTAGCTCCTGTGTTACTGGGGTTCAGTAATGCCAGCTGATCCCCTGCTGTGTGGACGGCAGAGTCACCAGCTCCATCAACATTCAAACCACTACTGATTTTTAACCGTGCCCAACTTAGGTCTCTGGCTCCACTGTCTCTACTATTTCCCCTGACCTCCAACCCCGCCATCTACATCTCTGAAGTGGCGTCAGCACAATCTACACTTGTTCCTGTGTTCCTGTGGCTCAGTCCCATCAGTTTATCCCCTGATGTGTGTCCGGCAAGGTCTCCTGCTCTGTCCACATTCCCATAACCAGTAGTGGGAATGAGGACAGAGCTGGCGAACTTGCCGGACAAACATCAGGGGATCAACTGATGGGACTGAGCACCAGTAACACAGGAACAAGTGTAGATTGTGCTGACGCCACTTCAGAGATGTAGCTGGCGGGGTTGGAGGCCAGGGTAAATAGTAGAGACAGTGGAGCCAGAGGCCTAAGTGGAGCATGGTTAGAATCAGTAGTAGTCCACAACCTCCATAAAAACCGCTGCCCATTGGCCTCTGCATGCGGCATGCGTAATCCTGGGCACCAACAGCGTCAGTTGGTGTTCAGAAGTGTCGTCTCCACAGAGCCAAACACGTTCGTTCAAGTGTTAGTGGGGTTCAGCACTGCCAGCTGTTCCCCTGCTGTGGAGATGGCAAGTCTCCTGCTGCCTTCACCTGCCAAAATCCAGTAGGCCCCAGCCTGCTCCTCGCCTAATCCTGGGCTCCAACAGCGTCAGTTGGTGTTCAGAAGTGTCGTCTCCACAGAACCAAACACGTTCGTTCAAGTGTTAGTGGGGTTCAGCACTGCCAGCTGTTCCCCTGCTGTGGAGATGGCAAGTCTCCTGCTGCCTTCACCTGCCAAAATCCAGTAGGCCCCAGCCTGCTCCTCGCCTAATCCTGGGCTCCAACAGCGTCAGTTGGTGTTCAGAAGTGTCGTCTCCACAGAACCAAACACGTTCGTTCAAGTGTTAGTGGGGTTCAGCACTGCCAGCTGTTCCCCTGCTGTGGAGATGGCAAGTCTCCTGCTGCATTCACCTGCCAAAATCCAGTAGGCCCCAGCCTGCTCCTCGCCTAATCCTGGGCTCCAACAGCGTCAGTTGGTGTTCAGAAGTGTCGTCTCCACAGAACCAAACACATTCGTTCAAGTGTTAGTGGGGTTCAGCACTGCCAGCTGTTCCCCTGCTGTGGAGATGGCAAGTCTCCTGCTGCATTCACCTGCCAAAATCCAGTAGGCCCCAGCCTGCTCCTCGCCTAATCCTGGGCTCCAACAGCGTCAGTTGGTGTTCAGAAGTGTCGTCTCCACAGAACCAAACACATTCGTTCAAGTGTTAGTGGGGTTCAGCACTGCCAGCTGTTCCCCTGCTGTGGAGATGGCAAGTCTCCTGCTGCATTCACCTGCCAAAATCCAGTAGGCCCCAGCCTGCTCCTCGCCTAATCCTGGGCTCCAACAGCGTCAGTTGGTGTTCAGAAGTGTCGTCTCCACAGAACCAAACACATTCGTTCAAGTGTTAGTGGGGTTCAGCACTGCCAGCTGTTCCCCTGCTGTGGAGATGGCAAGTCTCCTGCTGCATTCACCTGCCAAAATCCAGTAGGCCCCAGCCTGCTCCTCGCCTAATCCTGGGCTCCAACAGCGTCAGTTGGTGTTCAGAAGTGTCGTCTCCACAGAACCAAACACATTCGTTCAAGTGTTAGTGGGGTTCAGCACTGCCAGCTGTTCCCCTGCTGTGGAGATGGCAAGTCTCCTGCTGCCTTCACCTGCCAAAATCCAGTAGGCCCCAGCCTGCTCCTCGCCTAATCCTGGGCTCCAACAGCGTCAGTTGGTGTTCAGAAGTGTCGTCTCCACAGAACCAAACACATTCGTTCAAGTGTTAGTGGGGTTCAGCACTGCCAGCTGTTCCCCTGCTGTGGAGATGGCAAGTCTCCTGCTGCATTCACCTGCCAAAATCCAGTAGGCCCCAGCCTGCTCCTCGCCTAATCCTGGGCTCCAACAGCGTCAGTTGGTGTTCAGAAGTGTCGTCTCCACAGAACCAAACACATTCGTTCAAGTGTTAGTGGGGTTCAGCACTGCCAGCTGTTCCCCTGCTGTGGAGATGGCAAGTCTCCTGCTGCATTCACCTGCCAAAATCCAGTAGGCCCCAGCCTGCTCCTCGCCTAATCCTGGGCTCCAACAGCGTCAGTTGGTGTTCAGAAGTGTCGTCTCCACAGAACCAAACACATTCGTTCAAGTGTTAGTGGGGTTCAGCACTGCCAGCTGTTCCCCTGCTGTGGAGATGGCAAGTCTCCTGCTGCATTCACCTGCCAAAATCCAGTAGGCCCCAGCCTGCTCCTCGCCTAATCCTGGGCTCCAACAGCGTCAGTTGGTGTTCAGAAGTGTCGTCTCCACAGAACCAAACACATTCGTTCAAGTGTTAGTGGGGTTCAGCACTGCCAGCTGTTCCCCTGCTGTGGAGATGGCAAGTCTCCTGCTGCATTCACCTGCCAAAATCCAGTAGGCCCCAGCCTGCTCCTCGCCTAATCCTGGGCTCCAACAGCGTCAGTTGGTGTTCAGAAGTGTCGTCTCCACAGAACCAAACACATTCGTTCAAGTGTTAGTGGGGTTCAGCACTGCCAGCTGTTCCCCTGCTGTGGAGATGGCAAGTCTCCTGCTGCCTTCACCTGCCAAAATCCAGTAGGCCCCAGCCTGCTCCTCGCCTAATCCTGGGCTCCAACAGCGTCAGTTGGTGTTCAGAAGTGTCGTCTCCACAGAACCAAACACATTCGTTCAAGTGTTAGTGGGGTTCAGCACTGCCAGCTGTTCCCCTGCTGTGGAGATGGCAGTCTCTCCTGCTGTCTCCGCATTACAAAGACAGTAGGCCTCTGCCTACACCCTCCTATTTCCTGGGCTTCAACACAGCCAGTTGTAGTTCGGAAGTGCCGTCCACACGGAAAGAGACACTTGCTCCCGTGTCTCAGTGGGGTTCAGTAACGTCAGCTGATCCCCTGCTGTGTGGATGGCAGTCTCTCCTGCTGTCACCTCATTCAAAATTCAGTAGGCCTCTGCCTACACCCTCCTATTTCCTGGGCTTCAACACAGCCAGTTGTAGTTCGGAAGTGCCGTCCACACGGAAAGAGATACTTGCTCCCGTGTCTCAGTGGGGTTCAGTAACGTCAGCTGATCCCCTGCTGTGTGGATGGCAGTCTCTCCTGCTGTAAACTCATTCAAAATACAGTAGGCCTCTGCCTACACCCTCCTATTTCCTGGGCTTCAACACAGCCAGTTGTAGTTCGGAAGTGCCGTCCACACGGAAAGAGACACTTGCTCCCGTGTCTCAGTGGGGTTCAGTAACGTCAGCTGATCCCCTGCTGTGTGGATGGCAGTCTCTCCTGCTGTAAACTCATTCAAAATACAGTAGGCCTCTGCCTACACCCTCCTATTTCCTGGGCTTCAACACAGCCAGTTGTAGTTCGGAAGTGCCGTCCACACGGAAAGAGATACTTGCTCCCGTGTCTCAGTGGGGTTCAGTAACGTCAGCTGATCCCCTGCTGTGTGGATGGCAGTCTCTCCTGCTGTCACCTCATTCAAAATTCAGTAGGCCTCTGCCTACACCCTCCTATTTCCTGGGCTTCAACACAGCCAGTTGTAGTTCGGAAGTGCCGTCCACACGGAAAGAGATACTTGCTCCCGTGTCTCAGTGGGGTTCAGTAACGTCAGCTGATCCCCTGCTGTGTGGATGGCAGTCTCTCCTGCTGTAAACTCATTCAAAATACAGTAGGCCTCTGCCTACACCCTCCTATTTCCTGGGCTTCAACACAGCCAGTTGTAGTTCGGAAGTGCCGTCCACACGGAAAGAGATACTTGCTCCCGTGTCTCAGTGGGGTTCAGTAACGTCAGCTGATCCCCTGCTGTGTGGATGGCAGTCTCTCCTGCTGTCACCTCATTCAAAATTCAGTAGGCCTCTGCCTACACCCTCCTATTTCCTGGGCTTCAACACAGCCAGTTGTAGTTCGGAAGTGCCGTCCACACGGAAAGAGACACTTGCTCCCGTGTCTCAGTGGGGTTCAGTAACGTCAGCTGATCCCCTGCTGTGTGGATGGCAGTCTCTCCTGCTGTCACCTCATTCAAAATTCAGTAGGCCTCTGCCTACACCCTCCTATTTCCTGGGCTTCAACACAGCCAGTTGTAGTTCGGAAGTGCCGTCCACACGGAAAGAGATACTTGCTCCCGTGTCTCAGTGGGGTTCAGTAACGTCAGCTGATCCCCTGCTGTGTGGATGGCAGTCTCTCCTGCTGTAAACTCATTCAAAATACAGTAGGCCTCTGCCTACACCCTCCTATTTCCTGGGCTTCAACACAGCCAGTTGTAGTTCGGAAGTGCCGTCCACACGGAAAGAGACACTTGCTCCCGTGTCTCAGTGGGGTTCAGTAACGTCAGCTGATCCCCTGCTGTGTGGATGGCAGTCTCTCCTGCTGTCACCTCATTCAAAATTCAGTAGGCCTCTGCCTACACCCTCCTATTTCCTGGGCTTCAACACAGCCAGTTGTAGTTCGGAAGTGCCGTCCACACGGAAAGAGATACTTGCTCCCGTGTCTCAGTGGGGTTCAGTAACGTCAGCTGATCCCCTGCTGTGTGGATGGCAGTCTCTCCTGCTGTAAACTCATTCAAAATACAGTAGGCCTCTGCCTACACCCTCCTATTTCCTGGGCTTCAACACAGCCAGTTGTAGTTCGGAAGTGCCGTCCACACGGAAAGAGATACTTGCTCCCGTGTCTCAGTGGGGTTCAGTAACGTCAGCTGATCCCCTGCTGTGTGGATGGCAGTCTCTCCTGCTGTCACCTCATTCAAAATTCAGTAGGCCTCTGCCTACACCCTCCTATTTCCTGGGCTTCAACACAGCCAGTTGTAGTTCGGAAGTGCCGTCCACACGGAAAGAGATACTTGCTCCCGTGTCTCAGTGGGGTTCAGTAACGTCAGCTGATCCCCTGCTGTGTGGATGGCAGTCTCTCCTGCTGTAAACTCATTCAAAATACAGTAGGCCTCTGCCTACACCCTCCTATTTCCTGGGCTTCAACACAGCCAGTTGTAGTTCGGAAGTGCCGTCCACACGGAAAGAGACACTTGCTCCCGTGTCTCAGTGGGGTTCAGTAACGTCAGCTGATCCCCTGCTGTGTGGATGGCAGTCTCTCCTGCTGTAAACTCATTCAAAATACAGTAGGCCTCTGCCTACACCCTCCTATTTCCTGGGCTTCAACACAGCCAGTTGTAGTTCGGAAGTGCCGTCCACACGGAAAGAGACACTTGCTCCCGTGTCTCAGTGGGGTTCAGTAACGTCAGCTGATCCCCTGCTGTGTGGATGGCAGTCTCTCCTGCTGTCACCTCATTCAAAATTCAGTAGGCCTCTGCCTACACCCTCCTATTTCCTGGGCTTCAACACAGCCAGTTGTAGTTCGGAAGTGCCGTCCACACGGAAAGAGATACTTGCTCCCGTGTCTCAGTGGGGTTCAGTAACGTCAGCTGATCCCCTGCTGTGTGGATGGCAGTCTCTCCTGCTGTAAACTCATTCAAAATACAGTAGGCCTCTGCCTACACCCTCCTATTTCCTGGGCTTCAACACAGCCAGTTGTAGTTCGGAAGTGCCGTCCACACGGAAAGAGATACTTGCTCCCGTGTCTCAGTGGGGTTCAGTAACGTCAGCTGATCCCCTGCTGTGTGGATGGCAGTCTCTCCTGCTGTAAACTCATTCAAAATACAGTAGGCCTCTGCCTACACCCTCCTATTTCCTGGGCTTCAACACAGCCAGTTGTAGTTCGGAAGTGCCGTCCACACGGAAAGAGATACTTGCTCCCGTGTCTCAGTGGGGTTCAGTAATGTCAGCTGATCCCCTGCTGTGTGGATGGCAAAGTCTCCTGCTGCCTACACAGTCGTACCACTACTGATTTTTAACCGTGCTCCAATTAGGCCTGTGGCTCCACTGTCTCTCGTATTTCCCCTGTCCTCCAACCCTGCCAGTTACAGCTCCGAAGTGGCGTCTGCACAATCCACACTTGTTCCTGTGTTACAGGTGTTCAGTCCGATCAGTTAATCCCCTGATGTGTGTCCGGCAATGTCGCCTGCTCTGTCCACATTCCCATTATCGGAATGTGGACAGAGCAGGCGACATTGCCGGACACACATCAGGGGATTAACTGACCGGACTGAACACCTGTAACACAGGAACAAGTGTGGATTGTGCAGACGCCACTTCGGAGCTGTAACTGGCGGGGTTGGAGGACAGGGGAAATACGAAAATCAGTGAATCCACAGGCCTAAGTGGAGCTTGGTTCAAATTAGTAGTCTACAACCGATCTTAAAATTTCTTCAATGCAGCCTAAGCCTGCTCCGTGCTTGTCCCTGGGCTTCAACACAGCCAGTTGTTGCTCGGAAGTGCCGTCTTCACAGAGTAAAACACTAGCTCCTGTGTTTGTGGGGTTCAGTAACGTCAGCTGTTCCCCTGCTGTTTTGATGGCAATCTGTCCTGCTGCCTCCCAATTGACAGCACATCAGGCCTCAGCCTGCTAAGTGCTTGTCCTGGGCTCCAACATCGCCAGTTGCTGCTCATAACTGACTTTGGCACGGGTACTCCCTCCTGCCCAGCTTGGTTCCAGCCCTGCCTGCTGTTTCCGGGAAGTGTCAATGTCAGTTTGCCACCCCAAGTTGCCATGTCGTGTTGCGGTTGGGTTAGCCGAGGCTAGGGTGCCAGCAGTTTAGGTGCTTCCTATGTGGACTGCGGGTTCTGGTAAGAAAGGTTTGTTCCATAGTGCCAGTAGGACAAGCACCCCCTGTAGGACTGTGTGATTCGGTAACTGCGGCCAGCTTGCGGCATGCCAACTTTGCTTTTCAGGGGTAACTTCTGATACCCCTCCGGGTTCCAGCACCGTCAGCTGGTTCTCATCAGAGCCTTTGGCCTAGGTGCCTCCATCTCGGTATCCGAGTTCCAGCAACGTCTGCTGGTCCTTGGTAGTGCTTTGTAGCACAGGTACCTCCTGCTTAGTAACCGGGTTCCAGCACCGTCAGCTGGTCCTCGGTTGTGCCATTGGCTCTTATTCCTTCTGCTGCCCCTCCGGGTGCCAGCACTGTCAGCTGGTCCTCGCTATTTCCATTTGCTCTTGCAGCTTATGCTACCCCTCCGGGTTCCAGCACCGTCAGCTGGTTCTCGTCAGAGCCTTTGGCCTAGGTGCCTCCATCTCGGTATCCGAGTTCCGGCAACGTCTGCTGGTCCTTGGTAGTGCTTTGTAGCACAGGTACCTCCTGCTTAGTAACCGGGTTCCAGCACCGTCAGCTGGTCCTCGGTTGTGCCATTGGCTCTTATTCCTTCTGCTGCCCCTCCGGGTGCCAGCACTGTCAGCTGGTCCTCGCTATTTCCATTTGCTCTTGCAGCTTATGCTACCCCTCCGGGTTCCAGCACCGTCAGCTGGTTCTCGTCAGAGCGTTTGGCCTAGGTGCCTCCATCTCGGTATCCGAGTTCCGGCAACGTCTGCTGGTCCTTGGTAGTGCTTTGTAGCACAGGTACCTCCTGCTTAGTAACCGGGTTCCAGCACCGTCAGCTGGTCCTCGGTAGTGCCATTGGCTCTTGTTCCTTCTGCTGCCCCTCCGGGTGCCAGTACCGTCAGCTGGTTCAAGAGGACAAAGAACAGGAAGACAACCACCAAGATGCAGAACAACAAGAGAGAGAAGACAAAGAAGCATAAAAAAAACAAAGCAGAAGAACATTAAGCATAAGACTAATACTCTGAGCAAATGATATTATCTTATTTATAAGCAGAAGAAGACTAAGCAGTGTATGGGGGTGAGTCCGTTCCTCCTCGTGGTGCCCCTGGAAAAGGCCTGCTTCTGCAGGCCAAACTGAACGCGGACAAATCCTGTTGTAAATCTTTTGTGACAGGCAGAACGGAAGGTGTAAACTTCTAACTTTTCTAGATAACAACTACAGGAATGCCTGACACAAACAAGAATATGATGAAGAAGAATAGGAAGAAGATGAAGAAGCTGAATATGTAGAATAATAATTGTTGAATAAGAAGAATATGAAGAATGTAAGAAAAGGAAGAAGAAGAAGAAGAAGAAGAAGAAGAAGAAGAAGAAGAAGAAGAAGAATGTAAAAAAAGGAAGTAGAAGAAGAAGAAGAAGAATGTAAAAAAAGGAATAAGAAGAAGAATGTAAAAAAAGGAAGTAGAAGAAGAAGAAGAAGAATGTAAAAAAAGGAAGTAGAAGAAGAAGAAGAAGAATGTAAAAAAAGGAAGTAGAAGAAGAAGACATACATGTCTGGCAAAATATAAATGAGGCTAACATAGTCAATATCTTTGTAACTCCTAACATCTTTAAAAAAAAAAGTTTAATTCCTGCTATTCCATTTGATTGGGCTAAACCTCTATGGCTTTAATGTCTCCTCCACCTCCCACAATACATTCTACATTATTCTTAGTTGTTTTTCTTCATGTAGAATTAACCTACAAGGAAAGAAAGGGTTTTTTTTAATTCCGATATTTTGGCCCCATTGACTTGCATTGGTTCCCGGTATCGGAATCGGCGATACCGATACTTTTTTTTAAGATCGGCCGATCCATTCCGATCCGATATTTTCAAGTATCGGCTGGTATCGCTCAACTCTACTCAGGACCAGGAGAGATTCAATGTAACAGGATGAAATTGGATGGTATGACAAGGTGGAGGGTGTCTATAGGATTGGTGAGAATTTGGATCTCACTAGAGATTTGAGGATGCTGAACTATTGTCTCAGGCACAGGAGAGATTACACCTCAATGTAACAGGCTGAAATTCGATGGTGTATGACAAGGTGGAGGGTGTTTATAGTATTGGTGAGAATTTGAATCTCACTAGGGATTTGAGGATGCTGAACTATTGTCTCAGGCACAGGAGAAATTACACCTCAATGTAACTGGCTGAAATTAGATGGTGTATGACAAGTTGGAGGGTGTCTATAGGATTGGTGAGAATTTGAATCTCACTAGCCATTTGAGGATGCTGAATTCTTGTCTCAGGCACAGGAGAGATTACACCTCAATGTAACAGGCTGAAATTGGATGGTGTATGAAAAGGCTGAGGGTGTCTATAGGATTGGTGAGAATTTGGATCTCACTAGAGATTCTACGACGCTGAACTATTGTCTCAGGCACAGGAGAGATTCACTGTAACAGGATGAAATTGGATGGTGTATGACAAAGGGGAGGGTGTCTATAGGATTGGTGAGAATTTGGATCTCACTAGAGATTTGAGGACGCAGAACTATTGCCTCAGAACCAGGAAAGATTACACCTCAATGTAACAGGCTGAAATTGGATGGTGTATGACAACGTGGAGGGTGTCTATAGGATTGGTGAGAATTTGGATCTCACTACAGGGCAAAAGCTTTGAAAAAGGATGAATGCTCATCGTCACAAAATAAGAGAAAAAAGAATGGATCTACCTGTGGCAAAACATTTTTGTATGATGGACCACAACACCATGGATATGAAATTACTGCTATTGAAATGTAACATTACATCTCAGAGAGGGAGAAGAGTCTGTGAGTATAAATTTATGATGACCTTTGACACTCTCGATGCTGGAATGAATGTGTCACATGGATTTATGTCTTTTTACATCAATTAAGGAATTTGCTCCTAACTCACTGTGGGGGCATCACAACACATTAGGAGACCCCAATCAGAGGACAATAAAACATTCGGACTCCTTATCTATGAACTGGTCCAATATTTATGTTTCTCCCTCTTCCTTAATTATTTCTGCATCACGTCGCTTGTCTCATCTATTGCATTTTTTCTGTGCTGTGTTGTGCATAAATATGTGACTCTTCAGATTTTGTATTAGTCTATGCCTGATGAAGGGACTTGAGTAGTCTCGAAAGCTTGCAATGTGTTACCATCTTTTCGGTTAGCCATTAAAAGGTATCAACCACTGAGGACTCTCAATTCTGAATATTTTAGAGATTTTAGGATGCTGAACTATTGTCTCAGGCATAGGAGAAATTACACCTCAATGTAACAGGCTGAAATTGGATGTGTATGACAAGGTGCAGTGTGTCCATAGGATTGGTGAGAATTTGAATCTCATTATAGATTTGAGGACACAGAACTATTGTCTCAGGACCAGGAGAGATTCAATGTAACAGGCTGAATTTGGATGGTGTATGACAAGGTGGAGGGTGTCTATAGGATTGGTGAGAATTTGAATCTCACTATTGATTTGAGTACACAAAACTATTGTCTCAGGACCAGGAGAGATTCAATGTAACAGGCTGAAATTGGATGTTGTATGACAAGGTGGATGGTGTGTATAGTATTGGTGAGAATTTGGATCTCACTAGAGATTTGAGGATGCTGAAATATTGTCTCAGGCACTTGAGAGATTACACCTCAATGTAACAGGCTGAAATTCAATGGTGTATGACAAGGTGGAGGGTGTTTATAGTATTGGTGAGAATTTGAATCTCACTAGGGATTTGAGGATGCTGAACTATTGTCTCAGGCACAGGAGAAATTACACCTCAATGTAACTGGCTGAAATTAGATGGTGTATGACAAGGTGGAGGGTGTCTATAGTATTGGTGAGAATTTGAATCTCACTATAGATTTGAGGATGCTGAACTATTGTCTCAGGACCAGGAGAGATTCAATGTAACAGGATGAAATTGGATGGTATGACAAGGTGGAGGGTGTCTATAGGATTGGTGAGAATTTGGATCTCACTAGAGATTTGAGGATGCTGAACTATTGTCTCAGGCACAGGAGAGATTACACCTCAATGTAACAGGCTGAAATTCGATGGTGTATGACAAGGTGGAGGGTGTTTATAGTATTGGTGAGAATTTGAATCTCACTAGGGATTTGAGGATGCTGAACTATTGTCTCAGGCACAGGAGAAATTACACCTCAATGTAACTGGCTGAAATTAGATGGTGTATGACAAGTTGGAGGGTGTCTATAGGATTGGTGAGAATTTGAATCTCACTAGCCATTTGAGGATGCTGAATTCTTGTCTCAGGCACAGGAGAGATTACACCTCAATGTAACAGGCTGAAATTGGATGGTGTATGAAAAGGCTGAGGGTGTCTATAGGATTGGTGAGAATTTGGATCTCACTAGAGATTCTACGACGCTGAACTATTGTCTCAGGCACAGGAGAGATTCACTGTAACAGGATGAAATTGGATGGTGTATGACAAAGGGGAGGGTGTCTATAGGATTGGTGAGAATTTGGATCTCACTAGAGATTTGAGGACGCAGAACTATTGCCTCAGAACCAGGAAAGATTACACCTCAATGTAACAGGCTGAAATTGGATGGTGTATGACAACGTGGAGGGTGTCTAAAGGATTGGTGAGAATTTGAATAGCACTATAGATTTGAGGATGCAAAACTATTGTCTCATGACAAGGAGAGATTAAACATCAATGTAACAGGCTGAATTTGGATGGTGTAAGACAAGGTGGAGGGTGTCTATAAGATTGATGAGAATTTGGATCTCACTAGATATTTGAGGACGCAGAACTATTGTCTCAGGCACAGGAGAGATTACACCTCAATGTAACAGGCTGAAATTGGATGGTGTATGACAAGGTGGAGGGTGTCTATAGGACTGGTGAGAATTTGAATCTCACTATAGATTTGAGGACACAGAACTATTGTCTCAGGACCAGGAGAGATTACACCTCATTGTACCAGGCTGAAATTGGATGGTGTATGACAAGGTGGAGGGTGTCTATAGGATTGGTGAGAATTTGGATCTCACTACAGGGCAAAAGCTTTGAAAAAGGATGAATGCTCATCGTCACAAAATAAGAGAAAAAAGAATGGATCTACCTGTGGCAAAACATTTTTGTATGATGGACCACAACACCATGGATATGAAATTACTGCTATTGAAATGTAACATTGCATCTCAGAGAGGGAGAAGAGTCTGTGAGTATAAATTTATGATGACCTTTGACACTCTCGATGCTGGAATGAATGTGTCACATGGATTTATGTCTTTTTACATCAATTAAGGAATTTGCTCCTAACTCACTGTGGGGGCATCACAACACATTAGGAGACCCCAATCAGAGGACAATAAAACATTCGGACTCCCTATCTATGAACTGGTCCAATATTTATGTTTCTCCCTCTTCCTTAATTATTTCTGCATCACGTCGCTTGTCTCATCTATTGCATTTTTTCTGTGCTGTGTTGTGCATAAATATGTGACTCTTCAGATTTTGTATTAGTCTATGCCTGATGAAGGGACTTGAGTAGTCTCGAAAGCTTGCAATGTGTTACCATCTTTTCGGTTAGCCATTAAAAGGTATCAACCACTGAGGACTCTCAATTCTGAATATTTTAGAGATTTTAGGACGCTGAACTATTGTCTCAGGCATAGGAGAAATTACACCTCAATGTAACAGGCTGAAATTGGATGTGTATGACAAGGTGCAGTGTGTCCATAGGATTGGTGAGAATTTGAATCTCATTATAGATTTGAGGACACAGAACTATTGTCTCAGGACCAGGAGAGATTCAATGTAACAGGCTGAATTTGGATGGTGTATGACAAGGTGGAGGGTGTCTATAGGATTGGTGAGAATTTGAATCTCACTATTGATTTGAGTACACAAAACTATTGTCTCAGGACCAGGAGAGATTCAATGTAACAGGCTGAAATTGGATGTTGTATGACAAGGTGGATGGTGTGTATAGTATTGGTGAGAATTTGGATCTCACTAGAGATTTGAGGATGCTGAAATATTGTCTCAGGCACTTGAGAGATTACACCTCAATGTAACAGGCTGAAATTGGATGGTGTATGACAAGGTGCATGGTGTCTATAGGATTTTTGAGAATTTGAATCTCACTATAGATTTGAGGACACAGAACTATTGTCTCAGGACCAGGAGAGATTCAATGTAACAGGCTGAAATTGGATGGTGTATGACAAGGTGGAGGGTGTCTATAGGATTGGTGAGAATTTGAATCTCACTAGCCATTTGAGGATGCTGAATTCTTGTCTCATGCACAGGAGAGATTACACCTCAATGTAATAGGCTGAAATTCGATGGTGTATAACAAGGTGGAGGGTGTGTATATAGGATTGGTGAGAATTTGAATCTCACTATAGATTGGAGAATACAGAACTATTGTCTCAGAACCAGGAGAGATTACACCTCAATGTAAAAGGATGAAATTGGATGGTGTATGAAAAGGTGGAGGGTGTCTATAGGATTGGTGAGAATTTGGATCTCACTAGAGATTCTACGACGCTGAATTGTTGTCTCAGACACAGGAGAGATTACACCTCAATGTAACAGGCTGAAATTGGATGGTGTATGACAAGGTGGAGGGTGTCTATAGGATTGGTGAAAATTTGAATCTCACTATAGATTTGAGTACACAGATCTATTGTCTCAGGACCAGGAGAGATTCATTGTAACAGGATGAAATTGGATGGTGTATGACAAAGGGGAGGGTGTCTATAGGATTGGTGAGAATTTGGATCTCACTAGAGATATGAGGATGCTGAACTATTGTCTCAGGCACATGAGAGATTACACCTCTATGTAACAGGCTGAAATAGGTTGGTGTATGACAAGGTGGAGGGTGTCTATAGGATTGGTGAGAATTTGAATCTCACTATTGATTTGAGTACACAAAACTATTGTCTCAGGACCAGGAGAGATTCAATGTAACAAGCTGAAATTGGATGGTGTATGACAAGGTGGAGGGTGTCTATAAGATTGGTGAGAATTTGCATCTCACTAGAGATTTGAGGATGCTGAACTATTGTCTCCAGCATAGGAGAGATTACACCTCAATATAACAGGCTGAAATTGGATGGTGTATGACAAGGTGGAGGGTGTCTATAGGATTGGTGACAATTTGAATCTCACTATAGATTTGAGGATGCAGAACTATTGTCTCAGGACCAGGAGAGATTAAACATCAGTGTAACAGGCTGAAATTTGATGGTGTATGACAAGGTGGAGGGTGTTTATAGCATTTGTGAGAATTTGAATCTCACTATAGATTTGAGGATGCTGAACTATTGTCTCAGGCACAGGAGAAATTACACCTCAATGTAACAGGCTGAAATTGGATAGAGTATGACAAGGTGCAGGGTGTCCATGGGATTGGTGAGAATTTGAATTTCACTACAGATTTGAGGACACAGAACTATTGTATCAGGCACAGGAGAGGTTCAATGTAACAGGCTGAATTTGGATGGTGTATGACAAGGTGGAGGGTGTCTATAGGATTGGTGAGAATTTGTATCTCACTATAGATTTGAGGACACAGAACTATTGTCTCAGGACCAGGAGAGATTACACCTCATTGTACCAGGCTGAAATTGGATGGTGTATGACAAGGTGGAGGGTGTCTATAGGATTGGTGGGAATTTGGATCTCACTACAGGGCAAAAGCTTTGAAAAAGGATGAATGCTCATCGTCACAAAATAAGAGAAAAAAGAATGGATCTACCTGTGGCAAAACATTTTTGTATGATGGACCACAACACCATGGATATGAAATTAATGCTATTGAAAGGTAACATTACATCTCAGAGAGAGAGAAGAGTATGTGAGTATAAATTTATGATGACCTTTGACACTCTCGATGCTGGAATGAATGTGTCACATGGATTTATGTCTTTTTACATCAATTAAGGAATTTGCTCCTAACTCACTGTGGGGGCATCACAACACATTAGGAGACCCCAATCGGAGGACAATAAAACATTCGGACTCCTTATCTATGAACTGGTCCAATATTTATGTTTCTCCCTCTTCCTTAATTATTTCTGCATCACGTCGCTTGTCTCATCTATTGCATTTTTTCTGTGCTGTGTTGTGCATAAATATGTGACTCTTCAGATTTTGTATTAGTCTATGCCTGATGAAGGGACTTGAGTAGTCTCAAAAGCTTGCAATGTGTTACCATCTTTTCGGTTAGCCATTAAAAGGTATCAACCACTGAGGACTCTCAATTCTGAATATTTTAGAGGTTTTAGGACGCTGAACTATTGTCTCAGGCATAGGAGAAATTACACCTCAATGTAACAGGCTGAAATTGGATGTGTATGACAAGGTGCAGTGTGTCCATAGGATTGGTGAGAATTTGAATCTCATTATAGATTTGAGGACACAGAACTATTGTCTCAGGACCAGGAGAGATTCAATGTAACAGGCTGAATTTGGATGGTGTATGACAAGGTGGAGGGTGTCTATAGGATTGGTGAGAATTTGAATCTCACTATTGATTTGAGTACACAAAACTATTGTCTCAGGACCAGGAGAGATTCAATGTAACAGGCTGAAATTGGATGTTGTATGACAAGGTGGATGGTGTGTATAGTATTGGTGAGAATTTGGATCTCACTAGAGATTTGAGGATGCTGAAATATTGTCTCAGGCACAGGAGAGATTACACCTCAATGTAACAGGCTGAAATTGGATGGTGTATGACAAGGTGCATGGTGTCTATAGGATTTTTGAGAATTTGAATCTCACTATAGATTTGAGGACACAGAACTATTGTCTCAGGACCAGGAGAGATTCAATGTAACAGGCTGAAATTGGATTGTGTATGACAAGGTGGAGGGTGTCTATAGGATTGGTGAGAATTTGAATCTCACTAGCCATTTGAGGATGCTGAATTCTTGTCTCATGCACAGGTGAGATTACACCTCAATGTAATAGGCTGAAATTCGATGGTGTATGACAAGGTGGAGGGTGTGTATATAGGATTGGTGAGAATTTGAATCTCACTATAGATTGGAGAATACAGAACTATTGTCTCAGAACCAGGAGAGATTACACCTCAATGTAAAAGGATGAAATTGGATGGTGTATGAAAAGGTGGAGGGTGTCTATAGGATTGGTGAGAATTTGGATCTCACTAGAGATTCTACGACGCTGAATTGTTGTCTCAGACACAGGAGAGATTACACCTCAATGTAACAGGCTGAAATTGGATGGTGTATGACAAGGTGGAGGGTGTCTATAGGATTGGTGAAAATTTGAATCTCACTATAGATTTGAGTACACAGATCTATTGTCTCAGGACCAGGAGAGATTCATTGTAACAGGATGAAATTGGATGGTGTATGACAAAGGGGAGGGTGTCTATAGGATTGGTGAGAATTTGGATCTCACTAGAGATATGAGGATGCTGAACTATTGTCTCAGGCACAGTAGAGATTTCACCTCAATGTAACAGGCTGAAATTGGATGGTGTATGACAAGTTGCAGGGTGTTTATAGGATTGGTGAGAATTTGAATCTCACTATAGCTTTCAGAACGCAGAACTATTGTCTCAGGACCAGGAGAGATAACACCTCAATGTAACAGGCTGAAATTGGATGGTGTATGACAAGGTGTAGGGTGTCTACAGGATTGGTGAGAATTTGGATCTCACTAGAGATTTGACGATACAGAACTATTGTCTCAGGCACAGGAGAGATTACACCTCAATGTAAGAGGCTGAAATTGTAGGGTGTATGACAAGGTGGAGGGTGTCTATAGGATTGGTGAGAATTTGAATCTCACTAGGGATTTGAGGATGCTGAACTATTGTCTCAGGCACAGGAGAAATTACACCTCAATGTAACTGGCTGAAATTAGATGGTGTATGACAAGGTGGAGGGTGTCTATAGGATTGGTGAGAATTTGAATCTCACTAGCCATTTGAGGATGCTGAATTCTTGTCTCAGGCACAGGAGAGATTACACCTCAATGTAACAGGCTGAAATTGGATGGTGTATGAAAAGGCTGAGGGTGTCTATAGGATTGGTGAGAATTTGGATCTCACTAGAGATTCTACGACGCTGAACTATTGTCTCAGGCACAGGAGAGATTACACCTCAATGTAACAGGATGAAATTGGATGGTGTATGACAAAGGGGAGGGTGTCTATAGGATTGGTGAGAATTTGGATCTCACTAGAGATTTGAGGACGCAGAACTATTGTCTCAGAACCAGGAAAGATTACACCTCAATGTAACAGGCTGAAATTGGATGGTGTATGACAACGTGGAGGGTGTCTAAAGGATTGGTGAGAATTTGAATCGCACTATAGATTTGAGGACGCAAAACTATTGTCTCATGACAAGGAGAGATTAAACATCAATGTAACAGGCTGAATTTGGATGGTGTAAGACAAGGTGGAGGGTGTCTATAGGATTGGTGAGAATTTGGATCTCACTAGATATTTGAGGACGCAGAACTATTGTCTCAGGCACAGGAGAGATTACACCTCAATGTAACAGGCTGAAATTGGATGGTGTATGACAAGGTGGAGGGTGTCTATAGGATTGGTGAGAATTTGAATCTCTATAGATTTGAGGACACAGAACTATTGTCTCAGGACCAGGAGAGATTACACCTCATTGTACCAGGCTGAAATTGGATGGTGTATGACAAGGTGGAGGGTGTCTATAGGATTGGTGAGAATTTGGATCTCACTACAGGGTAAAAGCTTTGAACAAGGATGAATGCTCATCGCCAAAAAATAAGAGAAAAAAGAATGGATCTACCTGTGGCAAAACATTTTTGTATGATGGACCACAACACCATGGATATGAAATTACTGCTATTGAAAGGTAACATCACATCTCAGAGGCAGAGAAGAGTCTGTGAGTATAAATTTATGATGACCTTTGACACTCTCGATGCTGGAATGAATGTGTCGCATGGATTTATGTCTTTTTACATCAATTAAGGAATTTGCTCCTAACTCACTGTGGGGGCATCACAACACATTAGGAGACCCCAACGAGAGGACAATAAAACATTCGGACTCCTTATCTATGAACTGGTCCAATATTTATGTTTCTCCCTCTTCCTTAATTATTTCTGCATCACGTCGCTTGTTTCATCTATTGCATTTTTTCTGTGCTGTGTTGTGCATAAATATGTGACTCTTCAGATTTTGTATTAGTCTATGCCTGATGAAGGGACTTGAGTAGTCCCGAAAGCTTGCAATGTGTTACCATCTTTTCGGTTAGCCATTAAAAGGTATCAACCACTGAGGACTCTCAATTCTGAATATTTTAGAGATTTTAGGACGCTGAACTATTGTCTCAGGCATAGGAGAAATTACACCTCAATGTAACAGGCTGAAATTGGATGTGTATGACAAGGTGCAGTGTGTCCATAGGATTGGTGAGAATTTGAATCTCATTATAGATTTGAGGACACAGAACTATTGTCTCAGGACCAGGAGAGATTCAATGTAACAGGCTGAATTTGGATGGTGTATGACAAGGTGGAGGGTGTCTATAGGATTGGTGAGAATTTGAATCTCACTATTGATTTGAGTACACAAAACTATTGTCTCAGGACTAGGAGAGATTCAATGTAACAGGCTGAAATTGGATGTTGTATGACAAGGTGGATGGTGTGTATAGTATTGGTGAGAATTTGGATCTAACTAGAGATTTGAGGATGCTGAAATATTGTCTCAGGCACAGGAGAGATTACACCTCAATGTAACAGGCTGAAATTGGATGGTGTATGACAAGGTGCATGGTGTCTATAGGATTTTTGAGAATTTGAATCTCACTATAGATTTGAGGACACAGAACTATTGTCTCAGGACCAGGAGAGATTCAATGTAACAGGCTGAAATTGGATGGTGTATGACAAGGTGGAGGGTGTCTATAGGATTGGTGAGAATTTGAATCTCACTAGCCATTTGAGGATGCAGAATTCTTGTCTCATGCACAGGAGAGATTACACCTCAATGTAATAGGCTGAAATTCGATGGTGTATGACAAGGTGGAGGGTGTCTATATAGGATTGGTGAGAATTTGAATCTCACTATAGATTGGAGAATGCAGAACTATTGTCTCAGAACCAGGAGAGATTACACCTCAATGTAAAAGGCTGAAATTGGATGGTGTATGAAAAGGTGGAGGGTGTCTATAGGATTGGTGAGAATTTGGATCTCACTAGAGATTCTACGACGCTGAATTGTTGTCTCAGACACAGGAGAGATTACACCTCAATGTAACAGGCTGAAATTGGATGGTGTATGACAAGGTGAAGGGTGTCTATAGGATTGGTGAAAATTTGAATCTCACTATAGATTTGAGTACACAGATCTACTGTCTCAGGACCAGGAGAGATTCATTGTAACAGGATGAAATTGGATGGTGTATGACAAAGGGGAGGGTGTCTATAGGATTGGTGAGAATTTGGATCTCACTAGAGATTTGAGGACGCAGAACTATTGCCTCAGAACCAGGAAAGATTACACCTCAATGTAACAGGCTGAAATTGGATGGTGTATGACAACGTGGAGGGTGTCTAAAGGATTGGTGAGAATTTGAATCGCACTATAGATTTGAGGACGCAAAACTATTGTCTCAGAACAAGGAGAGATTAAACATCAATGTAACAGGCTGAATTTGGATGGTGTAAGACAAGGTGGAGGGTGTCTATAGGATTGGTGAGAATTTGGATCTCACTAGATATTTGAGGACGCAGAACTATTGTCTCAGGCACAGGAGAGATTACACTTCAATGTAACAGGCTGAAATTGGATGGTGTATGACAAGGTGGAGGGTGTCTATAGGATTGGTGAGAATTTGAATCTCACTATAGATTTGAGGACACAGAACTATTGTCTCAGGACCAGGAGAGATTCAATGTAACAGGCTGAAATTGGATGGTGTATGACAAGGTGGAGGGTGTCTATAGGATTGGTGAGAATTTGAATCTCACTAGCCATTTGAGGATGCTGAATTCTTGTCTCAGGCACAGGAGAGATTACACCTCAATGTAATAGGCTGAAATTCGATCGTGGAGGGTGTCTATATAGGATTGGTGAGAATTTGAATCTCACTATAGATTGGAGAATGCAGAACTATTGTCTCAGAACCAGGAGAGATTACATCTCATTGTAAAAGGCTGAAATTGGATGGTGTATGAAAAGGTGGAGGGTGTCTATAGGATTGGTGAGAATTTGGATCTCACTAGAGATTCTACGACGCTGAATTGTTGTCTCAGACACAGGAGAGATTACACCTCAATGTAACAGGCTGAAATTGGATGATGTATGACAAGGTGGAGGGTGTCTATAGGATTGGTGAAAATTTGAATCTCACTATAGATTTGAGTACACAGATCTATTGTCTCAGGACCAGGAGAGATTCATTGTAACAGGATGAAATTGGATGGTGTATGACAAAGGGGAGGGTGTCTATAGGATTGGTGAGAATTTGGATCTCACTAGAAATATGAGGATGCTGAACTATTGTCTCAGGCACATGAGAGATTACACCTCTATGTAACAGGCTGAAATTGGATGGTGTATGACAAGGTGCAGGGTGTCTATAGGATTGGTGAGAATTTGAATCTCACTATAGATTTGAGGATGCAGAACTATTGTCTCAGGACCAGGAGAGATTCAATGTAACAGGCTGAAATTGGATGGTGTATGACAAGGTGGAGGGTGTCTACAGGATTGGTGACAATTTGAATCTCACTATAGATTTGAGGATGCAGAACTATTGTCTCAGGACCAGGAGAGATTAAACATCAATGTAACCGGCTGAAATTTCATGGTGTATGACAAGGTGGAGGGTGTCTATAGCATTGGTGGAAAAATATTCAGGATTGAGAGTCCTCAGTAGTTGATACCTTTTTGAATCTCTATTTCTATCTACTGGCTAACACGGTACAAAGATATACATCTTTATAGTATTGGTGAGAATTTGAATCTCACTAGAGATTTGAGGACGCTGAACTATTGTCTCAGGCACAGGAGAGATTACACCTCAATGTAACAGGCTGAAATTGGATGGTGTATGACATGGTGCAGGGTGTCTATAGGATTGGTGAGAATTTGAATCTCACTATAGATTTGAGGGCACAGAACTATTGTCTCAGGACCAGAAGAGATTCAATGTAACAGGCTGAAATTGGATGGTGTATGACAAGGTGGAGGGTGTCTATAAGATTGTTAAGAATTTGGATCTCACTAGAGATTTGAGGATGCTGAACTTTTATCTCCAGCACAAGAGAGATTACACCTCAATGTAACAGGCTGAAATTGGATGGTGTATGACAAGGTGCAGGGTGTCTATAGGATTGGTGAGAATTTGAATCTCACTATTGATTTCAGGACACAGAACTATTGTCTCAGGACCAGGAGAGATTCAATGTAACAGGCTGAAATTGGATGGTATATGAGAAGGTGGAGGATGTCTAAAGGATTGGTGAGAATTTGAATCTCACTAGCCATTTGAGGATGCTGAATTCTTGTCTCAGGCACAGGAGAGATTACACCTCAATGTAACAGGCTGAAATTGGATGGTGTATGACAAGGTGGAGGGTGTCTATATAGGATTGGTGAGAATTTGAATCTCACTATAGATTTGGGAATGCAGAACTTATGTCTCAGAGCCAGGAGAGATTACACCTCAATGTAAAAGGCTGAAATTGGATGGTGTATGAAAAGATTGAGGGTGTCTATAGGATTGATGAGAATTTGGATCTCACTAGAGATTCTAGGACGGTGAACTATTGTCTCAGGCACAGGAGAGATTACACCTCAATGTAACAGGCTGAAATTGGATGGTGTATGACAAGGTGGAGTGTGTCTATAGGATTGGTGAGAAATTGAATCTCACTATAGATTTGAGGACGCAGAACTATTGTCTCAGGACCAGGAGAGATTTATTGTAACAGGATAAAATTGGATGGTGTAAGACAAGGTGGATGGTGTCTATAGGATTGGTGAGAATTTGGATCTCACTCTCATTCTTAAGCATTAACCAGTACTGGAGAATCAGAAAAAATTGTACTGATACGAAGGTATTTATTGATCAAGCAGAAATATTAAAAAATAGGTTTACTGATAAAAAATATCCGGATAATCTACTTAAGAATGCTTTTAACAAATGCATTAATTTATCTCAAGAGAGCCTCATTAATGGAACCAAAACAGTTAAACCTGAAAGTAATAAATTCATGACTAATTTCATTACACAATTCTGTTCTGATCATATTGAAATTGGGAGGATTCTGAGCAACAATTGGCATATTTTGAGGACGCAAAACTATTGTCTCAGGACAAGGAGAGATTAAACATCAATGTAACAGGCTGAATTTGGATGGTGTAAGACAAGGTGGAGGGTGTCTATAGGATTGGTGAGAATTTGGATCTCACTAGATATTTGAGGAAGCTGAACTATTGTCTCAGGCACAGAAGAGATTACACCTCAATGTAACAGGCTGAAATTGGATGGTGCATGACAAGGTGGAGGGTGTCTATAGGATTTGTGAGAATTTGAATCTAACTATAGATTTGACGATGCTGAACTATTGTCTCAGGACCAGGTGAGATTACATGTCAATGTAACAGGCTGAAATTGGATGGTTGAAACACAACAAGAAAGCACAAAATAACAAATTTGCAAAAATACTGTGCAGTAAAAAACATGACTCTAATCAGAAAGTGCTGTATAACAAATACAGAGTATTTAGTCAATACATTTTTTGCAAAAAATATATACCAAGCCGCTTCACCATGTCACGGTAACCCTTCACGAAGCAGTCCCTATCTAATGTATTTAAAACCTTAACATGTGAACAGTGTCTAAATGAACAGGATACAGACAGGCGCCTCCTAATATATGGGCTTGTGGTGTAAGACAGCTCATTTATGTGCATGTCACACAGGAGAGGGGTGGGGTCTCCCAAACCATGCTTAACATGGAAAAAATGGATTAAAAACATATGTGACATGCACAAGTGTGAACAAGTCAGTAAGACAATGCTCACACCACCCAATGGCTGAAACACAACAAGAAAGCACAAAATAACAAATTTACAAAAATACTCTGCAGTAAAAAACATGACAGTAATCAGCAAGTGCTGTATAACAAATACAGGGTATTTAGTCGATATGTTTTTTGCAAAAAATGTATACCAAGCCGCGTCACCACGTCACGGTAACCCTTCATGAAGCAGTCCCTATCTAATGTAATTAAAGAAATGAACAGAGGAAAAAGAATTCAAACTCACAATATATTTGTATAATTTATAAACATATGTATGATAATATATACTGACTCAAAACTATGTTTGAACCAATCCCCCTAAAAAAGGATGGCAGACCATTCGGTATGTATAAAAGTAGAATGTCTCGAAGATGGATGGAAATAAATTCCTGCAGGGTAAAAAAAATGAAACAAAAATTCTAAAATATGTATTTAAATAAACAAATATATAAAAATATATATATATATAATAATGATAAATGATCAGGGACACAATGCTTAAATATTAAAAAATGCCTTTATTAAAATAATGGCACAGCATATAATTGCATAAAAAAAAGTAAAATATGCAACCACGTTAGCAATATATGTATGGAAAACGGAAAAACCAATCCATAACATAAGGCTTAATTAATAAACCAGGTAATTAATTAAGTGACACAAAAAGTATGACCAAATATGTAAAAGCAATATGTGCTCAAAGTGCTAAAGTGCAACTCTGTGAACATAAGATCCCACTAAAAAAATGTGCAACATGACCGCAATAACCAAAGTGCAGTGTATAAAATACCTGTAAGCCAATTGACGCTGTGTGGATTGTATTTAAACGCGCCCCGATGCGTGTTTCGGAAATAAATCTCCTTCGTCAGGGGGATAGATAATATACAGTGCGTGTGAGAGGTTTATTTATAGAGGAATCAATTACGGGCAAAATAGCTCAACAGCGCATGCGCCGTCATTAAAACCCGGAAGTCAAAAGATAATACACATCATGTGACTAAATACTTCCGGGTATATTAGCTGTCAGTCACTATGAGACGCCGTTACCATGTAAACCAACGGCATATTCAGTAGCGGATGCATGTAGCACAATGCCCGTCAGTTTTAATGAGGTTGATCACGGGCAGAAAACTAAATGGCGCACGCGTAGCCAATACAACACAGAAGTCACAGTGCGACAGGCATCATATGCAAGGAGACGCCGTCCCCATGCAAACCACCGGTGATTGGACAATGCATGCGCACAGTTCAATGCCAATGACAACATCAGACTGATTGCAATAGAAGCAAGGAAAATAATAATATGTAGAATATAGATATAATTCTATCAAATATGTGGTACAGTGAATCATACCATATATATATATATATATATATATATATATAAATAAATCAAATATTAGTATAAAAATTGTATATAATAAATGGGAGTTGGAAGTTTCGCTCCCAGCAGTTCGCCCCCAGCATTTCGCCCCCAGCAGTTCGCCCCCAGCAGTTCGCCCCCAGGTACACTTCGCCCCCGAACATTTCGCCCCCAGCATTTCGCCCCCAGGTTGTTTCGCCCCCGCACATTTCGCCCCCGCACATTTCGCCCCCAGCAGTTCGCCCCCGCACATTTCGCCCCCGCACATTTCGCCCCCAGCAGTTCGCCCCCGGATGTTTCGCCCCCGGATGTTTCGCCCCCGGATGTTTCGCCCCCAGCAGTTCACCCCCGGATGTTTCGCCCCCGGATGTTTCGCCCCCGGATGTTTCGCCCCCGGATGTTTCGCCCCCAGCAGTTCGCCCCCGGATGTTTCGCCCCTGGATGTTTCGCCCCCAGCAGTTCACCCCCGGATGTTCACCCCCGGATGTTTCGCCCCAAGCAGTTCGCCCCCGGATGTTTCGCCCCTGGATGTTTCGCCCCCAGCAGTTCGCCCCCGGATGTTTCGCCCCCGGATGTTTTGCCCCCAGCAGTTCTCCCCCAGCAGTTCGTCCCCGGATGTTTCGCCCCCAGCAGTTCACCCCCGGATGTTTCGCCCCTGGATGTTTCGCCCCCAGCAGTTCACCCCCGGATGTTCACCCCCGGATGTTTCGCCCCCAGCAGTTCGCCCCCGGATGTTTCGCCCCCAGCATTTCGCCCCCGGATGTTTCACCCCCGGATGTTTCGCCCCCTGTCAGTTCGCCCCCAGCAGTTCATCCCTGGATGTTTTGCCTCTAGCAATTTGCTCCTGGATCTTTCGCATCCGGGAAAAACCTGCCTGAACTGAACATTGGCAGGTTTGCTTATCACTAATAATACACCATATGAGTCTAAGATATACAATTCTGATCAAATTAGTTTTTTTTATTCTCAAACTTTGTTTTCTAGATGAGTAATTTTACAAACAGACAGGAAAATAGTAGGATTTCATTGGTTACTAAGGAGGTCGTGCCCCCTTGGGAGCAGAACGGATCCTGGCTCCCTATGATACATTCAGGGCTGCTTGTTCACAGCCCTCTGCAAAGCTCCCCTTCACCCTCTGCTCATGTGCTCTGTCCTGGACAAGAGGAGGGCTCCCCCCTGCCTGTGTAAAGCCGTTACAGGACGGAACACATAGGGGGGGCTTTGCAGAGGGCTGTAAACCAGCAGCCCTTTATACATCATAGGGAATATATTGTTAGCTGCATGCTCCTGTGCAGCCACGCCCTCTAGAATCCATCCACAAGTACTGCTACTAAGGAGAAACAACTTAGCAACCACTGAAATCCTGCAGCACATGGAGCTTTAACTTGGATGAGACTTTTCACACAGAAGTGAAGCTGCTGGAAGGTCTCCTTTGGAAATGAATATCATGGGCACAGGTACTATAACATAACATGTTTTTTGCAGAGTTATGCTTTAACTGTATATATCAAAACTGTTTTAACAAGAAACATAAAAAGGTATAGAGGGGAAGGATTAGAGAAAAAGAGAAAATATAAATTGCAGGTTATAATGCTTGAATTATTTTACAGCTAAAAACACTGCTCTCAAAACATACAATATGTGACCATGAACTAAAAATCAAAGCTGTAGGCAATGCCTCTCAGATAATCCATCAAGCTTCTATTATCGAAATCTTGCACGATACGTTTAACCCTTGCTGAAATTGCAGCATACTTTTTGTTTCTTGCAGCGATGGGATTTCCTGCTATTATCTGAATAATTTCAAAACTATGGAGCTCTTGCTGATGTTTCAGACAGTTAATGAACCGGTATATATTTTGGAAAAGAGTACCACATGTTTCTCGAAAGCTACGGTGCCATCCTTCGACATCATTATTTGTTCGCTGTTGATCATTCAATGTTCGTTCATACACATTCCAGAATTGAACTGGAAACAAAGGTGCTTGACGTCCTCTGCGATTCATTCGACCGATATAGCTGTCTTCAAAATAGTTGGCAATAGGTATTGCTTCTTGTGGAAAGTCAGGATCTTCCACCAAATCTTCAAATGATTGCACAACATTCTGTGGTGGTAGAAAGGCCAGGGCAGGTATCATGCGTATCCAACGGGCAAATTCATGGTCACCTTGGTATTGCATCTTGAGTCCTTCATTTTGAACTTTACGCCAAACCGACTGTGAAAGGTGGAAAAAGCAACCAGTCTTCACAAGGTTGGGGAATTCACTTTGAAATGCCAGTATTGCAGCTAGTTCAAAATCCAACATCAGGTTGTCTGGCTGCAGTCCAGGCTGCAAGTTCTTCAGCTCTTGCAGCAACCTCTGGTATGTAGAACGGCTCTTGTCTGTCAGCAAGGTGTACACTACAGGAACAACAAGGCCGCTGTGGACTACATGGATTGTGTAAAGTTGCTTAAATAAGGCTGGTGTAGTGAAAAACATGCCATCAGCAAACCACTCTTTACTTTGTGCCAGTAGATGGAGATTGTCTCTTGTTCCAAATATCAACATACGGCTGTGTCCATTTCCTAATTTAAAATGAAAGTATTAGTAGAGGAAATAACAGAAAAAGTGTAACAAGCAGCAGACAGAGTTTTGGGATAAATTCACAAAAAAAATATCCTAATCAGAAGACTCTGTTCATATCTCACATTAAATACTCACATTTTGCTCCAGATTTTCTGATTTCATAATAAAAAAACTGAAGCAAAATCTAGTGTGAAGGGGCCAACCAATAGTTTTTTACAACATATATTGTCCCAGTGGAAAATTATATATTTTTGTTTAAAATTAAAATTACTTCCAAACTTGAAAGAGGTCACATTTTTAGGGTACCTTTAGACCCTTCAACTAGACGGCCGTTCAGCACGGCCGATCGCCACTATGCTGAACGGGCCGTCTAGTTGACAGCCGCATCCAGACGCGGCGTGCGGCTGGACGTCTGAATGAACGACTGGGCGGTCCGCCCGCCTGAATGGGGCATTCCATTCAGGCGGGTGGGCACGCTAGCCGTCGGGTGGGCAGCGCGGACGTTCGTGACGTCCGCGCTGCCTATGTTGTCTCATTGAGAGGATTGTGCAGGACGCAAAAAACGCCAGTAAAATCACCAGTGTGCTTTTGGCCTAAGGCATAACTGAATGGTCCATTAGGCTGGGGTCATATGCAGCATTAATGTGTAAATCCCATCCACATGCTGATGAAAAAATTTTGTTTACAAAAAAAAAACATGCAGTGCAGCATGTCAATGTATGCTGCCATTATACAAACAAAATTCCAGCCATTCAGACAAGCGGCTGAAATCCTGCACTAAAACCTGCACCTAAATCCATAGAGTTAAGTGAAGATTTTGATACAGAATTAGGGTACCACAATAGTGGCCACAATTGCAGGCACAAATAGATTCCTGTGGGATCTCCAATTGCTACCGCAATTACAGCCGCTGCGGAGATGCCGCTCCACAATCCCCTTCCGTCAGTGGGCACGAGGCCTCAGGCTTTATCCAGACAAGCTGGATTTACAGGCGTATTCCGTGCTGTGTTTCCTGCCTGAAACCCGCCCTTTCATGTCTATGGTGCGGGTTACGGGCGGATTCCGGCCGGGGCCGGAAAACGCCCCACCGGAAAATAGCTTCAAAGCTATTTTCCGGCGGATCCCGGAAGGAATGGGAATGGGCAAGAGGGAAACCTCCCGAAAAATGCCTGCAAACCACGCCAAATACGCTCGGTTTAGGCCATAGCAGGGCATGGCCACGCCCATAGCAGAGCTTGGCCACGTCCCCTATTTGCAGAAGCGTTTTGGCAAAGCGCTTGCAAAGGGCTTAAAAAGTGCTTGGAAGCAGCAGGCAAAACGCATCTGCAAATCATGGCGTTTCTCACCTGAGCTCCAGAGTTCAGCCCGACCTGTCCACGGATCTGCAGGACTGAACTACGAGAGCCGAGGAATCAGCCGGCGATGGCAGTTCAGTCCGTGCATGCCGCAGACAGGCGAGGCTGAACTCCGGGGCAGCATCCAGGACAGGTATGGCCAGTACAATGCTGCATATTTGGAATTAGTGTTGGCCGGTCCGATCACTGAAGATCGTAATTTATTACAATTTTCAGGCTGATCGTTATTTTAAATTACGATCCGATTTGTAGCCAGATCATGATGATGATCTGAATTAGAAATCGGAATCCTCCGTAATCTGAAAACACTGTCCGGGCATACACTCCCGAACAGTGTGCGCATATATATATATATATATATATATATATATATATATACACACACACACACACACACACACACACACTATACAGGTGTACAGCGTGTGTGCATATTTAGCTTTAGTAAATGGCTCCAGGCTGCGCTGTTAAAAAATAAACAAACCCAGTTACTCACCTCTTTCTCCAGTGTCCAGTACTGGCTCCGGCTCCTAGCCCAGCAGTGCAGGGAATCCCGAAATCCAGGCGGCGCATCGCCGCCTCTGTGCCTGCCGTACTATAACTACAGTGGAGAGTGATCCCAGGACCGCTCACTAGACGGTCCTGGGAAAGCACCACATCACGTCACAGAACAGCCCGGCACATGTGCAGAGGTGGTGATGCACAACCCAGAAAGCATAGCATTGGGATTTCGGAATTCCCTGCACCGCCGGAGACAGCGCTGGACACCGGAGAGAGAGTTGAATAACTGGGTTTGTTTATTTTTTAACAGCGCAGCTTGGGGCCATTATATATATGCAAGAAAGCTGGAAGAAGAGTGGCTCAACTGAGATTGTTGCTGAGGACTCAGTGTGCTGCTAGAGCAGGGGTTGGCTTCCGCCCGTACTTAACATGCATCCATGAAGAAAGACCTCCGCGCTCCTGAAGTCCTATACAAATCCTTTATTGCATTTCAAAGTTCCAAAAGTGCCAGACCACCATCACTCACCCACATATATGCATATATATACACACACACACTGTTCGGGCGTACAGTGTGCATATATATATATATATATATTTATCTACATCTAGCTCTGGAGATTGGATCTGAATTAATTCCAATCTTTCGGTATGATCAGCCCGATCTGATCCTATCTTTCCAGTGATCGGCCAACACTAGTTGGAATCAGTAGGCCTCGCTACATTATATTACCCTCAAAGTTTCCCTTGAAGGCAAAAATCACATAGTATTTTATATCAGCACCTTATAGTGTAGCATTTTTCACATTTGTGCAAAATAAACTTTGCAATAATTATGCTTAATGGAATTGTTTTAATACAATGTTAAATGGTTAAGTAGCTTACCAGAGTCATGCAGAAGGAACTGCTGCTGGACACCATCAATACTGATCTCCTGGAACTCGAGGGGGATAACAAGTTGATCAAGGGTTTGAGGTAACCTTGGGATATTGCCAAGTTGCCTTGCTAATCGTATTGTCCTCTTCAGTGATGCTTTCCTTGGGAGAAGTGCTGCAACATTAGAATGGGCTCCTGAAATGACGTCTGTGAGAATCTGTTGTGGTGTCTCCTGTGTTGTCCTTGCCCTGGTCACAGCCTCATTAACAAGTCGGATTGCTTCAGGTCTTGCAGCTTGTGCTGCGTGATTGTGAAGATTGACTACTTTCACAACTTCGCCAGATTCTTCATTGGTCCAAACACGTCCCTTGCAAGTCGACCGTTTTTCACATACCCAGATGGAATGAACATCGTCAGCGGTTCGTTTGGAAAATAAGTAAATGTGATTCTCATGGACCAACTTGCTCCTTCCACGTTTGGACAGAACTGAATTCATAGTTGTAGAAAGTGAATTGCTGTGGAAGCTGACTGATTTTTTGTGGCAGTACACTTCTCTCTTTGTGGAGATTTCAGACACTGCTATATTCTGATATACAGATGGAATAAAAGCTAGTCTAATGTAACTTGCAGGACATGTGACCATGCTACTTGTTACATCTGCAGCAAAACTTGCAACAAAGCAGGTCAGTGCTTGGTCAGGTAAAAGTTCAAAATTGTTTAGATTTTAGGCCTCTTGCACACTGTAATTTTAGAGTGGTTTCACACTTGTGTTTGTGGCCGCCAGAGGTCGATCCGCTCTGGATCTGACATCCAGCTGACCCCAGGGCAATGCTGGCTGAATGCTGGCATTCCGCTTGCATTGCCCATAGAAGTGAACGGCTGGGTTCCGCGATCTGCAGACGCCCGTTCGCTTTCGTAATGCCGCATTCCGCTATCAGTGTCAGAACAAAAAGAAGAGCATTTTCTTCTTTTCGTTCCGCTGCAGGTTAGCGGAATGCGGCATTACAGAAGCGAACGGGCGGCCTGTAGTGCATATGTAGCGGAAGTGTGAAGGCACCCTTATGCTGCCACTGTTTTAGAACTCCAAAGCACGTGCTTTACTGGCATTTTTCAGAGCGCTTTTGTGAGCGCTCTCGGTAATGACCCATAAGATACAGGCTATTGATGAACGCTAAGTGCTCAAAAATAGCTCCTGTAATAAAATAAAAAGAGCTGGCCTAAACAACACCTCGCTTTTCTAGCCATTGACTTATCTACTATATAATTGTCTAAGGGTCACTTTCGTCTTTCTGTCTGTAACATTTTATTCGTATATTCATTGGTCGCGGCGTCTGTCTGTCATGTAAATCCAAGTCGCTGATTGGTCGTGGCAAAACGCCCACGACCAATCAGCGACGGTCACAGTCTGCCATAAAAATGGCCGCTGCTTCACTGCCCTGTACTCACCGCTGACCGCTCACACAGGGTTAATGCCAGCGTTAACGGATCGCGGTGTACCGCACTCCGTTAACGCTGCTATTAACCCTGTGTGACCAACTTTTCGCTATTGATGGTGCCTATGCAGCATCAATAGTGAAAAGATGTAATGTTAAAATTAATAATGATAAAAAAAAAAAGTTATTCTCACCCCCTCCAACATCGCGCTGTCCTCCGCGCCTCTCTCCAATGCACACCGTCCAGGACCTGCGATGATGTCACGGTCATGTGACCGCGACATCATCGCAGGTCCTACGCTCAGACCGGAAGCCACCGCCAGCACTGCAGAGAGGCGCGAGGACTTCAGGGTCCGTGGCTGAGGTGAGTATATCTTTATTATTTTTTTTTAAACACGAATATAGTGCCCACATTCCTAGACTACGTGGACAGTGCAATATACTACGTGACCAGTGCAATATACTACGTTGGCTGGCCAATATACTATGTGCGCTGTGTAATTTACTATGTGTGCTGTGCAATTTACTACGTGGACTGTGCAATTTACTACGTGCGCTGTCCAAAATACTACGTCGGCTGTCCTATATACTACGTGGCCTGTACAATGTACTACGTGGACTGTCCAATATACTACATAACCTGTGCAACATACCACGTGGCTGTGCCTTCTAGAATACCCGATACATTAGAATCGGGCCACCATGTAGTATATTCAAAATTGGCAATCTTCTTAGCGATTTTCCAGTGCTTAGCACTTGGGAAAGTGGCTACTGTGAAAGCGGTCTTAGGGCTAAAACACAAGGCCAAAATTCCCTGCCTAATTTGGGGCCGAAACATCTGGGGGCAAAAAGCAGGGGGCGAAACATCCGGGGGCGAACTGCTGTGGGCGAACTGCTGGGGACAAAACATCCGGGGGCGAACTGCTGGGGATGAAACATCCGGGGGCGAACTGCTGGGGGCGAACTGCTGGGGGCGAAACATCCGGGGGCGAAACATCCGGGGGCGAACTGCTGGGGGCGAAACATCCGGGGGCGAACTGCTGGGGGCGAACTGCTGGGGGTGAAACATCCGGGGGCGAACTGCTGGGGGCGAAACATCCGGGGGCGAACTGCTGGGGGCGAAACATCCGGGGGCGAACTGCTGGGGGCGAAACATCCGGGGGCGAACTGCTGGGGGTGAATCATCCGGGGGCGAACTGCTGGGGGCGAAACATCCGGGGGCGAACTGCTGGGGGCGAAACATCCGGGTACGAACTGCTGGGGGCGAACTGCTGGGGGCGAAACATCCGGGGGTGAACTGTTGGAGGCGAACTGCTGGGGGCAAAACATCCGGGGGCGAACTGCTGGGTGCGAAACATCTGGGGGTGAACTGCTGGGGGCGAACTGCTGGGGGCGAAACATCCGGGGGCGAACTGCTGGGGGCGAAACATCCGGGGGCGAACTGCTGGGGGCGAAACATCCGTGGGCGACCTGCTGGGGGCGAAACATCCGGGGGCGAACTGCTGGGGGCGAAACATCCGGGGGCGAACTGCTGGGGGCGAAACATCCGGGGGCGAAACATCCGGGGGCGAAACATCCGGGGGCGAAACATCCGGGGGCGAACTGCTGGGGGCGAAACATCCGGGGGCGAAACATCCGGGGGCGAACTGCTGGGGCCGAAATGTGCGGGGGCGAAATGTGCGGGGGCAAAACAACCTGGGGGCGAAATGCTGGGGGCGAAATATTCGGGGGCGAAGTGTACCTGGGGGCGAACTGCTGGGGGCGAACTGCTGGGGGCGAAATGCTGGGGGCGAACTGCTGGGGGCGAAACTTCCTAAAACCATAATAAATACGTGTGACAACATATATAACTTAATTATAATATATAGATGCACAATATTAAGCACCCATATATATAACATAATAATAGTTAATTCCATAATTATATAAAGTTACATTAATTATGGATATAAAAGTGCACACAGTGAAAAGTAAAAAAATACAAAATGCCACAAAAAATATATAATAAATAATAATTGCAAAAATTATTATATATATATATATGTAGATGAGGGAGCAGGGGCATGTGGCATAGTAAATGACAGCTGTGGATGAGCAAGTTATAGATTTCTTGATGTCAAAAACACGAACATTATCAGAGCTCGTAAATGGACGTGCCCTGACAATATTGGGGCAGGCTATACACTGTCCACACGGTTTACATCCCGTGGTTTGTTTGTATTGTGTGAAAAAGTTATTAGCTGGTTTCTGAAGATAGTGACTTTTCACTAAACTATCACCTAAATTGCGTGATCTTCGGAATGTAATATTCGGATAATCTCCAACATAATTTGAAAGAATGGGATCTGCCTTCAAAATTGGCCAAAATTTATCCAAATAGAATCTAAGTTGTTCATTTTGGCCATTGAAGCTAGTAATAAATCTAACTACTTCCTTAGAATTTGATTTATTTTCATTATTATCATAAAGTACACTATGTCGAGATAAATGTCTTGCTCTATTAAATGCCCTTTTTATGGAGCGTCGGCTATAACCTCGCTCCAAAATTCTTTCTTTCAATAACTCTGCCTGTCTTAAAAAATCTATTTCTGTGGAACAAATGCGTCTTATGCGCAAGAATTGCCCGATTGGAATAGAGTTAATTAAATTACGAGGGTGAGAAGATGAAGCATGAAAGAGAGTTAACTGCTGTTTGTTTCCTAAACAAATCAGTTTGCAAACAATCATTACTATCCCTCATCACACCGACATCCAGAATATCAATGACCTCACAATTAAACCAAAAAGTAAGGTGCACATTGATGTCATTCAAATTAAGCATTCCCATGAATTTAGATAACTTGTCGGTGGAATCCTGCCAAATAAGAAACACATCATCGATGTAGCGTGTCCAAAAAGGAACACTCTCAATCGACTCATAATTGCCAGATAAAAAAGGTCCCTTTCCCACAGACGCAGGAACAGGTTGGCATAAGATGGGGCAAAAGAAGCATCCATCGCTGTTCCCTGGGTCTATAGGAAGAAGGACCCCCTAAAAATGAAAAAATTGTGACATAAAGCAAATTCTAATAAATTGATAAAAAACATAATAAATGAGCGTGAATAGGATGAATGTTGTAGAAAATATAATACAGCAGCGATTCCATCGGCATGTTTGATATTAGTATATAAGGACTCCACGTCACATGTGACTAACATGGAGTCCTTATCAATATGCATACCATCAATCTTTTTAAGAAAATCACTGGTGTCCCTGGTATAGGATGGGAGGGATGCAACAAAATGCTGCAAAATGAAATTGATGTATTTATTGACATTTTCCATAAATTTACCTCTCCCTGATCTAATTGGTCTACCTGGTGGTGTATCAATGTTTTTGTGTATCTTGGGCAGCAGACAAAGGGTGGGAATGGTAAGCTCTTGGACTTGTAGGGCCAAAAAAAGATCATTTGTAATTATGCCATCATCTTTGGCATCCTGTAAGAATACTTTTAGCTCCACTTGAAATTTTAACAGAGGATTGAATGTTAACCTCTTATAACATTCAGGATTATTCAACTGGCGATATGCCTCTCTTTCATACATGTCCTTTGGCCATACCACTATATTCCCACCCTTATCTGCTTGCTTGTATACAATGTCTTGTAGACCAGATAATCTCTTAAGACTTGTTGTTCTTCAATACTCAAATTGTCCATATGTATTTTCGGTGAAATGTTATTTAATTCCCTACTAACTGTTTTGACAAATACATCAACACTTGGACAAGTTGATAATGGAGGAAATTTGGAAGATGGTTTCTTGATAACCTGTGGAACCTCACCTTCCTTCATGTTGTGTTCTCTAGACAATGCTGCAAGTCGGCTAACGCCTTCTGTTCCGCCTCTGTTGGAAAAGAATCGAAGGTTTGTTTATCATGAAAAATGTGTTTAAATAATAACTTCCTAGCAAATAGATGTAAATCTTTGACTGCCGTGAAACAGTAAAATTTTGCCGTGGGGCAAAACATTAATCCTTTACTTAAAATATTGATTTCAGTAGAAGAAAAGGTATGAATGCTTAAATTAATTACCTTTAACAGATTTGAATTTGATTCCGGAGAATAATTTCTTTTGTTAGGAAGAAAACGCAAATTCCTTTTTCTCTTAGGAGTAACCATAGAAGATACAGAGGCGGAAGAGGAGGCAACAGAAGCATCACCGACTGAATGATTTGAAGCAATGGACATGGAACGATCCCTATTGTGATTATCATTGGTATGCCTTTTCCAGTAGTAAATCTTCCCCGAAGATAAATCATTTTGGTCCCTTGACAATTTATTAATATGTTTACGTTGTATTTCCTTGACTAATGATTCCAGATCTTTATCAAGGGACCCATTGAGATTATTAAATTGTTCAGGGGATAAATTGGACTTGGCTTTATTAAATAATTCATCCAGCTCTTTATCTACATTTATAATAGATTTGGCATTGAAACCAATCAAAAGCTCCATTAGTTTCCAGGAAGTTTTGTTACAAATTTTCTCCCATGAATTTATAAAAGCTTCATCTTCGACTATAAACGACGGGGTCACCCGTACTCTCAAACCTCTTGGTATTAATTGTTTTTGTATATAATTTTCCAAGAAGGCTTTTGTCCACCATATTCGTGTACGCTTGAATAATAATTTCTTAATAGATCTGGATAGAGAGTCTAATGTTAAACCATCAAAATTGTTGTAATTGTCGTGCCAGTGTTCCCGAAAATATCATTCACCTGACCCTGCCAGGATGACTCCCTGGTCTTAAAATCCATCTTAGAATGCAGACCAACCTGTGCAAAACACAGAAAATTTTTGGAAATGAACAGAGGAAAAAGAATTCAAACTCACAATATATTTGTATAATTTATAAACATATGTATGATAATATATACTGACTCAAAACTATGTTTGAACCAATCCCCCTAAAAAAGGATGGCAGACCATCCGGTATATATAAAAGTAGAATATCTCGAAGATGGATGGAAATAAAATCCTGCAGGGTAAAAAAAAATTAAACAAAAATTCTAAAATATGTATTTAAATAAACAAATATATAAATATATATATATAATAATGATAAATGATCAGGGACACAATGCTTAAATATTAAAAAATGCCTTTATTAAAATAATGGCACAGCATATAAGTGCATAAAAAAAGTAAAATATACAACCATGTTAGCAATACATGTATGGAAAACAGAAAAACCAATCCATAACATAAGGCTTAATTAATAAACCAGGTAATTAATTAAGTGACACAAAAAGTATGACCAAATATGTAAAAGCAATATGTGCTCAAAGTGCTAAAGTGCAACTATGTGAACATAAGATCCCATTAAAAAATGTGCAACATGACCGCAATAACCAAAGTGCAGTGTATAAAATACCTGTAAGCCAATTGACGCTGTGTGGAATGTATTTAAATGCGCCCCGACGCGCGTTTCGGAAATAAATCTCCTTCGTCAGGGGGATAGATAATATACAGTGCGTGTGAGAGGTTTATTTATAGAGGAATCAATTATGGGCAAAATAGCTCAACAGCGCATGTGCCGTCATTAAAACCTGGAAGTCAAAAGATAATACACATCATGTGACTAAATACTTCCAGGTATATTAGCTGTCAGTCACTATGAGACGCCGTTACCATGTAAACCAACGGCATATTTAGTAGTGGATGCATGTAGCACAATGCCCGTCAGTTTTAATGAGGTTGATCACGGGCAGAAAACGAAATGGCGCACGCGTAGCCAATACAACACGGAAGTCACAGTGCGACAGGCGTCATATGCAAGGAGACGCCGTCACCATGCAAACCACCGGTGATTGGACAACGCATGCGCACAGTTCAATGCCAATGACAACATCAGACTGATTGCAATAGAAGCAAGGAAAATAATAATATGTAGAATATAGATATAATTCTATCAAATATGTGGTACAGTGAATCATACATATATATATCTAAATAAATCAAATATTAGTATAAAAATTGTATATAATAAATACGTGTGACAACATATATAACTTAATTATAATATATAAATGCACAATAATAAGCACCCATATATATAACATAATAATAGTTAAATCCATAATTATATAAAGTTACATTAGTTATGGATATAAAAGTGCACACAGTGAAAAGTAAAAAAATAAAAAAATGCCACACAAAATATATAATAAATAATAATTGCAAAAATTATTATATATATATATGTATCTAAATAAGCCGAAATATAAACAGATGAAAAGTCTTCTTGCTTCCTCTTTCCACAAAAATAGGATAGATGTAATAGTCCTCATGAAACCACATCAGTCACACCACTAAAAAGATATAAAAAATAAAAAAAATTTTTTATTAAAATGCACAGAAGAAACATTATGAAAACGGGATAAACGAAAGACTCTCATTGTGGCCCAATGGAGACACCGTGCCTTGTGTCCATATCCATTGGGTCTCTAATTGAGCAAGCAATTTTCTGACATTTCCTCCTCTGTCACCCCTGCACACCATATCAATACCAGATACCTTCAATAATGAAGAATCACAATTATGATGTGTTTTGAAATGTCTTGGCAGGGTTTTGAGCGAGGAAATGTTCTCAACATCCACAGCTGCCCTTATGCCTAGAACATGCTCCCGCACCCTCACCTTGAGCTGGCGGGTGGTAAGGCCAACGTAGATGAGGGGGCAGGGGCATGTGGCATAGTAAATGACAGCTGTGGATGAGCAAGTTATAGATTTCTTGATGTCAAAAACACGAACATTATCAGAGCTCGTAAATGGACGTGCCCTGACAATATTGGGGCAGGCTATACACTGTCCACACGGTTTACAACCCGTGGTTTGTTTGTATTGTGTGAAAAAGTTATTAGCTGGTTTCTGAAGATAGTGACTTTTCACTAAACTATCACCTAAATCGCGTGATCTTCGGAATGTAATATTCGGATAATCTCCAACATAATTTGAAAGAATGGGATCTGCCTTCAAAATTGGCCAAAATTTATCCAAATAGAATCTAAGTTGTTCATTTTGACCATTGAAGCTAGTAATAAATCTAACTACTTCCTTAGAATTTGATTTATTTTCATTATTATCATAAAGTACACTATGTCGAGATAAATGTCTTGCTCTATTAAATGCCCTTTTTATGGAGCGACGGCTAAAACCTCACTCCAAAAATCTTTCTTTCAATAACTCTGCCTGTCTTAAAAAATCTATTTCTGAGGAACAAATGCGTCTTATGCGCAAGAATTGCCCGATTGGAATAGAGTTAATTAAATTACGAGGGTGAGAAGATGAAGCATGAAAGAGAGAGTTAACTGCTGTTTGTTTCCTAAACAAATCAGTTTGCAAACAATCATTACTATCCCTCATCACATGGACATCCAGAAAATCAATGACCTCACAATTAACCGAAAAGTAAGGTGCACATTGATGTCATTCAAATTAAGCATTCCGGTGGAATCCTGCCAAATAAAAAACACATCATCGATGTAGCGTGTCCAAAATGGAACACTCTCAATCGACTCATAATTGCCAGATAAAAAAGGTCCCTTTCCCACAGAACCAGGAACAGGTTGGCATAAGATGGGGCAAAAGAAGCATCCATCGCTGTTCCCTGGGTCTGTAGGAAGAAGGACCCCCTAAAAATGGAAAAATTGTGACATAAAGCAAATTCTAATAAATTGATAAAAAAGATAATAAATGAGCATGAATAGGATGAATGTTGTAGAAAATATAATACAGCAGCGAGTCCTTATCAATATGCATACCATCAATCTTTTTAAGAAAATCACTGGTGTCCCTGGTATAGGATGGGAGGGATGCAACAAAAGGCTGCAAAATGAAATCGATGTATTTATTGACATTTTCCATAAAATTACCTCTCCCTGATATAATTGGTCTACCTGGTGGTGTATCAATGTTTTTGTGTATCTTGGGCAGCAGACAAAGGGTGGGAATGGTAGACTCTTGGACTTGTAGGGCCAAAAAAAGATCATTTGTAATTATGCCATCATCTTTGGCATCCTGTAAGAATACTTTTAGCTCCACTTGAAATTTTAACAGAGGATTGAATGTTAACCTCTTATAACATTCAGGATTTTTCAACTGGCGATATGCCTCTGTTTCATACATGTCCTTTGGCCATACCACTATATTCCCACCCTTATCTGCTTGCTTGTATACAATGCCTTGTAGACCAGATAATCTCTTAAGACTTGTTCTTTCTTCAATACTCAAATTGTCCATATGTATTTTCGGTGAAATGTTATTTAATTCCCTACTAACTGTTTTGACAAATACATCAACACTTGGACAAGATGATAATGGAGGAAATTTGGTAGATGGTTTCTTAATAACACCTTCCTTCATGTTGTGTTCACTAGACAACTGCTCCAAGTCGGCTAACGCCTTTTGTTCCGCCTCTGTTGGAAAAGAATCGAAGGTTTATCATGAAAAATGCGTTTAAATAATAACTTCCTAGCAAATAGATGTAAATCTTTGACTGCCGTGAAACAGTAAAATTTTGCCGTGGGGCAAAACATTAATCCTTTACTTTAAACGGGGCGCGTTTAAATACATTCCACACAGCGTCAATTGGCTTACAGGTATTTTATACACTGCACTTTGTTTATTGCGGTCATGTTGCACATTTTTTAGTGGGATCTTATATTCACATAGTTGCACTTTAGCACTTTGAGCACATTTTGCTTTTACATATTTGGTCATACTTTTTGTGTCACTTAATTAATTACCTGGTTTATTAATTAAGCCTAATGTTATAGATTGGCTTTTCCGTTTTCCATACATATATTGCTAACGTGGTTGTATATTTTACTTTTTTTTTTATGCACTTATATGCTGTGCCAATATTTAATAAAGGCATTTTTTTATATTTAAGCATTGTGTCCCTGATCATTTATCATTATATATATATATATATATATATATATATTTATATATTTGTTTATTTAAATACATATTTTAGAATTTTGTTTAATTTTTTTACCCTGCGGGCTTTTATTTGCATCCATCTTTGAGACATTCTACTTCTAATGTATTGAAAACCTGAACATGTGAACAGTGTCTAAATGAACAGGATACAGACAGGCGCCTCCTAGTATATAAGCTTGCGGTGTAAGACAGCTCATTTATGTGCATGTCACACAGGATACATTAGATGGGGACTGCTTCGTGAAGGGTTACTGTGACGTGGTGAAGCGGCTTGGTATACATTTTTTGCAAAAAACGTATCGACTAAATACCCTGTATTTGTTATACAGCACTTGCTGATTACTGTCATGTTTTTTACTGCAGAGTTTTTTTGCAAATTTGTTATTTTGTGCTTTCTTGTTGTGTTTCAGCCATTGGGTGGTGTGAGCATTGTCTTACCGACTTGTTCACACTTGTGCATGTCACATATGTTTTTAATCCGTTTTTTCCGTGCTCAGCATGGTTTTGGAGACCCTACCCCTCTCCTGTGTGACATGCTCATAAATGAGCTGTCTTACACCACAAACCCATATACTAGGAGGCGCCTGTCTGTATCCTGTTCATTTAGACACTGTTCACATGTTCAGGTTTTAAATACATTAGATAGGGACTGCTTCGTGAAGGGTTACCGTGACGTGATGAAGCAGCTTGGCATACATTTTTTGCAAAAAACGTATCGACTAAATACCCTGTATTTGTTATACAGCACTTGCTGATTACTGTCATGTTTATTACTGCAGAGTATTTTTGCAAATTTGTTATTTTGTGCTTTCTTGTTGTGTTTCAGCCATTGGGTGGTGTCAGCATTGTCTTACCGACTTGTTCACACTTGTGCATGTCACATATGTTTTTAATCTGAAATTGGATGGTGTATGACAAGGTGGAGGGTGTCTATAGGATTGGTGAGAATTTGAATCTCACTATAGATTTGAGGACGCAAAGCCATTGTCTCAGGACCAGGAGAGATTACACCTCAATGTAACAGGCTGAAATTGGATGGTGTATGACAAGGTGGAGGGTGACTATAGGATTGGTGAGAATTTGAATCTCACTAGAGATTTGAGGATGCAGAACTATTGTCTCAGGACCAGGAGAGATTACACCTCAATGTAACAGGCTGAAATTGGATGGTGTATGACAAGGTGGAGGGTGTCTATAGGATTGGTGAGAATTTGGATCTCACTATAGATTTGAGGACGCAGAACTATTGTCTCAGGACCAGGAGAGATTACACCTCAATGTAACAGGCTGAAATTGGATGGTGTATGACAAGGTGGAGGGTGTCTATAGGATTGGTGAGAGTTTGGATCTCACTAGAGATTTGAGGACTCTGAACTATTGTCTCTGGCACAGGAGAGATTACACCTCAATGTATCAGGCTGAAATTGGATGGTGTATGACAAGGTGGAGGGTGTCTATAGGATTGGTGAGAATTTGGATCTCACTAGAGATTTGAGGACGCTGATAATGATGCTCTCTGTCCAAGTATGGACGCAGGCAGCCTAATAAGCAGGACTGCTGCACACAAAAAAGGTGGAAAAATGAACGCTTGTTAACTGTGCAGAAAAGAGGAAGAAAAGTATTTTTGCTTTTAAAAAAGCAGTTTGCACAGCAGTGTGCAAACAGCTATGCAGCTATCAGGGAGCCTTAGAAACTGTAAAGCGCTGCAGAATATGTTAGCGCTGTATAAAAATAAAGATTATTATTATAAGCTAGCCTAATGACCAACAGAGCTGATGCACAAAAATAGAGCCTCCCCTTTCACTGCACACAAAGTGTTGTGTTGTAAGTGGAAATCGCTAACAGCAGAAGCAGTTTTTTGGTTCTTCTTCCCTGCCTAACACTCTCCCTACAGAATCATCAGCAGCAGCTCTCCCTATGCTAAGATCGGCATAAGTAAGATGGCGGTCGGCGTGCATGCCCTTTTATAGCCCCTGTGACACCACACAAAGCCAGCCAATAACTTGCATGCCCTTCTCAAAGATGGTGGTGACCAATGCCCATATCATCGCACAGTGTGCGTCCTCCATCATTGGCTGAAAAAGGGTGCTGGAAGCATCTTTTGAAACGTGACTTTAGCGCTCTGGTCGCCGACCTCGTGGCCAACCTCACGCTATGGTCGGGTTTCGCTTCATGAAACCGGACTTCAGCGAAAGTCGCCGACTATTGAATATGACCTACCCGTTTCGCTCATCTCAAATATATATAGCAACATTAAATACCTGAGAGTAGCCCTAAATATAGTCGTACCACAGCCAGATTGTTGAAAAAAATCACATATGTAGTGTATATAATTGAACATATGTGTCACAATAAAGTGCAATTACAAATAAATGAAAAACTTACTCACAACAATGAAGTGATAAAAAAAAATACACACCGTGGTATATTCATAAGTGTATAAACAGACTAACCGCACTATAGTGCCATAATGAGGTGCAAGAAAAAACTCACAGATGTGAATACATAGGCTGCCTGCCAGTATTATAATGACCACTGTTGTGAGTTCATTTTTCCTTTCACCATTGAGGTCTGATGAACTCCCTCCTCTGGTGAAGGAAGGTAGTGAGGCTGATTACCAAACACCTGGGAATCTAGATGATGACTGGGTGGCTGGAATTGAGGACTAGATATAAGGCTGCCGACGCCCTTCTTCCTGGCTGGTGATTTTCCTGCTGGATTCTTGGAGACCAGTCTGATTCCTGCATCTCAAAGCTAAGTTTTTCTGCTCTGCTTTGTTCTCTTCAGTTTTGTTTTTGTTTTGCCTTGTTTTTTGGGAGTTCTGCCATCTCTGGCCGGGGGTGAGCTGAATTCCATTTTTGTCTCTGATCTGTTGATCTTTTGCTCTGTCTTCAGAATATACCTGAGTGCTGATATAGTCTTTTGAAGCCTAGCGACTTCAGGGCCTGTTTTTCCTATCAGTCGGTTGGCTCATTTTGATAGGGTTTTTGCAGATGGCAGACAGCAGCTTTCCTATCCTGTCCTATGTAGTTAGCTTGGGCCCCATCATTTGCTCAACCTATCTTTCTATCTGTGTTAGTGTTTTCATCTTGCTTCACCGTCATTATATGTGGGGGCTGCCTATTACTTTGGGGTCTGCTCTGGGGCAGTCTAGTTTTTCCCCTTTCTGTCTTTAGGCTATGTAGTTCTCCGGCTGTGATTGAGGGGTCTAGGGCACCGTAGGAACCCCCCACGGCTACTGCTAGTTGTTGTGGATAGGTCCAGGGGTCTGCAATCCGATAGCTGCCAACCTCTCTGGTTTTTCTGGACTTAGCTGGTATTTTGTCTTTTCCTCCTTAGGTGACTCATCATAACAGAATCACCAGCCATACCGCAGATCCTAGTGTACTCAATAGCAGGAGAGAATTGTAAAAAAAAGTGTCAGAATTTTTTTTTTTTTTTGTGTGCATATTTTTTCCTCTATATCTCTGAGGCCATAGGGGGAATTTTTCTCTCAATGGAGATGAAGCAATTGTCTGATCGTGTGGAGCAGCTCGCTGCTGAAGTGCGGGGAATTTCCGCCTATCTTGCTCATTCACATGCTGCTGAACCAAAGATTCCCACTCCTGATGTATTTTTTGGGGATCGGTCTAAATTCTTGAATTTCAAGAATAATTGTAAATTATTTTTTGCCTTGAAGCCTAACTCGTCGGGGAACTCCGCGCAGCAGGTTAAAATTGTCATCTCTTTGCTGCGCGGCGATCCCCAGGATTGGGTGCTTTCTTTGAAACCTGATGATCCCATTCTGAATAATGTGAACGCATTTTTTCAAACCTTGGGGTTGTTGTATGATGAACCTAATGCTGTTGATCAGGCTGAAAAGACCCTGTTGGCATTAAGCCAGGGTCGGGAATCGGCAGAGTTGTACTGTCAAAAATTCCGAAAGTGGGCGGTCCTTACTACCTGGAATGATGGTGCCTTGGCAGCCCTCTTTCGGAAGGGTTTGTCAGAAACTGTAAAAGATACTATGATGGGATTTCCTGTTCCCTCTGGTCTTGACGATTCTATGTCATTAGCCATTCAGGTGGATCGGCGTTTACGTGAACGCAAAACTACACGAGAGATGTTGCCACCTGTTGAGCAAATGTCTGAACCTATGCAATGTGACAGAGTTTTGTCTAGGGCGCAACGTCAGGAGTTCAGAAGGCGTAATAAGCTGTGTTTTTTTTGTGGAGATGCCTCGCATATTATTTCTGTCTGCCCTAAACGAGAGAAACGTTGTGCACACACGTTTTCTGTGGGTGGTGTTCAACCTAAGTTTCTTCTGGCAATTACTCTGATCTGCTCCCTGTCCACATTTTCCGCCAAGGCTTTTGTGGATTCAGGAGCAGCTCTTAACCTGATGGACTTGGATTTTGCTAAACGTTGTGGATTTCCTATGACACCTCTGTGGACGCCTATCCCTTTGAGGGGAATTGATGCTACTCCTTTGGCGAAGAATAAACCTCAGTTTTGGACCCAGGTGGTAATGCTGGTCGCCCCAAACCATCAAGAAAATTGCAGATTTTTGGTGTTGCATAATTTGCATGATACCATTGTTCTGGGGTTTCCCTGGTTGCAAATCCATAATCCAGTTCTGGATTGGAAATCTTTGTCTGTGGTAAGTTGGGGTTATCGGTGTGCCCTTAGTGATGCTCCTGTTTTCTCCACCTCTCCCCAGTCGCATGATGTTCCTGACTATTTGGCTGACTTTTATGATGTATTTAGTGAGAATGAGTCTGCGTCTTTGCCTCCTCATAGGAGTTATGACTGTGCAATTGAGCTGAACCCGGGGTGTAAATTCCCCAAGGGTCGGCTTTTCAATTTATCTGTACCCAAGCACGAGGCTATGCGATCCTATATTAAGGAGGCATTGGAGAAGGGTCATATTAGACCATCCTCTTCACCCTTAGGTGCTGGTTTTTTTTTGTGGCTAAAAGGATGGTTCATTAAGGCCTTGTGTTGACTATCGTGCCCTCAACAAAATTACTTTTAAATATCAGTATCCATTACCCCTGATTTCTGATCTATTCTCCAGAGTTAAAGGTGCTTGCTAGTTTACCAAGCTTGACCTCAGGGGGGCGTATAATCTTATTCGCATTAAGCATGGGGATGAATGGAAGACGGCGTTTAATACTCCGGAGGGACATTTTGAGTACCTGGTGATGCCTTTTGGGCTCACTAATGCCCCTTCTGTCTTCCAGTGCTTCATGAACGATATATTCTGAGACTTTGTGGATAAATTTTTCATTATCTATCTGGATGATATTTTGATCTTCTCCAAGAATTGGGACTCTCATGTGGAACATGTTCGGACTGTGTTCCGGATTTTGAGGGAGAATTCCCTGTATGTCAAGGGATCAAAATGCCTTTTTGGGGTACAGAGGATTTCATTTTTGGGATTTATTTTGTCTCTGTCAACTATTGAAATGGACCCGGCCAAGGTACAGGCCATTTATGATTGGGTTCAGCCCACTTTTTTGAAGGCCCTCCAGAAGTTTTTGGGTTTTGCTAATTTTTATCTGAAATTTATAGCTAATTTTTCTGGTATTGCCAAGCCATTGACGGATTTGACTAGGAAGGGTGCTGATGTGCTGAATTGGTCTCCGGAGGCTGTTTCTTCCTTTCAGGAGCTGAAGCGAAGATTCACTTCTGCTCTGGTTTTGCGGCAACCTGATGTCTCACTCCCGTTTCAGGTGGAGGTGGACGCTTCTGAGATTGGTGCAGGAGCGGTGTTGTCCCAAAAAGATCCTGTGACATCTAAAATGAATCCTTGTGCTTTCTTTTCCCGAAAGTTCTCCCCATCCGAACGTAACTATGATGTGGTGAATCGGGAACTGTTGGCCATGAAATGGGCATTTGAGGAGTGGAGATATTGGTTGGAGGGAGCCAAACACCAAGTCGTGGTCCTTACTGACCACAAGAATTTGATTTACCTGGAGTCGGCCAAGCGCTTGAATCCTAGACAGGCTAGGTGGGCCTTGTTTTTCACACGTTTTGATTTTGTGGTCTCTTTTCTTCCGGGCACTAAGAATGTCAAGGCAGATGCCCTCTCTAGGAGCTTCTTTGCTGATTCTCCTGTTGTGACTATGCCTGCTACCATCTTAGGTGAGGGGGTAGTTCTTTCTGCCATTTCGCCCGATTTGAGACGTGCTCTGGAAGAGTTTCAGGAGGACAAACCTGAGCGTTGTCCCAGTGGAAAGTTGTATGTTCCTGACCAGTGGAGGAAGAGAGTGATGTCTGAAGTTCATTGCTCTGCATTGGCTGGTCATCCAGGTATTTTTGGTACTAGAGATCTGGTGAGTCGGTTTTTTTGGTGGCCCACCTTGTCTCATGATGTCAGGAATTTTGTGCAGTCCTGTGGGACTTGCTCCCGGTCTAAACCTTGTTCTCGCTCTAGTGGCTTGTTGATGCCTTTGCCGGTGCCCAGGAGGCCATGGACCCATATTTCAATGGATTTTATCTCTGATATGCCTGTCTCTCAGAGAATGACTGTTATTTGGGTGATTTGTGATAGATTCTCTAAGATGGTCCATCTTGTACCACTCCCTAAGTTGCCATCTTCCTCTGAGTTGGTGCCCTTGTTTTTGCAACAGGTGGTTCGCTTGCACGGGATTCCTGAGAACATTGTGTCTGACAGAGGAGTTCAGTTTGTGTCTAGATTTTGGAGGACTTTCTGTTCCAAGCTGGTAATTCAGTTGTCCTTCTCCTCTGCGTTTCACCCTCAGACCAATGGGCAGACAGAGAGAACAAACCAGACTTTGGAGTCGTATTTGAGATGTTTTATTTCTGCCGATCAGGATGATTGGGTTTCATTTTTGCCCTTGGCCGAATTTGCTTTAAATAATAGAGCTAGTTCTGCCACTTTGATGTCACCTTTTTTTTGTAACTTTGGTTTTCACCCTCGATTTTCTTCAGGGCAGGTGGAGCCTTCTGCCTGCCCAGGTGTTGACACTGTGGTGGAGAGAATGCACCAGATCTGGGACCAAGTAGTGGATAAGTTGTCTCTCTCCCAGGAAAAGGCCCAGCGGTTTTCCAACCGGCGTAGGACCGTTGGTCCCCAGTTTAAGGTGGGTGATATGGTTTGGTTGTCATCAAAAAATATCGCTATGAAGGTGGCTTCTCCTAAGTTTAAGCCTAGATTTATTGGACCTTACAAGATTTTGGAGATTATTAATCCGGTCTCTTTTCACTTGGCTCTTCCTGTCACATTTAAAATTCATAATGTGTTTCATAAGTCCTTGTTGAAGAGGTTTGTTGAACCAGTAGTTCCTGTGATGGCACCTCCTGACCCTATATTGGTTGAAGGTAACATGGAATATGAGGTAGAGATACTGGATTCCCATCTGATGAACTCCCTCCTCTGGTGAAGGAAGGTAGTGAGGCTGATTACCAAACACCTGGGCAGCTAGATGATGACTGGTTGGCTGGAATTGATGACTAGATATAAGGCTGCCGACGCCCTTCTTCCTGGCTGGTGATTTTCCTGCTGGATTCTTGGAGACCAGTCTGATTCCTGCATCTCAAAGCTAAGTTTTTCTGCTCTGCTTTGTTCTCTTCAGTTTTGTTTTTGTTTTGCCTTGTTTTTTGGGAGTTCTGCCATCCCCGGCCGGGGGTGAGCTGAATTCCATTTTTGTCTCTGATCTGTTGATCTTTTGCTCTGTCTTCAGAATATACCTGAGTGCTGATGTAGTCTTTTGAAGCCTAGCGACTTCAGGGCCTGTTTTTCCTATCAGTCGGTTGGCTCATTTTGATAGGGTTTTTGCGGATGGCAGACAGCAGCTTTCCTATCCTGTCCTATGTAGTTAGCTTGGGCCCCATCATTTGCTCAACCTATCTTTCTATCTATGTTAGTGTTTTCATCTTGCTTCACCGTCATTATATGTTGGGGGCTGCCTATTGCTTTGGGGTCTGCTCTGGGGCAGTTTAGTTTTTCCCCTTTCTGTCTTTAGGCTATGTAGTTCTCCGGCTGTGATCGAGGGGTCTAGGGCACCGTAGGAACCCCCCACGGCTACTGCTAGTTGTTGTGCATAGGTCCAGTGGTCTGCAATCCGATAGCTGCCAACCTCTCTGGTTTTTCTGGACTTAGCTGGTATTTTGTTTTTTCCTCCTTCGGTGACTCATCATAACAGACCACCGCTAAAAAAATTCTGAAAATAATTAGCCCACCAGGACCTTGAGAGGCTCAATCGCGCTATCATTTGCAGAGGTGTGTGACGCGTCGGGGACGAAGGAGTAATCCAAAACGCACATCGGGGCATGTCACACACCTCTGCAAATCTTGCCCTGCTATAAGGTAACTATTGTTGACAATACATTAGGATATAATAGCACGATTGAGCCTCTCAAGGTCCTGGTGGGCTAATTATTTTCAGAATTTTTTTAGCGGTGGTCATTATAATACTGGCAGGCAGCCTATGTATTCACATCAGTGAGTTTTTTCTTGCACCTCATTATGGCACTATAGTGCGGTTAGTCTGTTTATACACTTATGAATATACCACGGTGTGTATTTTTTTTTTGCGAGTTAACAGCTGCTCTCCCTTTCAGCAGTGTTTCTTCTCTTTGCATCTTTTTAATTAATCACTTCATTGTTGTAAGTTTTTTATTTATTTGTAATTGCACTTTATTGTGACACATATGTTCAATTATATTCACTACATATGTGATTTTTTCAACAATCTGGCTGTGGTACTGTGAAGGGTTAATACTAAAATCAGAGCTTAAGTTTCACTTCTCCATTTCTCTGTAAGGTTTCTGTCATGATCTGAAGTGATCTGACAGTTTTAAAAGCACAGAGTGAACTTTTTTTCCTTTTGGCAAGTTGCCAAGGTGACTTGACTGTCCCCGGTGGTGGTTAGTGGTATCGCACCTTAGGTTTCAGTTTAATGTGCACGTAATTAGGAATCAGGTGTGGGGCTCTATAAATGAGTCTCAGGGTGTGTAATCACTGCTGGTGAGATTCATTCATTCCCTATATTCTGAGTTGGTGAGAGCCTGGTGGAAGGATGGAGCTGAGGAGGAGTCCTGCGCAGCTTAGCCAGGGGGGACGTGTGTCAGCTATGGTGTCTGGACGAAGGGCTGGCATGGCGTGGTGGGGTCGCAGTGATGGTGTCAGCAGGAAGTGTCTGCATGGACTGGTGGAGTGGGACTATGGAGAGTGGCACTCACCATGTGGGACTTGGCTGCTGAGCTGGACTCAAGCATGCTTGACTTCATGGCAGAAGCTGAACTCATCCTTGGGACTCTGTTACTAAGCAGCAGCAACTGGTGGTGGACTCTGCTCCAAGGCTGCACTATGGTGAAGGATCCTGTTATGGTGATGGATCCGGGTGGAGGAGAAGATGCACGCAGGTGGAGGGCTCTGTTGCAGGAGCATAAGCACAGAGCATAAAGCTAAGTGGTGTCCCCCTGTATTGTCTCTTTCCCTCATGTGTGTTTTTAGTGCAGTGGTGGGATTAGTCTCCGCACCGCCCTATTCCCTAGTGAGGGTTTAGGGTCAGGGCGAGCAAGGGCTTTGAGGTACGCGTGCGGCGCCCGGTGCGGAACCGGCATAGGGAACGTTAGGAGTGTAGGGACACTGGCTCAGGGGAGCTCAGGAGGTCTCCACTTCCCTTTTCCCTATCGCAGGGCCCACCATTGTTAATGTTTCCCAGGTCCCCCTTATTATTTATTTAAATTCGCCTTACTGGAGGCGGGGTTTCCAGAATGTATGTATAACGTGTAATTCCTAAATTCGCCAGGTGGAGGCGACGTATCCATCTGCACATTTTATTATTTAAATTCGCCCCACTGGAGGCGCTGTATCCAGGGTCACATGTGTTATGGGTTCGCCTTGCTGTATCATCTGCATCCTGACACGCGTGACCGTGACATTATCACCAGCCATACCTTTTTTCTGGTGAGCCTTGGCCATGTGGAGACCTGTGAGTAATTGCTGCCGGGCCTCACTGAGGTGAGTGAGGAGCGGCATGGTGTGTTAGAGCCGCTGCAGCAGCAGTTATCAGGGTCTGGGGCCTCTGCTCAGATAACCAGGAAATCAAAATGGCGGCTGTGATCTGGCTAAAAGCCCCTAGAGTCGCTGCTGGGGAGTGGGACTTGCTCATGCATGCGGGTGTACCCAGGCAGGTGGGAGGAATGGTGCCCCACGGAGCTGCTTGGTATTCCCCGAGGTGAAGGGGTACGTTCCAGTGATGAGCAGACTGGTGTAGAGTCCGCGGGGCTCACGCCAAATCTTTAATGCCGCCCCCTCCTGGTCGTGTGGAGGTGACCAGCGAGTGTATGTTCCTCCATATCCTGTCCCTTCTCCTCCTGGTGTGAGCAGCAGGTGTGCTGGGGGGGAGTAGGGACAAATCTCAATCCTCGCCATTAACCAACCCTGGGAGGCGCAGGCCTCATGGTGAAGAGGGTTGGAGGTTGGTGTCCCTTGGTGAATGGCGGGGGTGTGAGTGTGGTGACACAGGAGGACGCCCTTGTTGTCAAGTCCAGAATGACTTCACTAATTGTGACAAACGAATGTGTGCAATAAACGTTCAGGTCCGGACCTGTGTGTGAACGAGCGTGTATGGTGCCACCAAAAAACATCTTGTGGAAGTGAGTTGTGGAGTCTGATCAGCTCATAGCAAACATACCCATACATAAACTCGTTCCCCAGGTCGGCACTGTGGAGACGAGTGGTGCCTCCAAAATGAACTGTATTGCCAATACCAGCGGTGTGTTTGTCATAAACCTGAAGTGTCAGGTAGTGGTAGGGTGAACTCAGGATCTGGACGTCCCCGCTGTAGGTATTTCCCTAATGAGGGGTGGTCTTGAGCGTCCAGAGGCCCCTCATTAAGGAGGGGGTACTGTCATGATCTGAAGTGATCTGACAGCTTTAAAAGCACAGAGTGAACTTTTTTCCTTTTGGCAAGTTGCCAAGGGATGATATTCATTCATTCCCTATATTCTGAGTTGGTGAGAGCCTGGTGGAAGAATGGAGCTGAGGAGGAGTCCTGCGCAGCTTAGCCAGGGGGGACGTGTGTCAGCTATGGTGTCTGGACGAAGGGCTGGCATGGCGTGGTGGGGTCGCAGTGATGGTGTCAGCAGGAAGTGTCTGCATGGACTGGTGGAGTGGCGACTATGGAGAGTGGCACTCACCATGTGGGACTTGGCTGCTGAGCTGGACTCAAGCATGCTTGACTTCGTGGCAGAAGCTGAACTCATCCTTGGGACTCTGTTACTAAGCAGCAGCAACTGGTGGTGGACTCTGCTCCAAGGCTGCACTATGGTGAAGGATCCTGTTACGGTGATGGATCCGGGTGGAGGAGAAGACGCACGCAGGTGGAGGGCTCTGTTGCAGGAGCATAAGCACAGAGCATAAAGCTAAGTGGTGTCCCCCTGTATTGTCTCTTTCCCTCATGTGTGTTTTTAGTGCAGTGGTGGGATTAGTCTCCACACCGCCCTATTCCCTAGTGAGGGTTTAGGGTCAGGGCGAGCAAGGGCTTTGAGGTACGCGTGCGGCGCCCGGTGCGGAACCGGCATAGGGAACGTTAGGAGTGTAGGGACACTGGCTCAGGGGAGCTCAGGAGGTCTCCACTTCCCTTTTCCCTATCGCTGGGCCCACCATTGTTAATGTTTCCCAGGTCCCCCTTATTATTTATTTAAATTCGCCTTACTGGAGGCGGGGTTTCCAGAATGTATGTATAACGTGTAATTCCTAAATTCGCCAGGTGGAGGTGGCGTATCCATCTGCATGTTTTATTATTTAATTTCGCCCCACTGGAGGCGCTGTATCCAGGGTCACATGTGTTATGGGTTCGCCTTGCTGTATCATCTGCGTCCTGACACGCGTGACCATGACAGTTTCGTTTCTCCGTTTTTGTTGTTGTAAGATAAATTTTTGTAATTGGCATGGGCTGTCATGAAACCAGACTGGTCCCATCTGTATAAGATAAGGGAGGCGGGGGTGTAAAACTCTGAAGAATATGCCATTATACTACTTTCTACACTATTTAGGTACGGACATATATGTAGTTTCCGGTTTCTTGCAATATTATTGGCTTACAAAGTGAAATGATGCTATTGGTATTTGAGAACCTTGCATAATTAAACAAAAGATTATAAAAGATGTGACTAAAATAAAGGGGCTTAGTGATCTGCCTCGATCCTCCCGTACAGAGACCCCAGTCTCCGTGTGGTCAATTGAGTTGCTAGCAACACTGGAATAATATGGAAATCACTGGCACAACCGTGAAGGGTTAATTTAGCCCTCCCTAAATAGCTACCTCGACAGTGGCGCGCAACGTGGGGCCCCCTGAACAGGGACGCCTCTGCCCCCGGAGGACAACAAGACAAAGGACCCTCGGAGCGGACACAGGTGTTGGAAAATTGGGACTGATCACCCCCCACAACCACGGTAAGTTGGCAGTTATACTGTTCAGACTGACCATTGGTGTGGTTTTCCTGTGCTTGTTGCTGCAAAGGGGATCTGAGGTTTGTCCTCGTGGTGGGGTGATTCATGGGTGGAATCATATAGAGGTGTAGTCCCGTTGGGGGCCCAGTGCTCGAACCGTACCTCATAAGGGACGGACACCCCGGATTGACCAGTGATTGTGACTCTCTTTATAGTCAAAATATCCTGAAATTCCCGATCATTATTAGTATTGGGCGTGGTGAGTGATCGAAGATGGGTAGGATACGTAACTCAGGTATATATAGATATACAGTGGGGCAAAAAAGTATTGTCAGTCAGCAATAGTGCAAGTTCCACCACTTAAAAAGATGAAAGGCGTCTGTAATTTACATCATAGGTAGACCTCAACTATGGGAGACAAACTGAGAAAAAAAATCAAGAAAATCACATTGTCTGTTTTTTTTTCATTTTATTTGCATATTATGGTGGAAAATAAGTATTTGGTCAGAAACAAGCAATCAAGATTTCTGGATCTCACAGACCTGTAACTTCTTCTTTGAGAGTCTCCTCTTTCCTCCACTCATTACCTGTAGTAATGGCACCTGTTTAAACTTGTTATCAGTATAAAAAGACACCTGTGCATACCCACAAACAGTCTGACTCCAAACTCCACTATGGTGAAGACCAAAGAGCTGTCAAAGGACACCAGAAACAAAATTGTAGCCCTGCACCAGGCTGGGAAGACTGAATCTGCAATAGCCAACCAGCTTGGAGTGAAGAAATCAACTGTGGGAGCAATAATTAGAAAATGGAAGACATACAAGACCACTGATAATCTCCCTCGATCTGGTGCTCCACGCAAAATCCCACCCCGTGGGGTCAGAATGATCACAAGAACGGTGAGCAAAAATCCCAGAACCACGCGGGGGGACCTAGTGAATGAACTGCAGAGAGCTGGGACCAATGTAACAAGTCCTACCATAAGTAACACACTACGCCACCATGGACTCAGATCCTGCAGTGCCAGACGTGTCCCACTGCTTAAGCCTGTACATGTCCGGGCCCGTCTGAAGTTTGCTAGAGAGCATTTGGATGATCCAGAGGAGTTTTGGGAGAATGTCCTATGGTCTGATGAAACCAAACTGGAACTGTTTGGTAGAAACACAACTTGTCGTGTTTGGAGGAAAAAGAATACTGAGTTGCATCCATCAAACACCATACCTACTGTAAAGCATGGTGGTGGAAACATCATGCTTTGGGGCTGTTTCTCTGCAAAGGGGCCAGGACGATTGATCCGGGTACATGAAAGAATGAATGGGGCCATGTATCGTGAGATTTTGAGTGCAAACCTCCTTCCATCAGCAAGGGCATTGATGATGAAACGTGGCTGGGTCTTTCAACATGACAATGATCCAAAGCACACCGCCAGGGCAACGAAGGAGTGGCTTCGTAAGAAGCATTTCAAGGTCCTGGAGTGGCCTAGCCAGTCTCCAGATCTCAACCCTATAGAAAACCTTTGGAGGGAGTTGAAAGTCCGTGTTGCCAAGCGAAAAGCCAAAAACATCACTGCTCTAGAGGAGATCTGCATGGAGGAATGGGCCAACATACCAACAACAGTGTGTGGCAACCTTGTGAAGACTTACAGAAAACGTTTGACCTCTGTCATTGCCAACAAAGGATATATCACAAAGTATTGAGATGAAATTTTGTTTCTGACCAAATACTTATTTTCCACCATAATATGCAAATAAAATGAAAAAAAACCAGACAATGTGATTTTCTGGATTTTTTTTTCTCAGTTTGTCTCCCATAGTTGAGGTCTACCTATGATGTAAATTACAGACGCCTCTCATCTTTTTAAGTGGTGGAACTTGCACTATTGCTGACTGACTAAATACTTTTTTGCCCCACTGTATATAGAACCAGATGTGTCCGGAGAGATAGTCTGAGACGTCCTTCTCCTTTCACTGAGTAACGCGAATTTTGGGCTTCCCAGAGGGGGTTGACCCTGTGGAACAAACGGAGACTGCTGCTCCAGTATTGTGCACAATTTGTCAGGATATTTAGCTCTAAAGGAGAGAATTATGTTTATGTGGAAGAAAAAGAAAAGTTTGGAATTGTGTGAAGGATCAGATACTGTTAGTCTTCTGATTCAAAGACGAGGAAAGAAATGTGTCAGGAATGCAGGAAAAATATTTTTGATTCTGGGATTTCCTAAGGGTGGGAGGTTGCAGCCTACGCTATGGGATGAAGGAGTTAAAAGGTTGACTGATGATGGATTACTTAAAGGCGCTGAGGAATTCCGTGGCTTGGCACATGAATTGTATAATGAAGGTTATGTGGAAATTGCACAGCAAGTGAATTCTGATTGTTTCTGTTACTGCTATGTTGAAGAAGGAAAAATTGTCTATTACGACAGGGACGGGATGCATTGTGGTTCAAGCAAGTGACTGTGGTGTGAGAATGTGATTGGTTAAGAAGGAATTAAGATTAATACCAATGTGTCAGGCAGTCGAACAGTTAAAAGTGATGATTTGAAACAAGAAGTTTCCCTTCTAGATGATGAGGTCCCTCCCCAGGAAATCAAGCCTCTCCTCCCGACTGTAAGCTCTGTGCCCTTTAACCCTAAGGCACTGATGTATCCTGGACTATCGAAACTCAGTATTCCCCCACCCTATGATCCTGCCGGGAGGATCTGTGCTGTATGTGTAGTTACTAATCCTCAGTGGAGAGAGGTCTGTTATAATTGTGGCACAAGGAGACCGGGAGAAGCAGCCCCCACCCCCACCTTTCCTTTGTTAAACTCTGACGTTACCTATTATCATCCGCCGCTAGCCTCAGTCCCCGCTATGTCTAATATTGCTAGTGGTTATGAGTATAATCCCTTCACTCCATCACAAATAGACACTGTTCGCAATCAATTACCCAATCCAGAGACTTCCCCCATGGCTTTCTACAGGCAAATGGCATCAAATCGAGACATTTATTCCACTCCCCGAAGAGATCTATTACACTTACTTTGAGTAAAAGTTGGGGAGGGGTATTTTCCAATTATTGAGGGTGGCATAATATATAATATGAATCTGGATGGGGAAACCTATGAAAGTGGTGTTGATTTCTGCAATGCTTTGAAGGTTTGGGCACAAGATAAATTAGCGGACCAAGCTACCTCTCTCACAGATGTCACACAGGCCAAGGGGGAGAACGCCAAGAAGTTCTATGGGCGTCTCATGGTAGTATTTAGAGATCTGGGATTCTCACTGTATAATGAAGCCCATACACATCTTTTTGTGGCAGCTTTCATGTCCGGCCTCAGACCCGAATTGCAAGAGGCAATAATTTCAGTTAGACTTGACATTGAGAATTCCACCCCGGATGATGCATTGAAAGTAAAAAAAGTTTTCAGACTTTAACCTGCTCTGTTCAGGAGAGAGAGAGAAAAAAAAAGCAAGCTAGCAGCTGCAGCTGCTCCAGTACCCCTCCCATCTTAGCCCACACCATATCCCCCTTCGCCCCCACTGCAGCTGCGAGCACACAGCCAGTCTCTTATCAGTATCATTGAGTATCACTGGAGCACACATCAAACTCTCGCCCCCCTTCCTCAGACTTAAGCTAGTGGGAATCTTGCTCCTCAGCCCCTCCCTGCTAATTCTCGTTACTGCTCAGTTTGTAATCTCTCTCATATGTCCTGTAAGTTTACTAGGGGCAGATTTATTATCACAGTTCCGCTCCAGAATACAATTCCAAGATGATGGTCAGATGTTTTTTTTCTTTTTTTTATATAATCCCTATGTAGATGAAGACAGTGAGGAAATCTGTATTTTGCATGCCCTTCCTACAGTTATGATGGCCCTGATAGGCCCAGATCCATCCCCAATATTGCCAGAGGATCAATGACTCACCCCATACCTCTCAGAGATACCATCTAAACTCTGGTCGAAAGGGCCAAATGATATAGGGAAAATGCCTGTAGAACCAGTAAAAGTGTTTCTCAAACCTGGTGCCTAATCCTCATACTCTTTTGTCCCAAATACCCCAGGATGCTGCTTGGTTTACAGTTATTGATCTTGACAATACCTTCTTTAGCATTCCGTTACACCCAGACTGCCAGTTTCCATTTGCATTCACTTATCAGGGACGACAGTTAATATGGACAGTTATGTCACAAGGGGCCCAAAACAGTCCCACCCAGGTTGCAAAAAAAAATATGAGCAGGTGTCTTTTGCCATTGCTGCCATTTTTAGCCTCCTTAAGCATCTGGCAGCACTGAACTGTCGGGTTTCGGCCTCGAGACTTCAGTTCTGCCTTGGACAAGTGATATTCTTGGGTCACTGTCTCCTTCAGGGTGCCAGACACCTCACAGAAGAAAGAAAAATAGCTGTCAGCTCCCTTCCTTTCCCAAAAGATGAAACTGAACTCCACCGTTTTCTTATGCACCTATTTTTGTCAGTGGATACTGGATGCATCCCGCATAATGCAACCCCTTTACAATGCCTTGAAAGACGGCATAATGAACTATAAGGAAAGATGGCAGTGATGAGGATTTTCTCCAACATGATTGTTCCCAATTTCTGATTGAAGAAACAGCTACTCCACCAAATGTCAGTGACAATTCACTCCCAAATCCTGATCTGGTGTTATAGACGGATGGTTCAAGATATGCTGATGAGTTTGGTAGATTCCACACGGGATATGCAGTTACCACAGAGGACACTGTAGTGCACGCAGCTGCGCTCCCGCCCTCACAGTCAGCACAAGAAGCAGAACTCCAGGCTCTGTCTACTGCATGTACTTTGGCCAAGAACAGACGCGCTAATATATACAAGGACTCATGGTATGCATTTGGTATTGCTCACGATTTTGGGGCTCTATGGGCCAATCGAGGGTTTATTACTACTGCTGGAACCCCAGTGAAAAATGCTGAAGATGTTAAAACCCTCATGGGCTCGATCAAATTACATACTCAGGTGGCCATTATCAAATTTAAGGCGCACGGTCCTAGGAACAGTCCACAGACTGTTGGCAACACATTTGCAGATATGCAAGCAAAAGCCGCTGCTCTTTTATCCGTTGAACCAACTATACCAACTATGGTGACCACACGCTCTCAAAGTAAACAGTTACAAGAAGCACTGACCCTACAAGAACCTGATGATCTACAACAGACTGAAGTTTTCTGTCGGACCCCGCGAGACCGCTTAATGACGACGCAGAGAATGTCTCCAAAGGAAGAGGTGAAGCAATGGAAGACTGATGGGGCATGAATGGATAATGGTCTCTGGAAAAAGGACCAACTTGTGTGTCTCCCTAAGCGAATGTACCCTGCTATTGCCATATGGGCACATGGACCTACACATCGAGGAAAAAAAAAAAGAATCAGGCCCTCGCACTGGTGCAAAAATTCTACTGGGCCCCGGGAATTTCCACAGTTTTGTCAGCGCTCAACCATGCCTGTAATATCTGTCAGACCTGTAATCCCGGTCAACTTCAACGTGTACCCCCGAAGCATCTTGATAAGCCCGACTATCCTTTCCAAAGGCTCCAGGTGGACCATATCACGATGCCTAAGTCTGGAAGGTATGAATACTGTTTGGTTGTTGTTGACATGTTCTCCAGTTGGCCGGAAGCATTCCCCGTTACCAACATGACTGCAAAAACTACGGCGAAGAAACTGGTGATGGAAGTCATATGCAGATATGGGGTTCCAGAAGTTGTTGAAAGTGACCAAGGCCCGGCTTTTTCTTCTCATGTGTACCAAGAAGTTCTGACAATGCTTGGATCCACTGTAGCCCTCCATACTCTGTACCACCCACAATCCAGTGGGGAAGTTGAGAGGCTGAATGGCACACTGAAGGGATAATTGACCAAAATGATGCAGGAGACTAAGGCGCCATGGCCAGAGCTCCTACCCACTGTACTATACCACATTCGTACTACCCCTATTATAAAATATGGCCTGTCCCCATATGAGATATTGTTTGGTGCTAGGCCCCCTGTTGCAAATTTCCAGCCCCAGCAGTTATCAGAAGAGACTGACCGTGTTGTTCCATGTGTTATTCTGCTTAGTAAAAATCTTGCTAACATCTATGTTCTAGTTTTCTCTTCTTTTCCAGATTCAGCAGAAACCGACACCTGTCATAATCTGAAGCCTGGTGATTTGGTAGTCGTGAAGAGGCATGCCAGGAAGCACGGACTAGAGCCCTTGTATGACGGTCCCTATGAAGTCCTCCCCATCACCCAACAAGCCAATAGCAAATAAAGGGGACATAATGTTTTGGTTTTTCACATTTTCCATATTATTATTGGTAGAAGTTAAAAGTTAAAGTTAGAAGATATTCAATGACTCAGAGATTAATACGATAAAGACAATGATCGTAATAAGGACAGTTGGTGGTCAGACACTTTCTCCTTTCTCAATCCAGCCGATTTAAGGGAATTGGGGGCTGGATAACTGGGATCTTACAAAGCTTGTTGCACATTTCTGCCTGTATCCTTGTTGTATATGTGATACTAAAACTTGTTCTTTGGTGTATTTCTGTATGTATTAGGAAATTCTACACTAAGCCAGCTAATGATGATACCAAAGGTGTTGTTGCCCCTGCTCTTCTCTGCACCAATCTCAAAAGGCTACTTGATGAAGATGTTGAAGCCAAGCACATGCCTACCTACAAAATTTCCCCATCACCGTCATCAAAAATTGTTATTTGTGAACTGCAGTATACAGGGGGGAAGGGTGCGCCGCGACAGCCATGACTGGTAACACATAAACAATGTATAGTCACTGCACACGCTGATTGTACTTAATGTGAAGTAAATTTATTGCTTGACAGTGAGGAAGCGACATCAAACGACGTTTCGGCCACATCGGCCTTTATCACAAAGTCGCTGTAATAAAATACATACATAAAAATATCAAAAAATTGTAAACTTTATACAAAATATATACACATAGTATCCAGAGAGCATGGAATATAAGCACTAGAGTTATTTAGAAAGATGTGGAGACATCGAACACGTGAAACTGAGAGATAACGCGGTAGATAAGAAACATGAAGGAGCGTGGTCATACCCTTTTCAATTGGATGTAGGGTCTGTATTCACCAAATCGATAGTGTCACTGCTAGGCATAAATGAGTTGATAGCATATTCTGTAAGTAGGGATAGATGAACATATCGTTAGGGTGACATAAATAAAGAAAAAAATAAAAAAATAAAAAATAAAATATAAAATAAAAAATAGGAATAAGAATGAAAATAAAAATAAAAAATAAAGAGTAAAAAATGAAAATAGATCAAGTACTGAACTGGGTGTCTGGAGGACAGATGGATAAAACAGATTAACCAGCATAAGTGGCGTAGCTAGTTGTATACAAAAAAAGACAGTGAGGGACTATAAAAATATGCCCAGGTATCTAGCTGTCCAGACAAAAGCTGTATTCTATTTAGGGAAAACCAAGAAATATACCAAAGTTGCCGCTAAATCCTGTTCCTTGAAGAGGTGGTGGACTGGTAAATATGCCACTGCTAAACAAAGAAAAAGGGGGTACATTAGAGATGTGGCAGGATTGGTGGTCCTGGATTGGGACCATACAAAAGTTGGTGATGCAGCGGTGGTCCTGGGTAGGGACCATGGTAAGGTTGGTGGTACAGCAGTGGTCCCAATGGGACAGTACTTACTATTATTGGTGGCTCAGTGGAGTGTGAAGTCAGCACAATGGTGCCAGAGCAGTGAGTGAGCGCTGGATCACAGGCTGTGCTTTTTATCCTGTCTGGTCCGGTCATGTGACCGGAAGTGACATCAGACGCCGGGGCGTGTGCATTGGAGCACTGCCGTAGTGTCTCACAGTGATCCCCACCAAAAAGATGGCGCTGGCTGTTCACACATGCGCAGTAGAGCGCAATCAAAGAAAACCTAATGAGGCCATGCAGAGACTGCTGTAGCTCTGAGTGGGACACACGCATCAGGGGGGGAGGTGCAGTGTGCTATATATAAAGAGACTGGGCGATTAACATATGGAAACAAATATAAACGAACAGTATTATTGCAAATCATACATGTAAATATACAGCATTTGAATTGCGTAGGAGTCCAAACTTAAACAAACATAAAAAATAAAAAATAAAAGAAATGAAAAGAGTGATGTCAGACCTAGGGGAGAGAATGGAGAATGTTATGAACTCAAATCAAATGAATTATGAAGATTAGAAAAAAGGAAAAATAAAGAAGGAAAAATAATAAAGGGAAAAATAAAGATATAAAATGAGAATAGTAGAAAATAAAAAATAAAAAATAAAAAGTAAAAAATAAAAAATAAAGAGAAAAAGGAACAAGGGGGGAAAAAAAAGAAAGAAAAAAAGAAAAGAAGAAAAAAAAAGGGAAAATAAGGGAAAAAAAGGGGGGGGAAAAAAACCTGCAAGGAACAAAAAATAAGGGGAGAAAAATTTTTTTGAAAAGTAAATAAAAAGACCAAATTTGTAAAGAAAAGGTGAAAATAAATTGTACGGCAAAATGCCTTCAAACAGAGGAAGGGAAAAAAAAGGGGGGAGGGGGGGTTGGGGTTGTGGAAAACTTTTTTGCAAACTTGAAAAAGAAAAAGAAAAAACAAACAAAAACAAAAAAGAAAAAGAAAAAACAAAAAAACAAAAACACATTATGTTTCATTATCTTACCGCTTGGGTTAGATGTAAAAAGGGGAGACTCAAGAAGGCAACCAATCAATGGGTCTAGGGAAAGAGGAAGAGAAAAAAAGAAATTTTTATAAAAATTATTAGATTAGCCAATCGATTTCTCGATTGAGACCCCTCGGATGTAAGGTGTCTAGTGTGTAGATCCAGAATGTCTCCCATTGCTTTAAAAGGCGAACATGGTTCCCACCTCTTTTGGGTCTAGGGACTTTTTCAATAATTTGGAACCGTAGTTGTGATACGTTGTGTCGGGCTTCCTTGAAATGGGCAGGAAGTGGGAGCCATGTTTTCTCGCATCTAATCGTAGACTTGTGACTGGATATTCTGTCCCTGATTGCCTGGGTTGTTTCACCCACGTACAATAAACCACATGGACATTTGATAATGTAAACGACGAAGTTAGTTTCACAAGTGAAGTAATCCCTAATTGGATAGGATTTGCCAGAACGTGGGTGGACTATCTCACTGCCTTTGATGATATTGGAACAGCTCATGCAGTTTAGGCAAGGGAATGTACCAGTTCTCTTTTGTCCTGTTAGAGTATGTGTATTGATGTGACTGGAGGTACCCAGGTCAACCCGGACAAGCTTGTCCTTAAGATTTTGAGGTCTCCTCAGGCACATCAATGGTGGGGATTTAAAGAGGTTAATCCTAGGATAGGATCTGGTCAATAGAGGCCAATGTTTGTGGATGAGATTATGTATTCTTTGCATGGACGGGTGGTGACCATGGACGAATGGGAGTCTGGGTGTGGTTTGATTGTTGTGGTTCTGGTGGTGTCGGGGTCAATCCGTGCTTTAGTCATCTCAGAAGCTAGAAGTGTAGATGGATAATGCCTAGATTCAAATCTATCAGACATTTCTTGTAATCTGAGGTCTCTAGTCGAAGGATCTGATACAATCCTGGTAATCCTTTTAAACTGTGATCGTGGGAGACTATTACGGGTGGACCTTGGATGACAACTGTCATACAGAAGGAGATTATTGCAATCGGTGGGTTTAGTGTAAAGATCAGATGACAGTGTTCCTTGTGCATCTTTTTTGACCCTAGTATCCAAAAAACTGATTGATTCCAGGTTGTGGGACATTGTAAATTTCAGCTCATGCCTGGCATTGTTGATGGTATCATAGAATTTAGAAAGGCTAGTTGAGTCCCCACCCCATATGCAAAAAATATCATCAATGTAGCGAAGCCACACTGTTGCAAATTCCTGGAAAAGTGGATTGACGTAAATGTAGTCTCGTTCAAACTTATCCATGTAAAGATTTGCGTACGCGGGGGCTACATTAGAGCCCATCGCGGTGCCGCATGTCTGGATGAAAAAATCATCCTGGAATCGGAAGAAGTTTTCCCGTAAGACTATATTTAGAAGGTCCAAACACAAAGCCTGTGTGTCCGGTGCAGTATTAGCTTCCATGAGAGTTAGTCTGACTGCCTCTATACCTTTATCATGTGTTATTGATGTGTATAGACTGTTGACATCAAAGGTGCAGAGAATGCTGCTGGGTGAAACGGAATTAATGGAACGAATCTTATTCAGGAAATCGCCTGTGTCCAAAATAAAAGATTTAGTGGTGTGAGTAAATGGAGTTAATATTTTCTCTAGAAAAATGGATAAAGGATTGAGGATGGAGTCCGTGGAAGCTACTATTGGACGTCCAGGAGGGTTGTGTAGGTTTTTGTGGATTTTGGGGAGGGTGTAGAGTACCGGGGTTATGGGATGTTGGTTTGTCAGAAATGTTCTAGTCTTTGCATCTATGGTCTTAAGCTGCATATGTTTGTCAAGAATTTGGTCTATTTTCCTACGTATTTGGAATGTCGGGTCAGTATGAACTTTCCTGTATGTGTTGGTATCCGAGAGTTGTCTCTGAATTTCGGTCACGTATTGATTCTTGTTCATGACAACGATTGCTCCTCCTTTGTCTGCCGGTTTTATAATGATGTTTGGATTGTCCCTCAAGGATGAGATAGCTTGTTTTTCAACAGGTGATAAATTATGGCGGACGGGAAGTAGGCCCAATCGTTGGTCATGGATGGTCTGTTTAATATCCCTGTCAAGAAGGTCTATAAAAGTCTCAACTGCATGATTGGTTTTGGGAGGCATAAAGCTACTTGGGTTGTGTAGTCCTAAGGTGTCAATTGTAATCGAGGGGCTAATGACCCGATTGGAATCTGGAGCTATGCTGTTGGCTACCCTTGTTGAAGAATCGTCAAAATGTACCTTTAATCTAATGTTGCGGTAAAATTGTTGTAGGTCTTTCTCTAATTGGAAAGCATCCCATCTTGGTGTTGGACAGAATGAGAGTCCTAGGTTTAGCACTTTAAATTCTAAAGGAGAAAGGGAGTAATCAGAGATATTTACAATTAAGTTTGGACTCCTACCTGTTGCGACCGAAGAGTCATCTGGCGATTTTGTTCCCCTCCTCCTCGACCGCCTTGTTGGCGTGCGTTTTGACCTAAAAAAGGAACTCTGGAAAGAGAGGTGCTGCCAGTGTCGCTCCCGGATCCTGGTGAAGAACCGCCAACTGGAGAGGATCCCCCGGAGGCTGTGTATCCCCCTTGGTGGCGGCGGGGTCTGGAACGGTAGTGTCTTGGTGCTGGATCTTCCCATCTGTACACTCTGTTATTCAGGTAGTCTTCTGTGTCACGTTGAAATTTAGACCTCTTCCGTTCTTCTAGAGTTTTTCGATGTGTTAATAAAACAGTATCAACTTTATTTTTGAGAGTACTAAACTCAGTATTACTCAAAGTTGAAGTTAATTGGGTCTCTATAGTAGACATTTTTGCTTCGGTATCAGTTATGGCTTCTTGAAGGTATTCGATTGTTAATAGAATTATATCGAATGAGCATTTATTCAGAATTCTCTGAAAAGTGGCACAGTACTTAGCGTTGTCAGAGAAAAGAGTAGGTCTCAAGTGGCTACGAAGCCCGCGGGGTATCTTCCCTTGTCGATGGTATTCGCCCAACGTGGCGCAGTGTAGATCATAAGCTATGAGTCTTTTCTTTTCTTTCTCCCAGTCTCTCGTCTTGATGTCCCTACTGGGAACGTGAAGAAAATCTGAGCCAGATCTGATTTTAGATAAAATTGTTGATCCTAGTGCATCATCGTACATAAATGTTTCAGACGTCATGGATACTGGGTCGGTGCTAATAACCAAAGAAAACTGATACTAGGTAATACAGATGGTTAGCACTCGGCCAGAGGGTTCGAGTTCGCGGTGCCAGTGAGAAGGAACGGATAGTCCCAGAATCGCATAAACAATGTATAGTCACTGCACACGCTGATTGTACTTAATGTGAAGTAAATTTATTGCTTGACAGTGAGGAAGCGACATCAAACGACGTTTCGGCCACATCGGCCTTTATCACAAAGTCGCTGTAATAAAATACATACATAAAAATATCAAAAAATTGTAAACTTTATACAAAATATATACACATAGTATCCAGAGAGCATGGAATATAAGCACTAGAGTTATTTAGAAAGATGTGGAGACATCGAACACGTGAAACTGAGAGATAACGCGGTAGATAAGAAACATGAAGGAGCGTGGTCATACCCTTTTCAATTGGATGTAGGGTCTGTTTTCACCAAATCGATAGTGTCACTGCTAGGCATAAATGAGTTGATAGCATATTCTGTAAGTAGGGATAGATGAACATATCGTTAGGGTGACATAAATAAAGAAAAAAATAAAAAAATAAAAAATAAAATATAAAATAAAAAATAGGAATAAGAATGAAAATAAAAATAAAAATAAAAAATAAAAAATAAAGAGTAAAAAATGAAAATAGATCAAGTACTGAACTGGGTGTCTGGAGGACAGATGGATAAAACAGATTAACCAGCATAAGTGGCGTAGCTAGTTGTATACAAAAAAGACAGTGAGGGACTGTAAAAATATGCCCAGGTATCTAGCTGTCCAGACAAAAGCTGTATTCTATTTAGGGAAAACCAAGAAATATACCAAAGTTGCCGCTAAATCCTGTTCCTTGAAGAGGTGGTGGACTGGTAAATATGCCACTGCTAAACAAAGAAAAAGGGGGTACATTAGAGATGTGGCAGGATTGGTGGTCCTGGATTGGGACCATACAAAAGTTGGTGATGCAGCGGTGGTCCTGGGTAGGGACCATGGTAAGGTTGGTGGTACAGCAGTGGTCCCAATGGGACAGTACTTACTATTATTGGTGGCTCAGTGGAGTGTGAAGTCAGCACAATGGTGCCAGAGCAGTGAGTGAGCGCTGGATCACAGGCTGTGCTTTTTATCCTGTCTGGTCCGGTCATGTGACCGGAAGTGACATCAGACGCCGGGGCGTGTGCATTGGAGCACTGCCGTAGTGTCTCACAGTGATCCCCACCAAAAAGATAGCGCTGGCTGTTCACACATGCGCAGTAGAGCGCAATCAAAGAAAACCTAATGAGGCCATGCAGAGACTGCTGTAGCTCTGAGTGGGACACACGCATCAGGGGGGGAGGTGCAGTGTGCTATATATAAAGAGACTGGGCAATTAACATATGGAAACAAATATAAACGAACAGTATTATTGCAAATCATACATGTAAATATACAGCATTTGAATTGCGTAGGAGTCCAAACTTAAACAAACATAAAAAATAAAAAATAAAAGAAATGAAAAGAGTGATGTCAGACCTAGGGGAGAGAATGGAGAAGGTTATGAACTCAAATCAAATGAATTATGAAGATTAGAAAAAAGGAAAAATAAAGAAGGAAAAATAATAAAGGGAAAAATAAAGATATAAAATGAGAATAGTAGAAAATAAAAAATAAAAAATAAAAAGTAAAAAATAAAAAATAAAAAATAAAAATAAGAAAATAAAAAATAAAGAGAAAAAGGAACAAGGGGGGAAAAAAAGAAAAAAAGAAAAGAAGAAAAAAAAGGGAAAAAAAAGGGAAAAAAAGGGGGGGAAAAAAACCTGCAAGGAACAAAAAATAAGGGGAGAAAAATTTTTTTGAAAAGTAAATAAAAAGACCAAATTTGTAAAGAAAAGGTGAAAATAAATTGTACAGCAAAATGCCTTCAAACAGAGGAAGGGAAAAAAAGGGAGGGGGGTTGGGGTTGTGGAAAACTTTTTTGCAAACTTGAAAAAGAAAAAGAAAAAACAAACAAAAACAAAAAAGAAAAAGAAAAAACAAAAAACAAAAACACATTATGTTTCATTATCTTACCGCTTGGGTTAGATGTAAAAAGGGGAGACTCAAGAAGGCAACCAATCAATGGGTCTAGGGAAAGAGGAAGAGAAAAAAATAAATTTTTATAAAAATTATTAGATTAGCCAATCGATTTCTCGATTGAGACCCCTCGGATGTAAGGTGTCTAGTGTGTAGATCCAGAATGTCTCCCGTTGCTTTAAAAGGCGAACATGGTTCCCACCTCTTTTGGGTCTAGGGACTTTTTCAATAATTTGGAACCGTAGTTGTGATACGTTGTGTCGGGATTCCTTGAAATGGGCAGGAAGAGGGAGCCATGTTTTCTCGCATCTAATCGTAGACTTGTGACTGGATATTCTGTCCCTGATTGCCTGGGTGGTTTCACCCACGTACAATAAACCACATGGACATTTGATAATGTAAACGACGAAGTTAGTTTCACAAGTGAAGTAATCCCTAATTGGATAGGATTTGCCAGAACGTGGGTGGACTATCTCACTGCCTTTGATGATATTGGAACAGCTCATGCAGTTTAGGCAAGGGAATGTACCAGTTCTCTTTTGTCCTGTTAGAGTATGTGTATTGATGTGACTGGAGGTACCCAGGTCAGCCCGGACAAGCTTGTCCTTAAGATTTTGAGGTCTCCTCAGGCACATCAATGGTGGGGATTTAAAGAGGTTAATCCTAGGATAGGATCTGGTCAATAGAGGCCAATGTTTGTGGATGAGATTATGTATTCTTTGCATGGACGGGTGGTGACCATGGACGAATGGGAGTCTGGGTGGTTTGATTGTTGTGGTTCTGGTGGTGTCGGGGTCAATCCGTGCTTTAGTCATCTCAGAAGCTAGAAGTGTAGATGGATAATGCCTAGATTCAAATCTATCAGACATTTCTTGTAATCTGAGGTCTCTAGTCGAAGGATCTGATACAATCCTGGTAATCCTTTTAAACTGTGATCGTGGGAGACTATTACGGGTGGACCTTGGATGACAACTGTCATACAGAAGGAGATTATTGCAATCGGTGGGTTTAGTGTAAAGATCGGATGACAGTGTTCCTTGTGCATCTTTTTTGACCCTAGTATCCAAAAAACTGATTGATTCCAGGTTGTGGGACATTGTAAATTTCAGCTCATGCCTGGCATTGTTGATGGTATCATAGAATTTAGAAAGGCTAGTTGAGTCCCCACCCCATATGCAAAAAATATCATCAATGTAGCGAAGCCACACTGTGGCAAATTCCTGGAAAAGTGGATTGGCGTAAATGTAGTCTCGTTCAAACTTATCCATGTAAAGATTTGCGTATGCGGGGGCTACATTAGAGCCCATCGCGGTGCCGCATGTCTGGATGAAAAAATCATCCTGGAATCGGAAGAAGTTTTCCCGTAAGACTATATTTAGAAGGTCCAAACACAAAGCCTGTGTGTCCGGTGCAGTATTAGCTTCCATGAGAGTTAGTCTGACTGCCTCTATACCTTTATCATGTGTTATTGATGTGTATAGACTGTTGACATCAAAGGTGCAGAGAATGCTGCTGGGTGAAACGGAATTAATGGAACAAATCTTATTCAGGAAATCGCCTGTGTCCAAAATAAAAGATTTAGTGGTGTGAGTAAATGGAGTTAATATTTTCTCTAGAAAAATGGATAAAGGATTGAGGATGGAGTCCGTGGAAGCTACTATTGGACGTCCAGGAGGGTTGTGTAGGTTTTTGTGGATTTTGGGGAGGGTGTAGAGTACCGGGGTTATGGGATGTTGGTTTGTCAGAAATGTTCTAGTCTTTGCATCTATGGTCTTAAGCTGCATATGTTTGTCAAGAATTTGGTCTATTTTCCTACGTATTTGGAATGTCGGGTCAGTATGAACTTTCCTGTATGTGTTGGTATCCGAGAGTTGTCTCTGAATTTCGGTCACGTATTGATTCTTGTTCATGACAACGATTGCTCCTCCTTTGTCTGCCGGTTTTATAATGATGTTTGGATTGTCCCTCAAGGATGAGATAGCTTGTTTTTCAACAGGTGATAAATTATGGCGGACGGGAAGTAGGCCCAATCGTTGGTCATGGATGGTCTGTTTAATATCCCTGTCAAGAAGGTCTATAAAAGTCTCAACTGCATGATTGGTTTTGGGAGGCATAAAGCTACTTGGGTTGTGTAGTCCTAAGGTGTCAATTGTAATCGAGGGGCTAATGACCCGATTGGAATCTGGAGCTATGCTGTTGGCTACCCTTGTTGAAGAATCTTCAAAATGTACCTTTAATCTAATGTTGCGGTAAAATTGTTGTAGGTCTTTCTCTAATTGGAAAGCATCCCATCTTGGTGTTGGACAGAATGAGAGTCCTAGGTTTAGCACTTTAAATTCTAAAGGAGAAAGGGAGTAATCAGAGATATTTACAATTAAGTTTGGACTCCTACCTGTTGCGACCGAAGAGTCATCTGGCGATTTTGTTCCCCTCCTCCTCGACCGCCTTGTTGGCGTGCGTTTTGACCTAAAAAGGAACTCTGGAAAGAGAGGTGCTGCCAGTGTCGCTCCCGGATCCTGGTGAAGAACCGCCAACTGGATAGTAAGTAACTGGTTACTATTTACAACTGGATAGTAAGTAAATAGTAACCGCCACTAATAATAGTAAGTACTGTCCCATTGGGACCACTGCTGTACCACCAACCTTACCATGGTCCCTACCCAGGACCACCGCTGCATCACCAACTTTTGTATGGTCCCAATCCAGGACCACCAATCCTGCCACATCTCTAATGTACCCCCTTTTTCTTTGTTTAGCAGTGGCATATTTACCAGTCCACCACCTCTTCAAGGAACAGGATTTAGCGGCAACTTTGGTATATTTCTTGGTTTTCCCTAAATAGAATACAGCTTTTGTCTGGACAGCTAGATACCTGGGCATATTTTTACAGTCCCTCACTGTCTTTTTTGTATACAACTAGCTACGCCACTTATGCTGGTTAATCTGTTTTATCCATCTGTCCTCCAGACACCCAGTTCAGTACTTGATCTATTTTCATTTTTTACTCTTTATTTTTTATTTTTTATTTTTATTTTTATTTTCATTCTTATTCCTATTTTTTATTTTATATTTTATTTTTTATTTTTTATTTTTTTATTTTTTTCTTTATTTATGTCACCCTAACGATATGTTCATCTATCCCTACTTACAGAATATGCTATCAACTCATTTATGCCTAGCAGTGACACTATCGATTTGGTGAAAACAGACCCTACATCCAATTGAAAAGGGTATGACCACGCTCCTTCATGTTTCTTATCTACCGCGTTATCTCTCAGTTTCACGTGTTCGATGTCTCCACATCTTTCTAAATAACTCTAGTGCTTATATTCCATGCTCTCTGGATACTATGTGTATATATTTTGTATAAAGTTTACAATTTTTTGATATTTTTATGTATGTATTTTATTACAGCGACTTTGTGATAAAGGCCGATGTGGCCGAAACGTCGTTTGATGTCGCTTCCTCACTGTCAAGCAATAAATTTACTTCACATTAAGTACAATCAGCGTGTGCAGTGACTATACATTGTTTATGCGATTCTGGGACTATCCGTTCCTTCTCACTGGCACCGCGAACTCGAACCCTCTGGCCGAGTGCTAACCATCTGTATTACCTATGACTGGTAACACGGCATAAGTCATGTGAAGACCAGTACCCCTCAAGCTGTTAGCTTGGGATAGCACCTCTGATGCTGCATATGTGTTAAAAAAATTTATCTAGGGGGGAATGTGAAGGGTTAATACTAAAATCAGAGCTTAAGTTTCACTTCTCCATTTCTCTGTAAGGTTTCGTTTCTCCGTTTTTGTTGTTGTAAGATAAATTTTTGTAATTGGCATGGGCTGTCATGAAACCAGACTTTTCCCATCTGTATAAGATAAGGGAGGCGGGGGTGTAAAACTCTGAAGAATATGCCATTATACTACTTTCTACACTATTTAGGTACGGACATATATGTGGTTTCCGGTTTTCTTGCAATATTATTGGCTTACAAAGTGAAATGATGCTATTGGTACTTGAGAACCTTGCATAATTAAGCAAAAGATTATAAAAGATGTGACTAAAATAAAGGGGCTTAGTGATCTGCCTCGATCCTCCCGTACAGAGACCCCAGTCTCCGTGTGATCATTTGAGTTGCTAGCAACACTGGAATAATTTGGAAATCACTGGCTCAACCGTGAAGGGTTAATTTAGCCCTCCCTAAATAGCTACCTCGACAGTACGACTATATTTAGGGCTACTCTCCGGTATGTATTTTTGCTATATATGTATTTGTATAATATTCTGTATGGGTTTTACTGCTAAAATATTGAGATATTTTGTACGAATAGATTATACCCATATGTGTTGGGCCTTTATTTTGTTTTGCTCTATGATGGATTGTTTTTAATTTGTACTGTGTTATGTACTGCCTATTAATAATAAAGGTTTTTATTTAAACTATACTTAGTCCCAATCTTATATGTATTATAGAGATTTTTTCATTCTCTCGGATTCTCATACACTTTTTTGTGTCCCCCCACAACTTTAGCCAAATAACCACCAGTTTTCAACGCGTATCTATTATTATGACGTAAATTAAGGTTGACAAGCTTCAGTAATAAGAATTGATGTTTTTGGCATTGAAATGGGCACTATAGGTATGTTTACTGTCCTCCACTCCCTGCCGACTTTACTTCCCCATTGACTTGCATTGAGTTTCGTGTTTCAGTCGGCCTCCGACTTTTCCCTATAGTCGGCTGATTTTGTTCAACCCGACTTTTGCGAAAATCGGGTTTCATGAAACCCGACTCGACCCTAAAAAAGGCAAAGTCGCTCATCTCTACCCACATGTTCTCTTGCCCCCTGAGAAGCGTCCTCCTCCCCAAAATAATCATCCCCTCATCCTCCTCCTCATCTTCCTCTTCTTCCTCCACCTCATCCACGCCAGTTCCCTGTCCAGACAATGGCTGACTGTCATCAAGGCTTCCCTCCTCCTCCTCTTCCTCCTGTTGCTCCTCAGCTGCAGATGCCTGATCCTTCATGTGCGCCAAAGTTTGCATGAGCAGACGCATAAGTGGGATGCTCATGCTTATGATGGCATCGTCTGCGCTTACCAGCCGTGTGCATTCCTCAAAACACTGAAGTGAAGGACTTTACAGAGGTCTTTCAGCTTTGACCACTGCACACCCGAAAATTCTATGTCTGCCCTCAAACTGCCTGCCCATATATCCTCCCACAAATGCATTACAGCCTGCCTCTGTTCGCACAGCCTCTCAACCATGTGCATGGTAGAGTTCCATCTTGTAGCAATGTCTATGATTAGGTGGTGCTTTAGGAGGTTGAGTGATCGCTGCAGCTTCTTCATATGACTGGAGTGGATGTTTGAGCGACGGATGTGCGAGCACAGTCTTCACACCTTATGGAGCAGGACTGTTAACTCTGGCTAATTATTTAGGAAGTACTGCACCACCAGGTTCAAGGTGTGAGCCAGGCAAGGTATGTGTGAGTTATGAACGGGCTATGGCTGCCACAAAATTCCGCCCATTATCACTGACTACCTTGCCTGGCTCAAGATGTAGACTGCCCAGCCATGACAAGTAGTCGGCCAGTACCTCTGCGGTGTGTCTACTGTCGCCCAAAGACATCATTTTTAAAACAGCCTGCTGCCGCTTAGCACTAGCTGTTTGATAGTGGGACACCTCGTGTGCAACACTGACAGATGTGGATGGAGTGCTCGTGCGACTGCGCTCTGTCGACGAGCTTTCTGTTGTGAGTTCATTTTCCCCTTCGTCACTGAGGTCTGGTGAACTCCCTATTCTGGTAAAGGAAGGTAATGAGCCTGATTATCAGGCACCTGAGTCTAATGAGGATGACTGGCTGAGTGGAGTCACTGACTGGATATAAGGCTGCCGACGCCCTTCTGCCCTGCGGGTGATTTCTCTGTGGACTTCTAGGACACCAGTCTGATTCCTGCTTCCCTAAAGCTAAGTTTTCTGCTTTGCCTGTTTGCATTTATGTTTTGTTTTTGTTTTCCTTGCTTTTCTGGATTCTGCCATTCCCTGCTGGGATGAGCTGAATCTCCTTTTGCCGGTTGCTCTGTCTTCAGAATATTCCTGAGTACTGACATAGCTTTTTTGAAGCCTAGCGTCTTCAGGGCCTTTTTCCCTGTCAGTCTGTTGGCTCTTATTTTCATAGGGTTTTTCACGGATTGCAGACAGCAGCCTTCCTGTCCTTTCCTATCTAGGTAGTTTGGGCCCCGTCTTTGCTCAGTCTATCTTTCTGTCTGTGTTAGTGTTTTCATCTTGCTTCACCGTCATTATTTGTTGGGGGCTGCCTATTGCTTTGGGGTCTGCTCTGGGGCAGTTTAGATTTCCCCTTTCTTTCTTTAGGCCTATTTAATTCTCCGACTGTGATCGAGGGGTCTAGGGCATCGTAGGAACCCCCCACGGCTACTGTTAGTTGTTGTGATAGGATCAGGGGTCTGCAATCCGATAGCTGCCAACCTCTCTGGTTTTCTGGACTTAGCTAGCAGTTCTGTTTTTGCCTCCTACGGTGACTCAATCATAACAGAATCACCCGCCATACCGCAGATCCTAGGGTACTCAATAGCAGGAAAGAATTGTGTTTAAAAAAAAAAGTACAGAGGATTTCATTTTTGGGATTTATTTTGTCTCCGTCAACTATTGAAATGGACCCGGCCAAGGTACAGGCCATTTATGATTGGGTTCAGCCCACTTCTTTGAAGGCCCTCCAGAAGTTTTTGGGTTTTGCTAATTTTTATCGGAAATTCATAGCAAAATTTTCTAGTATTGCCAAGCCATTGACTGATCTGACTAAGAAGGGTGCTGATGTGTTGAATTGGTCTCCGGAGGCTGTTGCTTCCTTTCAGGAGCTGAAGCGAAGATTTACCTCCGCCCCGGTTTTGCGGCAACCTGATGTCTCACTCCCGTTCCAGGTAGAGGTGGATGCTTCTGAGATTGGTGCAGGAGCTGTTTTGTCCCAAAAGGATCCTGAAACATCTAAAATGAATCCCTGTGCTTTCTTTTCCCGAAAGTTCTCTCCATCTGAACGTAACTATGATGTGGGGAATCGGGAACTGTTCGCCATGAAGTGGGCATTTGAGGAGTGGAGACATTGGTTGGAGGGAGCTAAACATCAAGTTGTGGTCCTCACTGACCACAAGAATTTGATTTACCTAGAGTCGGCTAAATGCTTGAACCCTAGACAGGCTAGGTGGGCCTTGTTTTTTACACGTTTTGATTTTGTGGTCTCTTTTCTTCCTGGAACTAAGAATGTCAAGGCAGACGCCCTCTCTAGGAGTTTCTTTGCTGATTCTCCTGTGGTGACCAAGCCTGCTACCATCTTAGGCGAAGGGGTAGTTCTTTCTGCCATCTCGCCCGATTTGAGACTTGCTCTGCAAGAGTTCCAGGAGGACAAACCTGAGCGTTGTCCCAGTGGAAAGTTGTATGTTCCTGACCAGTGGAAGAAGAGAGTGATGTCTGAAGTTCATTGCTCTGCATTGGCTGGTCATCCAGGTATTTTTGGTACTAGAGATCTGGTGAGTCGCTCTTTTTGGTGGCCCACCTTGTCTCATGATGTCAGGAATTTTGTGCAGTCCTGTGGGACTTGCTCCCGGTCTAAATCTTGTTCTCGCTCTAGTGGGTTGTTGATGCCTTTGCCGGTCCCCAGGAGGCCATGGACCCATATTTCAATGGATTTCATCTCTGATATGCCGGTCTCTCAAAGAATGACTGTTATTTGGGTGATTTGTGATAGGTTCTCTAAGATGGTTCATCTTGTACCACGCCCTAAGTTGCCATCTTCCTCTGAGTTGGTGCCTCTGTTTTTGCAACAGGTGGTTCGCTTGCACGGGATTCCTGGGAACATTGTATCTGACAGAGGAGTTCAGTTTGTGTCTAGATTTTGGAGGACTTTCTGTTCCAAGCTGGGAATTCAGTTGTCCTTCTCCTCTGCTTTTCACCCTCAGACCAATGGGCAGACAGAGAGAACAAACCAGACCTTGGAGTCGTATTTGAGATGTTTTATTTCCGCTGATCAGGATGATTGGGTTTCATTTTTGCCCTTGGCCGAATTTGCTTTAAATAATAGAGCTAGTTCTGCCACTTTGATGTCACCTTTTTTTTGTAACTTTGGGTTTCATCCTCGATTTTCTTCAGGGCAGGTGGAGCCTTCTGCCTGCCCAGGTGTTGACACTGTGGTTGAGAGAATGCACCAGATCTGGGACCAAGTGGTGGATAAGTTATCTCTCTCCCAGGAAAAGGCCCAGCGGTTTTCCAATCGACATAGGACCATTGGTCCCCAGTTTAAGATTGGTGATATGGTGTGGTTATCATCAAAAAATATTGCTATGAAGGTGGCTTCTCCTAAGTTTAAGCCTAGATTTATTGGACCTTACAAGATTTTGGAGATTATTAATCCGGTCTCTTTTCGTTTGGCTCTTCCTGTCACATTTAAAATCCATAATGTGTTCCATAAGTCCTTGTTGAAGAGGTTTGTTGTACCAGTTGTTCCTGGGGTGGCACCTCCAGACCCTGTATTGGTTGAAGGTAACATGGAATATGAGGTAGAGAAAATACTGGATTCCCGTCTGGCTAGACGGAGACTCCAGTATTTGGTTAAGTGGAAGGGTTATGGTCAGGAGGATAATTCCTGGGTCTCTGCCTCTGATATTCATGCCAAAAGATTGGTGCGTGCCTTTCATCGGGCTCACCCTGATCGCCCTGGTGGCGTGGTTGAGGGCTCGGTGACCCCTCCTCAAGGGGGAGGTACTGTTATGAGTTCATTTTCCCCTTCGCCACTGAGGTCTGGTAAACTCACTATTCTGGTAAAGGAAGGTAATGAGCCTGATTATCAGGCACCTGAGTCTATTGAGGATGACTGGCTGAGTGGAGTCACTGACTGGATATAAGGCTGCCGATGCCCTTCTGCCCTGCGGGTGATTTCTCTGTGGACTTCTAGGACACCAGTCTGATTCCTGCTTCCCTAAAGCTAAGTTTTCTGCTTTGCCTGTTTGCATTTATGTTTTGTTTTTGTTTTCCTTGCTTTTCTGGATTCTGCCATTCCCTGCTGGGATGAGCTGAATCTCCTTTTGCCGGTTGCTCTGTCTTCAGAATATTCCTGAGTACTGACATAGCTTTTTTTGAAGCCTAGCGTCTTCAGGGCCTTTTTCACTGTCAGTCTGTTGGCTCTTATTTTCATAGGGTTTTTCACTGATTGCAGACAGCAGCCTTCCTGTCCTTTCCTATCTAGGTAGTTTGGGCCCCGTCTTTGCTCAGTCTATCTTTCTGTCTGTGTTAGTGTTTTCATCTTGCTTCACCATCATTATTTGTTGGGGGCTGCCTATTGCTTTGGGGTCTGCTCTGGGGCAGTTTAGATTTCCCCTTTCTTTCTTTAGGCCTATTTAATTCTCCGACTGTGATCGAGGGGTCTAGGGCATCGTAGGAACCCCCCACGGCTACTGTTAGTTGTTGTGATAGGATCAGGGGTCTGCAATCCGATAGCTGCCAACCTCTCTGGTTTTCTGGACTTAGCTAGCAGTTCTGTTTTTGCCTCCTACGGTGACTCAATCATAACAGCTTTCGCTTCTGGAGGAGGAGTAGAAGGAGGAGGGTCGAACGCCTACAGCCAACTGTTTCCTATACTGTGGGCTAGGCAGCACTGTTCCACCGCCGCTGTCCCTTGTGGAGCCTGCATCCACCACATTAACCCAGTGCGCAGTGATGGACACGTAATGGCCCTGGCCATGCCTACTAGTCCATGCATCTGTTGTGAGGTGCTCCTTTCCACTCACTGATTGTTTTAGTGCATGGACAATGCGGTCTTTCACATGCAGTGGAGGGCAGGGATGGCTTTTCGAGAAAAGAAGTGCCGACTGGGTAGGTCATAGCGTGGGATAGCATAGGCCATGAGCTCTCGGAAAGATTTGCTTTCTACCAAACGGAAGGGCATCATCTCTAATGAGATCAGTTTGGCAATGTAGGCGTTCAAAGCCAGAGTACACGGATGAGAGGATGAGTACTTTCTTGTCCTACTCAGAGTGTCTGGTAGGGTGAGCTGGACTTGAGAGCTGCATATGGGGGAACTAGCATTGGACATGATGGACTGAGAAGGGGTTGGTGATGGTGAGGGTGTTGATGGCCTAGATTCAGTGTTTCCTCGCGAAAATATTGTGATTGCCTGACTGCTTTGGCCTAGCGACGACACCTCAACATTTCTTGATGGTGGTGTGCTTAGTGGTGGCCTTACAGTGGGGGAAGCGATGGAGTGTTGCCGGCTAACTTGAGTCAGAGCAGGTGCACATGTGCTACCTGAGGTTTTGTAGTCCGTCCATGCTTGCAAGTGCATGTTGGTTAAATGTCTAAGCATGCAACATGGTATTCAAATTTCGTAGATTTTTCCCTCGGCTAAAGGTCCTTCTGCACTTCTTACAGATAACCTTTGCCTCATCAATAGGATTTTGTTAAAAAAAGTGCCACACTGCACTCTTCCTACTATGGTACAAATTTTCAGGGCTTGCACGCTGTGCTAAATTTGACCGTCTGGCCAAGCTGTCCTGCAACTCTTTTAGTTTTCTTGCCAAGTTTTTTGACAGCTACGGGCCTGCTGGATAACCGCTGCTGTGATGACGATGCCTGCTGCGGATCCTTCTCCTGTTCTGACCTATTGTCACCAGCACCCTCTTCCCCCAATGGATGCCAATCCGGGTCAACAACTGGGTCATCCATGACCTTGTCTTCAATGTCATCTGCACCTTCCTCTGTACCTTCCTCTGTGTCACCGTGTAAGGTGGTATAGTATGCGGGAAGGGGCACCTGAGTTTCATCAGGGTCTGATTCGGGCTCAGTAGACTGCGAGGGCAATGTAGTGCTGTGGGTGAATGTACCAGCATATTCATCTAGCAGTGGCTGTGCATCAGTGCACTCCATGTCAGATTCATCTTGGACTGGGGAATTCAGGATTTGACTTGATAACCCAGGAATGGTATGTGAAAAGAGTTCCATGGAGTAATCTTAAGTGTGTGCTGCAGCATCTTTCACTTTTGGTGTGGGTGAAGGACACAAGGAAAGGTGTTGTTCCTGACCAGAGGCCTGCACTGATGACTCTGTGTTTGCAGTTTTTGTAACTTCAGAAGAGGAGGCAATAGAGCTGGAGGCTGTTTCGGCAATGTAAGCCAAAACCTGTTCCTAATGCTCCGGCTTTAAAAGCGGTTTACCTAATCCCAGAAAAGGGAACTGTTATGATGAGTCACCAAAGGAGGAAAAAACAAAATACCAGCTAAGTCCAGAAAAACCAGAGAGGTTGGCAGCTATCGGATTGCAGACCCCTGATCCTATCCACAACAACTAGCAGTTGCCTTGGGGATTTCCTACGGTGCCCTAGACCCCTCGATCACAGCCGGAGAGCTACATAGCCTAAAGACAGAAAGGGGAAAAACTAAACTGCCCCAGAGCAGACCCCAAAGCAATAGGCAGCCCCCAACATATAATGACGGTGAAGCAAGATGAAAACACTAACACAGATAGAAAGATAGGTTGAGCAAATGATGGGGCCCAAGCTAACTACATAGGACAGGATAGGAAAGCTGCTGTCTGCCATCCGCAAAAACCCTATCAAAATGAGCCAACCGACTGATAGGAAAAACAGGCCCTGAAGTCGCTAGGCTTCAAAAGACTATATCAGCACTCAGGTATATTCTGAAGACAGAGCAAAAGATCAACAGATCAGAGACAAAAATGGAATTCAGCTCACCCTCGGCCAGGGATGGCAGAACTCCCAAAAAACAAGGCAAAACAAAAACAAAACTGAAGAGTACAAAGCAGAGCAGAAAAACTTAGCTTTGAGACGCAGGAATCCGACTGGTTTCCAAGAATCCAGCAGGAAAATCACCAGCCAGGAAGAAGGGCGTCGGCAGCCTTATATCCAGTCCTCAATTCCAGCCACCCAGTTATCATCTAGCTGCCCAGGTGTTTGGTAATCAGTCTCACTACCTTCCTTCACCAGAGGAGGGAGTTCATCAGACCTCAATGGTGAAGGGAAAAATGAACTCACAACAGGAAACCTTAAAGGCCTTCTTGTGCCAGATGATGACGTAGGCTCAACACCTCCTGCCTTAGCTGCTATTGTGCTTTTGCCAGAACCAGCCGATGCACTACCACCATCACCACCATCAGTACCAGCTGCGCCCCTCCGCCCATGTCTGCAGCCTCTTCCACCAGACTTCCTCATGTTTCTGAAAATGTACCAAAAATACTAGCAGAGAAATGGTACTGTATAAATAGCGTACAGCTGTGTAAGGGGTATGTAAGAAGTGAAATCTCTGTATATATTTTGCGAGTCACAGACGCTCACCCACTATGTATTTCACCGTAATTCAACAAGCAGATATACGGTACTGTATCAGAGGTGTACAGCTGTATACGTTGTTGGTGAAACTGTAAATCTCCGTATATGCAATTACGGAATGAAATAATAAGAGCACCAGATATCCGATACTGTTTGATAATCGGACAGCTCAATACGGTGTATAGAGAAATGGAAAAGTCTGTATATACATCTGGGCAATAAAAATGAAAAAAGCATATACAGAATGGGAGGAATAGGCCTAAGCAACAGCACATGTGAAAAAGATTTGGGTATACTAATAGATCACAGACTGAATATGAGTCAACAGTGTGATGCAGCAGCAAAGAAGGCAAATGCAATTCTAGGATGTATTAACAGAAGCATACAGTCTAGATCACGTGAAGTCATTATTTCCCTCTACTCCTCTTTGGTCAGACCTCATCTGGAATATTGTGTCCAGTTTTGGGCACCACATTTTAAAAAAGACATCAACAAACTGGAGCAAGTTCAGAAAAGAGCAACCAGAATGGTGACCGGTCTGCAAGCCCTGTCTTATGAGGAAAGGTTGCAGGATTTGGGATTGTTTAGTTTGGAAAAGCGAAGACTGAGAGGAGACTTAATAGCTGTCTACAAATATCTAAAGGGCTGTCACATTGTAGAAGGATCAACTTTATTCTCATTTGCACAAGGAAAGACTAGAAGCAATGGGATGAAACTGAATGGGAGGAGACACAGATTAGATGTTAGAAAAAACTTTTTGACAGTTAGAGTGATCAATGAGTGGAACAAGCTGCCACGAGAAGTGGTGAGTTCTCCTTCAATGGAAGTCTTCAAACAGAGGCTGGACAGACATCTGACTGGGATGATTTAGCGAATCCTGCTTTGAGCAGGGGGTTGGACCAGATGGCCCAGGAGGTCCCTTCCAACTCTACGATTCTATGATTCTATGATTCTATGTATTTATGGAGTGTCACACACACACATGCTGACTCTGTGTAGATGTGACCGTAATAAGAACACCAGATATCCGATACTGTTTGAGAATCGGACTGCTCAATACGGTGTATAAAGAAAAGGAAATGTCCGTATATGTATTTATGGAGTGTCACACACACACGCTGACTATGTGTAGATGTGACCGTAATAAGAACACCAGATATCCGACACTGTTTGAGAATCGGACACCTCTATATGGTGCATAGAGAAATGGAAATGTCCGTATATTTATTTATGGAGTGTCACACACACACGCTGACTCTGTGTCGATGTGATCGGAATAAGAACACCAGATATCCGATACTGTTTGAGAATCGGACACCTCTATAACGGTGTATGTATGGAAAAATGTTAATCTCCGTGTATTTTTTTACGGAGTCACACACATATAGCATGTATTTGTCCGTGATACCAGCCGATACACAGTAGTGTGTGAGGAGAGTACACCTCTATATGGTGTGTGAAAAAAATTACGCTCAGTATCTACTGTGCAGAAAAAAAGGAATAAAAGGATTTTTGCTTTTAAAAAAGCACTCTGCACAGCAGTGTGCAAACAGCAATGCAGCTATCAGGGAGCCATATAAGGCAGCCTAATAACCAACAGAGCTGCTGTACACAAATATATCCTCCCCTGTCACTGCACACTACACTGTTGGGTTGCACAGTGACATTCGCTATCAGCAGAAGCAATTTTTTTTTTTTGGCCTGCCTAAACATTCTCTCTTTTGAGAACGAGCAACCTCTCCCTATGCTTCGGCAGAAGTAAGATGGTGGTCGGCGGTCACGGCCTTTTATAGGCACTGTGACGCCACACAAAGCCAGCCAATCACTTGAATGCCCTTCTCTAACATGGTGAGGGCCGCTGCCTATGTTATGGAATTGCCCACAGTGTGCATCCTTGATGATTGGATGAGAAAAGGTGCTGGAACCATTGTGGGTAGCGCGACTTTGGCATTCAAGGCGGCAACCTCATGGACGACCTCACGCTGTGGTCGGGTTTCGATCGGCGAAACCCAACTTTAGCCAAAGACAGCGGATTCTGAATTTGGCCGATCAGTTTCGCTCAACTCTACTCGTGACATGACGATTGGTGAGGTGGTAGATAAGATGACTGGAGCGGACACACGGTTGGAGGGTAACTGGAGGGTTTACTCGGCTGATGGGGATGAGTCAGACTCTGGGGGTGACTGTGGCTCTAAGAGAGAAATGGAGCACAGAGTAGATGAGCTGGAGAAGGAAGTCTCTGAGCTCAAAGGTCACCGTCAACGTGGCAAAGTCTGAATAAGACCCTCAGAGAAGAGGTAGAAGTGCTCAAAGAAACAGTACGAGGTCTTCTGCGGGAGAATGTGGTGGTGGAAGACTTACAGCAGCCGAGCCCAAGTGATAACAAAATAGAACTGCCAGTGCTCATCTTGGCAAGGGGTCTCGAAGAGGTAAAATCTCATGTAGATTTTGAGCTAAGAGCTGAAGAAGACAGTCACCCAGTCGAGACAACTGTAAAGCCGAAGCCATCTGTCCAGGAAGAGAGCAAGCCGACGATCTTGAAGTGCGTGATCGAGGTACCCGAAGACGTGCAAGAAGCCTGTACCGGTGAAGGTGTGCATGAGACTTTTAAAAAGGTGGTCAAAGCGTGTAGGGTGCACTGGGCACCTGAGACTCAGCATTTGGTTGTACTATCAACCATTGAAGACACAGCAAAGTGGGTAGCTGTCCTAACAGATATGTATCTGCAATGTCTCCACGCTAAACAGATGTTCAGGCGGAATAATGTGAAAGCTGCTTGATGTCTAGAGCTGGCAAGGGAAGCTAAGAATTGGCTGGGCTTGGGGGATGATGTAATTCCGGTACCCAAATATCTGGTGGAGAAAGTCGTTGGAAGGCTCGTGAAGGTAATACAAGACCTTGTGAATATCTCCGGTGTGGCGAGGGTGAGAATCCATCCTGATGGTGAAGTCCAGGTATCTGGTGAAGGTGGCTTGGTTCCAATCATTCTTGTTGGCTCCATGGAAAGCCTTAGGAACTTTAGGATGCTCCTAGAATATCGAGTAACGTACCTGCAGGAGATTGAGCAGCTGAGACTTGACCGACTGCAGATCAATAAAGAGATGCAGAACATCAGATGGTGGCAGCCTTTGACCCAAGGTATAAAGACCCGAAGGGTTCCTCCAAATAGTGAAATAGCAGATAGCCAAAGACTGTCAGCAGGGCAAGGACATCAAAAATCTGCAAGGGGTAGTTCTACTGGTGGTACGAAACTGAGAGACCCTAGCTGCTGTGACGTACTAAATGGGTCAGACTCAGGCCAAACAGTTGATGCATCTGTAAGTGGGACTTCTGACTGTACCCACCAGGAAAAGAGGCCAGTGAGAGAAAGGTCGGGGATTGGACCGCACTGCAGAAATATGGAGACAAAGCAGGGTCTAGTGACACAGTTGGATGCTGACTTAAGGCCCAAAGCTCAACGCCGACATAAGAACCGCTGGGGGCGGGTGAGGCCTACTAGTTTAACCCTTAAACAGGAAAGGACCAAGTCCAATAATGTATTGCTCGCAGAAAGGGGCTGCGTCTCAGGAACTGGTAGGGCAAGCTGACATGGGTGCCCGGTCTCGAAACCCCTGGGTGAGATCAAGTGTTCAACCCCACAAGTTTGAACAGAGGGGGGAGGTATGTGGTGCAGTGACCACTGTGTCTGCTAGGGGGTGCCATGTGGGTGTCCCAGGACAGGCATACAGGCATGTCCATTGTGGTAATGGAAATAGGGTGGCTGGTGAGACAGGTGGGACCAGTCACCTACAAACCAACCCAGGGGCATGTGTCTGAAGTAAAGCCTATGTGTGTGATTGTGAATCTGAAGGACATGCAATGAGGTCATAGCCATGTGATGCTGTGGGCGTGGCTAAGGAATGTATAATGTGACCAGGGTAGGTCACCTGAGTGAATGCTTAGATCTGATTGGTCCATGTGGAAAGTCCCAGAAGGCTTACGTGCTAGGTGTGTTGCCTTCCTGAAGCGCACATATGGATGCCGCTGACCATGTGTGGCCTGTGTGTAACAGCCTGTGAGTACTGGACAGTCCCCAGGAGGGAAGGGATGTCAGGACTGAGAAGCAGCTAAGAGATAACCCCGGATAGGGGGAGTTAACTGAGAGACTGTAGAGTCTGTTTGCTGGACAAACCACAGCCTGTGTGACCATAGGGCTAAGAGAGCGGAGCTCTACATTGAATCTTCATTTGGTCTGATGTAAGACTGTTGCTGCTATATGGTTTATGCTGCCCAATAAACTAGATGGATTGATTTATGTGAACAGCCCATGCCTGGCGTGCTTAATCCACTGCTGAGTGAGTGTCCCTCAACATGAACACTGGGTGCTACCTTACAGGGCATAACAATTCATCAATTTTTGAAAATTGCAAAATTTTCAACATTTTCGCTATATTTCCATTTTTTCATTAATAAACGCAAGTTATAGCAAAGAAATTTTACCACTAAAGTGAAGAACAATAAGTCATGAGAAAACACTCTCAGAATCACCAAGATCCGTTTAGGCATTCCAGAGTTATTACCTCATAAAGGGACAGTGGTCAGAATTGTAAAAATTGGCCCAGTCATTAACGTGCAAACCACCCTTGTGAGCAGTGTCGGACTGGGGTGCCAAGGGCCCACCAGTAACATTGAATTTGGGGGCCCACTTTTCACTTGTATACAAATATTACTCGACCCTGGTTCACAAATGTACCTATATCTCTACATAATAATAAACTGGGTAGTTTGGGTAATGATTGATGAGATGATGCTTTTTCTGAACAGAGAGAATCAAGTGAATTATGACAAGTACTGCCCATACAGTAAGGTTGGAGGCCCTGATTTGCACAGGGGCCCATTGGTGGATTCCCCTTTTCCCCTATAGGCCAGTCCGAGCCTGCTTGGGAGTAAAGGGATTAAGATCCCCAATGTGTTCCATACGGCCCTGCTGAAACCATTGGGAGCTGTGGAAGAAGAGTCATTTGCTCCCTCGTCGCCTGTGTTGGTGGATATAAAAAAGTTAAATCAGCCGCACTAATTTAGAAAAAAATTTTAATGGTTACACCACAAGGAAATTACACCACAAAAAGATTCACTTAAGAAAAAAAGAGCAAATTAGCATGTAGCAAAATAGCATGTGACATTTCTACCTCGTCTAGGTCTTTTTCAAACAACGCTATGTTTGTCTCATGTAGGCTTTAAATGTTGATACACAGCGAAGAAACTGAGGGGTATAAGGGTCTTTTTGGTTCAGAGGTATGATGACCAGGAGGTTAAGGAAGCGCACTGCTCAACGCTATTGCTGTGGTGGTGAGTGGCATACTTCCTTAGCCCCCTGGTCACCATACCTCTAAAGCAAAAAGACTCTTATACCCCTCAGTTTCTTCACTGTGTATCAACATTTAAAGCTTACATGAGACAATCATAGCGTTGTTTGAGAAAGACCTAGATGAGGTCGAACCGTCACAAGATATTTTGCTACACACTATTTTGCTCTTATTTTTCTTAAGTGAATCAGTGAGGTAATTTCCGTGGGATGTATCCATTTAATTTTTTTTCTGGATGAGTGCAGCTGATTTAACTTTTTTATGTTGAACCCAGTTCAGCCAGCACCTCCTCCTCCTCCCTATATAAGCTGTGTGCTCTTCCTTTCTACTTATCTATGTGATGGTGGATATTCAGGAGGAGTTCGAGGTGGGGGGCATCATGGATTCCCAGTTGCCTTGTGCTCTGCATGCTCAGTGTCCTTCTCTGTACTCACGTGCGGTGGCTCCATCCCCGGTCACATGATCACTTAGTGTCAGATCCTGAGCTCACTACACTAGTCTCAGGTCCTTGTGCACTGCGTGCCTTCTGCCTGCACTCCCTGTGCTTATTCACGTGCTCCCTGATAGTGCCCCCTAGGCAGTGCCACTGACACCTTAGGTGTCATCACACCAGGAATCTGTGAGCCATGTGCAGATCCCGGGCAGCAGTAGGAGGAACAGGAAGTGCTGGACAGGGACAGTAGCAGTGAGAAAGGCTAGGTTCATATTAACATTTCTGTGCGCAGTGTATCATCTGCATGTGCAAACGCATGCAAAAACGCATGCAAATGCATGTTTACACAGCGTTCTTTACCCGCATCATCATACGCATGACGCCAAAAAAAAGTTCAGTGTGCATGCACTTGTTTACGTTTTTGCATGGGTTTGCGTTGTTTTTGTGCATGCGTTCGATATTTCCAATGCTTTTCTAGGAGAATTTCCTTGACACCAGACACCCAATGGGCGTGTCTCATGGGATTTCTATATATAGACACACTGCACTGATGAAATCCTCATCTTTTGCTGCTGTATCAAGCTACAAGATGGATCTTAGCGTGGAACTTCATTCTTAATCTTGATTTGTCATTAGTGTTGAGCGATACCTTCCGATATCGGGAAATATCGGATCGGATTGGATCGGACCGATACCCCAAAAATATCGGATATCGCCGATTCCGATACCGGAAACCAATGTAAGTCAATGGGACACAAATATCGGATTGAAAATAAACCCTTACTTTCCTTGTAGGTTAATTCTACATGAAGGAAAACAAGGAAATGCTGTAGATATAGTATATTTTGACTTCAGCAAAGCATTTGACAAAGTCTCTCATACAATCCTTATTGAAAAAATGACTAAGTATGGAATGGACAAGGCAACTGTTAGGTGGATTCATAACTGGCTTAGTGATCGGACCCAAAGAGTGGTCGTAAATGGCTGCACATCCAGTTGGAAGAATGTCTCAAGTGGGGTACCACAGGGCTCTGTCCTGGGCCCTGTATTGTTCAACATCTTTATCAACGATTTAGATGAAGGAATTGAGGGTAAACTGATTAAATTTGCTGATGACACAAAGCTAGGAGGGATAGCTAATACTAGAGAAGAGAGAGAGAGGATTCAAAAAGATATAAATAAACTGGAGAAGTGGGCAGCAACTAACAGAATGGTTTTTAACAGGGAAAATGCAAAGTACTACATCTGGGCAATAAAAATGAAAAAAACATATACAGAATGGGAGGAATAGGGCTAAGTGACAGCATATGTGAAAAAGACTTGGGTATACTAATAGATCACATACTGAATATGAGTCAACAGTGTGATGCAGCAGCAAAAAAGGCAAATGCAATTCTAGGATGTATTAACAGAAGCATACAGTCTAGATCACGTGAAGTCATTATTTCCCTCTACTCCTCTTTGGTCAGACCTCATCTGGAATATTGTGTCCAGTTTTGGGCACCACATTTTAAAAAAGACATCAACAAACTGTAGCAAGTTCAGAAAAGAGCGACCAGAATGGTGACCGGTCTGCAAACCCTGTCTTATGAGGAAAGGTTGCAGGATTTGGGAATGTTTAGTTTGCAAAAGAGAAGACTGAGAGGAGACTTAATAGCTGTCTACAAATATCTAAAGGGCTGTCACATTGTAGAAGGATCAACTTTATTCTCATTTGCACACGGAAAGACTAGAAGCAACGGGATGAAACTGAATGGGAGGAGACACAGATTAGATATTAGAAAAAACTTTTTGACAGTTAGAGTGATCATTGAGTGGAACAGGCTGTCACAAGAAGTGGTGAGTTCTCCTTCAATGGAAGTCTTCAAAAAGAGGCTGTACAGACATCTGACTGGGATGATTTAGCGAATCCTGCTTTGAGCAGGGGGTTGGACCAGATGGCCCAAGAGGTCCCTTCCAACTCTACGATTCTATGATTCTATGAAATATCGGATTGAAAATAAACCCTTACTTTCCTTGTAGGTTAATTCTACATGAAGGAAAACAACTAAGATTAATGTAGAATATATTGGGGGAGGTGGAGGAGACATTAAAGGCATAGAGGTTTAGCCCAATCAAATGGAATAGCAGGAATTAATTTTTTAAGACGTTTCGTCGTCTTCTTCGGGGTGGTCTTCAGGGTCATCGTCTTTAGGGTCGTCATCAGGAAGATCCAGAGTGATTACCTAAAACCATTTCAAAAAGCTTGAACTTGGAAATGTAGCAGAAGGTACAAGAAGGCTGAGGAACTGCTGAAAACCAGCTAACGGTACTGGAACCTGGATGGGTAGCCGAAGGTACAAGAGCCAATGGAACTACTGAGGACCAGCTGATGGTACTGGAACCCGGTTACTAAACAGGAGGTACCTGTGCTAGAAAGCACTACCAAGGACCAGCAGACATTGGTGAAACTCGGATACCGAGAAGGAGGCACCTAAGCCAAAGGCTCTGCCTGGAACCAGCTGACGTTACTGGAACCCAGGGGAACATATTCAAGATTGGCTTCCAAAGAACCAGCTAATGGTACTGGAACTCAGATAGGCAGCAGAAGGTACACATGAAAAAAAAAGTTGCAAGGCCGCGAGCCGGCCGGAGTTACCGAAACCCACGGTCCTACAGGGGGAGCTTGTCCTATTGGCACTACGGAACCAGCCTTCATTGCCAGATCCCGCAGCCCACAAAGGAAGCACCTAAACTGCAGGCACCATAGAGTCGGCTAACCCGACCGCAACACGCAGGACAACATATTAGAGGCAAAGTGACGTTGACACTACCCAGAAACAGCTGGCGTGCTGGAACCAGGCTGGGCAGGAGGGAGTACCCGTGCCAAAGACACTTCTGAGCAGCAACTGGTGGTGTTGGAGCCCAGGGATTACAGTAGAAACAGAGTGTAGCCAGAGGCCTAATTGGAGCAAGTTTAATATCTGTAGTAGTGTGAGTGTGGTCGGAGCAGGAGAAATTGCCAAACACACAGCAGGGGATCAGCTGACATTACTGAACCCCAATAACACAGGAGCAAGTGTTGACTGTGCAGACGGCACTTCTGAGCAGCAACTGGCGGTGTTGGAGCCCAGGGATTACAGTTCAGGTGGTAGAAACATGAACACAACAGGAGACCTGGATACTGTTGCCAACCAATTATTTAATCTGGAAGAGGACTGGCAAATTCCTGTGAGATCCAGGCCTTGTTCATTTTCAGAAAAGTAAGCCGGTCAACGTTATCGGAGGATAGTTGCATGCGACGGTCTGTTAGTACACCACCTGCGGCACTAAAGACGCGTTCCGATAATACACTAGCAGCAGGGCAAGCCAGCACCTCCAATGCATACTGGCTAAGCTCTGGCCATGTATCCAGCTTAGAGACCCAAAATTTGAAGGGGGAAGAGCCGTGTGGGAGAACACTGAGAGCGCAAGACATGTAGTCTGTCACCATCTTACGGAAATGTTGCCTCCTGCTGACTGGAGCCGTCTGTGATGGTGTAGACATTTGTGGCGGGGACGCAAAACTTTGCCACATTTGGGCCATACTGGTCTTGTCTTGTGCTGAGGCGCTGCTTCTGCTCCCTCTTTGTGCAAAGCTTCCTCCACTGCCTCGACGCAATGAGCTGCTTTGTAAAGCACTAGCAGCACTGCTCTCGGGTGGAATGGAGAACATGATGGAATGCACCAGTGTGTCTTGGTACTCCCGCATTTTATGCTCCTGGTTCAACGGAGTTAAGAGGCTTTGTAAGTTGTCCCGGTAGCGAGGATCTAGGAGGGTGTACACCCAATAATCAGCCGTGTTGAGAATGTGGGCGATGCGGCGGTCATTTCTCAGGCACTGCAGCATGAAATCAACCATGTACAGCAGACTGCCAACTGGCTAAGAAATGCTGTCCCCTGGTTGAGGCGTCATCTCTGCCTGCTCTGCATCACCCCACCCTCGTCCTACATACTGACTACTAGAGCATTGTGTACCTCCCTCCTCTGGACAGATGTCTTCCTCCTCCATTGACTCCTCCTCATCCTCCTCACAAAGTGTCCCCTGCCTAGGCCTTTGTGAGGAACCATGTTGCGCAGACTGTGCAGAAGCAGATGGCATTTGTGACTCCTAATCCTCCACCTCTTCCACAACCTCCTCCCTTAGTGCTTGCAGTGTTTTTTCAAGCAGGCAGATAAGGAGGATAGTCATGCTGACTAGTGCATCATCTGCACTCGCTATCCGCGTGGAATCATCAAAGGCACGCAAAACGTGGCAGATGTCCTTCATAGACGCCCACTCAGTGGTGGTGAAGTGTGAACGGTGCGCAGTGCGACTTGTTTGCGCCTGATGCAGCTGGTGCTTCATTACTGCTAATTGTTGCTCACACAACCTCTCCAACATATTTAACGTTGAATTCCACCTGGTGGGTAGGTCACATAAGATGCGATGTTCTGTAAGGTGGAATCGGCGCTGCAGAGCTGCAATGCACGATCTTGCCATGCTGGAACGCCGCAAGTGAGTGCCCTCTATGCGGACCTTGTGCAGCAGTGCATCAAGATCCGGATAGTCCCTCAAAAAACTCTGCACGACCAAGTTGAGCACTTGTGCCAGACATGGGATGTGAGTGAGGTTGCCTAGGCTCAGAGCTGCCACCCGATTTCGGCCATTGTCACACACTACCAAGCCTGGCTGGAGATTCGCTGGCACAAACCATACGTTGCTCTCCTGCTTGATGGCATTCCACAGCTCCTGTGTGGCTTCGATTCCCCAAAGAAATTAATTTCAATAGGCCTGTTGACGTTTGGCCATGGCTGTGCTCATATCGGTCGTAACAGGTAAGCGTTTACGGGTCATAGAATCATAGAATCATAGAATCATAGAATCATAGAATCGTAGAGTTGGAAGGGACCTCCTGGGCCATCTGGTCCAACCCCCTGCTCAAAGCAGGATTCGCTAAATCATCCCAGTTAGATGTCTGTCCAGCCTCTGTTTGAAGACTTCCATTGAAGGAGAACTCACCACTTCTCGTGGCAGCCTGTTCCACTCATTGATCACTCTAACTGTCAAAAAGTTTTTTCTAATATCTAATCTGTGTCTCCTCCCATTCAGCTTCATCCCATTGCTTCTAGTCTTTCCTTGTGCAAATGAGAATAAAGTTGATCCTTCTACAATGTGACAGCCCTTTAGATATTTGTAGACAGCTATTAAGTCTCCTCTCAGTCTTCTCTTTTGCAAACTAAACATTCCCAAATCCTGCAACCTTTCCTCATAAGACAGGGTTTGCAGACCGGTCACCATTCTGGTCGCTCTTTTCTGAACTTGCTCCAGTTTGTTGATGTCTTTTTTAAAATGTGGTGCCCAAAATTGGACACAATATTCCAGATGAGGTCTGACCAAAGAGGAGTAGAGGGAAATAATTACTTCACGTGATCTAGACTGTATGCTTCTGTTAATACATCCTAGAATTGCATTTGCCTTTTTTGCTGCTGCATCACACTGTTGACTCATATTCAGTCTGTGATCTATTAGTATACCCAAGTCTTTATCACATGTGCTGTCACTTAGCCCTATTCCTCCCATTCTATATATGCTTTTTTCATTTTTATTGCCCAGATGTAGTACTTTGCATTTCTCCCTGTTAAAAACCATTCTGTTAGTTGCTGCCCACTTCTCCAGTTTATTTAAATCTTTTTGAATCCTCTCTCTCTCTTCTCTAGTATTAGCTATCCCTCCTAGCTTTGTGTCATCAGCAAATTTAATCAGTTTACCCTCAATTCCTTCATCTAAATCGTTGATAAAGATGTTGAACAATACAGGGCCCAGGACAGAGCCCTGTGGTACCCCACTTGAGACATTCTTCCAACTGGATGTGCAGCCATTTACGACCACTCTTTGGGTCCGATCACTAAGCCAGTTATGAATCCACCTAACAGTTGCCTTGTCCATTCCATACTTAGTCATTTTTTCAATAAGGATTGTATGAGAGACTTTGTCAAATGCTTTGCTGAAGTCAAGATATACTATATCTACAGCATTTCCTTGATCCACCCAATCAGTAATACCATCATAGAAGGAAATTAAATTAGTCTGACATGACTTATTAGTTACAAACCCATGCTGACTCTGTTTAATCACTTCATTCTTATCCAGGTATTGACATACATGTTGTTTAATAATTTGTTCAAAGATCTTTCCTGGTATAGAAGTCAGACTCACCGGCCTATAGTTGCCTGGGTCCACCTTCTTCCCCTTTTTGAAGATAGGAACAACATTTGCTCTTCTCCAGTCTTCTGGCACTTCTCCTGTTCTCCAAGAATTTTCAAAGATTATGGAGAGGGGTTCAAAAATTTCTTCTGCTATCTCCTTCAGTACTCTGGGGTGTAATTCATCTGGACCTGGAGACTTGAATACATTTAGGTTAGCTAAGTGTTTCCTCACTATCTTTCTGTTTATAGATATCCTGGATTCTTCTATTCCCTTAATAGGACAGTGAATAACAGTTGATGTTACATTTCCTTTCTGAGAGAAAACAGATGCAAAATAGGAATTTAAAAGTTCAGCCTTCTCAACATCCTGTCTTACCATTTCATCATTTTCATCCTGTAAAAATCCTATAGCATCTTTGACTTTTCTTTTACTTTTGACATATCCCCAAAATCCTTTATTATTGCTTTTGACATCTCTTGCAAGCCTCAATTCATTTTCAGCTTTAGATAATCTGATTTGTGCCTTGCAGGTTCTGCAGACAGCATTATATTCTTCTTTAGATATGCCTCCTTCTTTCCATTTTATAAACATTTTTTGCTTCCTTTTTAGCATGTGCTTAAGTTCTGTGTTCATCCATCCTGGTTTCCTTAAATGCTTCCTATTCTTCCCTCTTTTCGGAATTGTTAACAACTGTGCTTTGAGAATTTCATTTTTCAAGATTTCCCATCCTTCCTGGACATTTTTGTCTTTAAGGATATCCAGCCATTGGATCCCTCCAATTCTCTTTCTGAATCCCTTAAAATCTGCCTTTCCGAAATCTAACCTTGACGTCTGAGTCTTCACAGGTCTTCCGCCTCTAGTTATCCAAAATTCTAAAATAGCATGGTCGCTACCTCCTAGGGTCCCAGCCACTTTTACCTCCTCAACCATTTCCTCCCTGTTTATAAGGATTAGATCCAAGGTTGCAGTTCCCCTTGTTTTCTCCTTTACCTTTTGGAAGATAAAGTTGTCAGCAAGAGAGGATAAGAATTTCCTTGACCTGTTAGTTTTGCCTGAGAGAGATTCCCAACAAATGTCTGGATAGTTGAAATCTCCCATGACAACTATATCATATTTTTTGGAGAACTTGGCCATTTGATGCATAAAGAGTTCATCCATATCTTCAGCTTGCACAGGCGGCCTGTAGTAAATGCCTACAATGGTGTCCTTTCCATTGTTCTGTCCTTGTATTCTTACCCAAACAGTTTCCACAGAACTCCCAGTCTCTGAAGCTTCAATCTCTGTGCAGATATACGCATTTCTAACATACAATGCGACACCCCCTCCTGGTTTATCAAGTCTGTTTCTTGCAAATAAGTTGTATCCTTCTAGTCTTGTATTCCAATCATGTGTATTGTCCCACCAAGTTTCAGTGATTCCAATGACATCATATTTCTTTTCCTGTGTTAGTAGTTCCAATTCTCCTTGTTTGTTGCCCATGCTTTGTGCATTAGTATAGAAACATTTTAGTTTGTGATTGGTTTCTCTTTCTCCAATATTTTTTTTAATTAGATTCTTTCGTCTTTGTTCTTCCTTTCCACTTCTAATAGCAGAGTTCTCAGTAGCATTTGTCAGGTGTATGGCTTTTTCTGGTCTTTTGCTTCCCTTCCCATGTTGTTCTAGTTTAAAGCTCTCCTTACAAGTGTAGTCTCCTTCCTCCATGTGGAGGAAGACTATGACGGCTCCTGCAGCGCTGATTCAGAGGAACTGGAGTATGAGGAGGAGTCAATGTGTACAGACTGGATTCCTGCAATCCCTGGAGTTGGCAGAACATGTACAGCGCCACTCTCAAGATCTGTACCTGGCTCCACAACATTTACCCAATGGGCAGTGAGGGAAAGATATCGTCACTGTCCATGGTTACTGGTCCACGCATCGGTGGTCAGGTAGACCTTGCTACTGATGGCGTTTAGTAGCGCATGTTTAATTTTTCCCTCCACATGCTTTTGCAGGGCAGGGACGGCTTTCCTGCTGAAATAAAAGCGGCTGGGCACGTTGTATTGTGGGACTGCCAATGCCATGAAGTTACGGAAGGTGTCAGTCTCCAAAAGCCTGAATGAGAGCATTTCAAGGGACAGTAGTTTAGCAATGCCAGCATTCAGAGCCTGTGCTCGGGGATGGTTTGCCGAGTATGGGTGCCTTTTCTCCCATGCCTGTGCTACCGATGGCTGTAGACTGGCCTGGGAGTGTGAGGATGACAGGGAACGTGGTGCTGTGGGTGGAATGACACTGTGTCTCTGTACAACAGTGCCAGAGGTTCTTCCATGGTGAACCAGCTGTGTGTGAGCTGGAGGAAGAGGCTACAACACGAGCTGAAGAGGTGGTAGGTGGCGCTGTAGGTTGGCCTAGGTCTTCAGTGTGTCTTTGTAACTCCACCACGTGCTTGGTCCACACATGTTTACACATATTTGTGGTATTGAGGTTGCTGACACTTTTCCCTCTTTTCACTTTCTGATTACACAGCTTGCATTTCACAAAGCAAATGTCATCTGCAACTGTGTCATAGAAGGACCAGGCACTGCAAGTCTTGGGAGCGCCTGTTTTGGGTTTTGGAAGAAGCATGCTCCTAATGGGTGCCAAAGTGGAGGCTACAGGCAACCGAGTCTGCCCCCCTCCCTCTCCCTCCTTTTTTGGCCATTCGGGGAATCTCTTCCTCAGATCTACTCCCACCACCTTCCTGTACCTCACGCCATGATTGGTCAAGGACCTCATCATCTACATTACCCTCTTCAAACGACTACTTCTCCTGGGTAGTCTCGACAGCACAGTACGCACCAGAGAGTGGCACCTGAGTCTCATCATCATTTGTGTACTGAGGTGTGCTGACCATAGGCACTGGCCCACCTGCCTCTTTAGATTCAGAGAGACAAAGCCGTTGCGCATCACTGCATACAACTTCTTCTACAAATTCTCGAATGCTGCTTGGCTGGCCCCCTCTTTCCAATCCAACAGATTCAGAGAACAGAAGTAGAGATGGCTCCTGTCCAGGGCTCTCTGACTGCCTGGGCAATTTGGCAGGTGGTGAAGAGACAGATGGGTGCTCTTCAGTGCTCTGGACCTGAGAGGATCTGGAACTAATTGAAGTCAATGCATTAGCTGCCATCCTTCCGACAACTGCTTCAATTTGTGTCCCGCAGCAGTGGGGTACGGCGAGCTCCTACAAAGCTGCACATAAAGGACTGTTGTGAGTTCATTTTTCCCTTCACTATTGAGGTCTGATGAACTCCCTCCTCTGGTGAAGGAAGGTAGTGAGGCTGATTACCAAACACCTGGGCAGCTAGATGATGACTGGGTGGCTGGAATTGAGGACTGGATATAAGGCTGCCGACGCCCTTCTTCCTGGCTGGTGATTTTCCTACTGGATTCTTGGAGACCAGTCTGATTCCTGCATCTCAAAGTTAAGTTTTTCTGCTCTGCTTTGTACTCTTCAGTTTTGTTTTTGTTTTGCCTTGTTTTTTGGGAGTTCTGCCATCCCCGGCCGGGGGTGAGCTGAATTCCATTTTTTTCTCTGATCTGTTGATCTTTTGCTCTGTCTTCAGAATATACCTGAGTGCTGATATAGTCTTTTGAAGCCTAGCGACTTCAGGGCCTGTTTTTCCTATCAGTCGGTTGGCTCATTTTGATAGGGTTTTTGCGGATGGCAGACAGCAGCTTTCCTATCCTGTCCTATGTAGTTAGCTTGGGCCCCATCATTTGCTCAACCTATCTTTCTATCTGTGTTAGTGTTTTCATCTTGCTTCACCGTCATTATATGTTTGGGGCTGCCTATTGCTTTGGGGTCTGCTCTGGGGCAGTTTAGTTTTTCCCCTTTCTGTCTTTAGGCTATGTAGTTCTCCGGCTGTGATTGAGGGGTCTACGGCACCGTAGGAACCCCCCACGGCTACTGCTAGTTGTTGTGGATAGGTTCAGGGGTCTGCAATCCGATAGCTGCCAACCTCTCTGGTTTTTCTGGACTTAGCTGGTATTTTGTTTTTTCCTCCTTCGGTGACTCATCATAACAAAGGACTGTTCCAAGGTAAAACTGGGGGATGCTGAGTCACTGGTGCCCGCAGCAGGCACAGAATCCCCACGTCCTCTCCCTGCATAAACTCCACGCCCACGACCACATGCCTTACTCCCTGCCTTCTTCATCTTGGTAGACTGATAAAGATAGGCAGAAAAGTACTAAGGGCTTAGTGTGCTTATTCCTGAACAGCTGCTATCAGGTATAAGAAACACTAATTTTATAAAGTGTGGACTAGACTTTAATATGAGCTAATGTGGCCTACACAACTGTAAAGTGGAGTGTTTGGTGAACTTTATTAACGTTTTTATTTTCACAAAAAGACACTGGATGTGCCCAAAGATATTAAACCGATAGTATTACAAACTTTTTATAGCTATTAAAATGCAGGATGGTAACCTATAATGCAATAGATGAGGCTCCAAAAAATAGGCTAATACTAATCTGGCTGGGGCTGCAGGGCACAAGCCAGCAGAAAGGCTCCTCTATCTACTCCTATATAGTGTTTGCCAATATTCTAGCTGGATATGGATGGAACCACACTAATAGGAGAAATCTGGAAAAATGAGCAGCACTAATGCAAAAAAGGACAATGTATGAGGCAGTGACGCACGCTGAGTGGACTACAACCGGAGGTGGCTGCAGAACACACTACAGCGTGAGCTGCACTCACACACAGAGACCTCGCAGATAGCCATGAACAGCGCTGCAAGGCAAAAGAAAGCTTCTCACACAGCGGTTGCTTAAACTGTCCCACAGAGTCAGAACAGCAGCGTCCTGTCCCTAAGTAAATTCACAGCAGAGTGAACCCAAAATGACGGCGGCGGCTTTTATAGTGCATCATGACATCATTTCAGCAGCCAATCACAGACATGCCATTAGTTAACATGCCTAACATGCATAACAGGATGTGCCCACACTTCTTAGGATTCCTCATTGGCTGAATAAAATCAAACTGGCTCATTGCATTATGGGAACTTCCGTTTCCGGTATTCGATATTCTAAAAGTATCGGAACTCAGTATCGGAACTCCGATACCGCGAATATCGGCCAATACCCAATTTTGCAGTATCAGAATGCTCAACACTATTTGTCATTGAAATTGGCTGTTGCTTTTTGCTGTGGCTTGTGAAGAAGAAAGAAGAACAGAAAGACAGAGAAAACGTTGTCATAGCTATTGACAAGACTCCATCTTAGAAGTCCGAGAGAGCTGTGGAGCCTACCACTCATTGTACACAGAGCTGCGTGAAAACCCTGAGAAGTTTTTCGAGTACATGAGAATGTCAGAACAGATCTTCCGTAACTTGCTGCTATGTGTCCGAGGATCCATCACCAGGCAGGACACACAGCTACGTCGAGTAATTCCTGCTGAGGAACATCTGTTGGTGACCCTGTGGTACGCAATTTTGAAAAAGAAACACCTGTCATTAATATGATTATTCTAAAAGCCATGTACTGATTTTTTTTCCCATTTTCTGTTAGGCAGATTCCTGGCTACCAAAGAGACCTTATCATCTCTACATTTTCAATTCCAGATTGGAGTGTCCACGCTTTCTGGGATTGTTGGAAGCACCTGCCGTGCTTTATGTGACGTTCTGTATGAAGAACTCCTCCCCTAACCCACAACTGAACTCTGGCTGGAAAATGCTGCAAAATTCCAGGACATTTGTAATTTTCCAAACTGTTTAGAGGCTGTGGACAGCAAATACATTCGGATTATGAAACCTGCTGGAAGTGGATCTGAGTATTTCAATTACAAAAAATACTTTTCATTTGTTCTCATGGTGATTGCAGAATGCTGACTGTCGATTTGTCGCCACGGACGTTGGCTCATTTGGACGAGGAAATGACTCACAGACTTACAAAAACTCTGACATGGGCCAACGTTTGTATGGGAATAATTTCAATTTTCCACAGCCATGACCACTTCTGACCACTGAAGGGCTGCCAATGCCGTTTGTTGTGGTTGGGGATGAGGCGTTTCAAATGTGTGCCAACTAGTGATGGGCGAGCACTAAAATGCTCGGGTGCTCGTTGCTCGGGTCAAGCAAATTGGAATACTCGGGTACTCGGACAGAACAACGAGCCCAATGTAAGTCTACGGAAGTCCCGAGCATTTTTACCATGATCCCCGCGGGGGTCCTTTTAAGGTCTAAAAATGTCTGAAAATGATGTCCCTGGAAGCATTTCTGACTTCTAGGTCACAGCTGTAAACAATGTTGTCAGAGTTTCATGCCATTTTTGCAGGCACACCAAAAAACATACAAAAAAGAAACCAAAATGTATTTTACTGGGAAATATGTTAAGGAACATCCTTTCCAGGGTAATAACTTGTATACAAGGCCAAATACCTAACCCCAAACAAAAATGTTCCTCCACCACTGGAGCTATTTTCAGATGCAGCGTTTTTTTTGTGTTTTTCAACTTTAGCATTGCTTTCAACCAATACAAATGCATTCACTGGGTAATGTCATTGTATCATTTAACAACCCTAGCTGGCCATGTGGTGTGTGACACATAAGCAGATACATCTTGTTTCATTCATGAAGGAGGGACTCCTAAAGTCAGAGTCTATTTTTAGAGGGGCATCAGGCGGCATTAATCTTCTTAAAGGGCCATTATTAAACAGTCAGTCTCCTATACTGTTATAGTATCAGCTGGACACGAAAACTCAGTGATAGGGGGAGGCTGGCATGACACTGGGAGGGAGTGACAATACAGGTGAAGCTGGGAAGAGGAGGGGGATGGGTGGTGGCCTAATGTTAAAGGGGAAAGGACATAGGTAGAGGTGGGGTTAGGAAGAGACACAAAAGGCTGGACGGGGGGGCGATCGACCCTCTTTGACTCCTAGCAGCAGGACAGCAAGGACAGACGGAGGGGTGAGGGGGTCCTATTTCACTGCAGTCAACTGGACAACTGGACATTCAAACAAAGAAAGACAACAGGAGAAATGTCTTCTGCTTCAGGGAGTATAATATTGGGGATATTAGGCCTCATTATGGGGGATGTAAGCACATTTACTTTATACACCATGCACTGCTGCAGTATCTAACCCTGCATATATATAGGATCATTATATCCTGGGAGATGGCCACAGATTACTGCCCTATTATTCATAGTGTATATATATATATATATATATATATATATGAACAACGACAAAGCAAAGTCCAGCAATAACGTGAGCAATCCAGGATGCTGTTAAAAAATTTTTTCTTTTTTTATTCATAAATCCATTAAAATGCAATGGTCCAAGCAGTTCAAAACAGCAATAACGCAGGAAAGTCGTGCAGATAGGACTACGCGTTTCAGCGGTAGAACCCGCCTTCTTCACGGTCCAGAATGGGGTGTTTATAGATACTGTAATTTGATGTATGGCGGTCAAATATAGATATATAGCAATATAGTGCATAGCGGCTATGTACTGTATATACTGTACTGCAATGCAGTGCATGGTGAATGTAAGTGATTTTTCAATATAATGCATGGCATATATGTATATACTGCAATTTAGTGAAGGGGTATATATGGATACCACAATACAGCGCATGGTGCTTGTATAGATACGTTTTAAATAACTTCCCCAATACAACATAGATAATATTGGACTATTATGGCTGATGTATGGGGAGCAATGGGACCACGTGTCACAATGGGCAGCCCAGAGTATATACCAGCTGCTCGGTAGTAGCCAGCTTCAGTCTGCTGAGGGAGCCTCAGCAGACAGGTGGGGGGTATGCACGCTCGTTGGTTACAATACCCAGCATCAGGAGAGTTAAGGGAAGACATTTCTTTTAGGGAGGCTAGAGGGGTGTAGCAGCAGTGATCCTCTGGTCTCTTTCCTGGTACTGAAGCACTTTTGATCAAGAGGGGAGGATGGCCTAAAATGGGTGGGCCTATGCAAATTAAAAGCGCGTGGAGTCCAAGGAAAAGAATAAAGCAGCTGAACTGTGCTTTTCTTATGTGCCCAGAGTTGGTTCAAATGTATTACTGAGTGTAGTCTATGGCTCATTCTCCACAACTGGTGTCTTTCTTAGGTCATGTGGCATTGCAAGCGGCAAACCATTTCTGGTTACCGCTTCTCGGCCTTTTGGCACGATCTGTAGCGGATTGTGGCATTAGGCTAAAGGCGTGTGTAGTGAAAGTTCTGACTCTTGGCCTCTTGGAGATATCCATTGCTGTTATTAGGAGTCGGTTCAGAAGCTGCGGCACCCTTTTTCCCGGAGGACGGTGAGTTGGAGGGAGGACCCAATTCATGGAGGATGCGATCGATTTTCTTGTTTCAGTGAGATCTGCAACAAAGAAGAAGAATGGAGTTGAGGAGGTATGGCGGAGGAGGGAGGAGTAATGAGGAAAATCTGGATTTTTTTTCGGAGGACTATCCTTTGAAGGATACTATTCATTTTTTTGTTTCTCCTGGATACCGGTTTGTGAAGGATTCTGTTTATATTTATGACAATATTTTTTCCTAGGTTCTGAAGGTAGAGAAAGGCGATTTTTTTTGTTTTCAGTCTTTCTACTCAAAGGTAGTTTATGATGTGACTCTACAAAGCAATGCCCGATGTGAGAGGGTGTATTCTCTTTATGAAGCAAATAAGGAGAATGAAGTTTTTGAGGGGATGAAAGTAATCCCATCTCTTCAGTTTCAGATGAAGCTATTAACAATACATATGTTCAGTCCATTTGTTTCTGATCAACAAGTAGTCTTACCTGTATCGTTTTTGTAAGAAGGAAATCAGGAAAAATACAGGGAAAACAAACTTTGGAGTCTGGAATGGCAAAAGGAATTACAGTGTGTCATTCAAAAAGGACCCAGAAGAAGACGGTGGGGTTATAAGGCCCCCGCCAACGGTGTTCATCGATCAATGTCAAGGGTATCTTTTTTTTTCTCAGGCATGCCTGACTACTGCATGAAATGTGGAAAATATGGACAAGCTGAAAGCAGGTGTAATTGATGCCACAGATGCCCAACAGCTCATCAGGAGTCCGAATAGCAAATAAATAAAAAGGATAATGCAGAAGAGATGGACACATCTGCCGAAGAAGGAGACGCTAAAGAAGGTGAGGAGGAGGAGAAAGAAGAAGCAAGGGTGCAGGAGATGGTGGTGGAGATGACTGATAAGGAAAACAATGGAAAAGAAAGGAAAGAGGAAAAGGAGAAGAATGTGGAGGAGGAAATAAAGGAGAGAGAGAGGAAAAAAGAAGACAGAAGAAAAGAAGAGAGAAGATGGAAGAAAAGAGAGAGGAGAAAAGAAGAAGGGAGGAAGAAAAAAGAAGGAAGAGAGCAGAAGAAATGAAGAAGGTAGAGGAGGAAAAAAGTAAATAGAACAAGTAAAAAGAAGTTTGGAGAGTTAAAGAGGAAAGAAGATAGAGAAAGGATGGTAGGGGGCATTTGGAAAATTGAGCAAGAGCCAAGTGAGATGCCCACCTCTTCAAAAATTATGGACCCAAAAGGTGGAATGGAAAGCACTAAAAAAGGAAAAAGTAAGCAAGGTGCTGAAGGGGAAGGCTTACTTATAGTAGATCCTTCACCTCCATCTTCTGTGTCACAGAGAAGTCCGTGTGCGCAGGAAGAAATGGAGTGTGAAACGAGGTCTTTAAAGAGAGGTGTAGAAAAAGACATTGTGGAGGAAGTACCGCATTGGGGAAAGGTTAAAGCAGTAGAAGCAAAGAGTTCTGAGTTGATTCGAAAGTGGTCATATTCAGATTCGTCAGCTACTGAGGATTTGGTGATAGACCCAACTTCTCCAGCAGCGGATGAGGGCGTGGGTTTAGCCCTATGTTGAATATTAAAAGATGATCCGTATAACTTCCCTGAATGCTCAGGGACTTAATGACTTATATAAAAGAACTGCATTGTATGATTATTTTAATAATGAAAAATTTGATTTTATATTTCTGCAAGAGTGTAATCTGACGAAGAAACTTAATTATGATTATCTACAGGGGATATGGTAATTTTTGCTTCTCAGGAGGTAATGAATCAAAGAGTGATGGGGTGGGTTTCTTATGCTCTAGAGAGTGGGAAATTACCGGCTATGAAGAAATATATCCAGGAAGAATCTTAAGAGTGGATGTGGAAAAAGAGGGGAAGAAATTAAGGTGTTCCAATATGCTAATACCGATAAGGCTTTAAGATTGCATTTGTTTGAGATTTTGCAATTATTTTAACCTGGAGTAGATCCAGTAATTCTAGGTGGAGATTTTAATTGCAGAGTAAAGTGTGACGAGCGTCAGCTTACGCTGAGTCGTTTCTTTCTTGAAAGAGTGGACCCTCTGGGCCGTGGCACCCACCCACATAGGGCGAGCTGACCTAATGAGAACTACCCCCTATACAGGGAGTGTCAGGGGCAAGACCAAGGGGGTGAGCCACCACGGCAGCTGGACCAGACGGCCGGCTTAGGGAAACAAGACAAGGCAAGACGAGTCGTTAATTCAAAGAAACTTCATTAAGGAAGACTTCAGGTAAAACAGGTGCAAAACGTGGACACACAAAACATAAGGCAAGGTGCGTGCAAAAGCACCCCGAGGTCCAAGACTTGAGGAACTCTTCAGGGTGCAACAGGAGCAAATGTGCACACAGAGTTCGTGGAACAGGGTGCGTGCAATGGAACGCCGAGGTCCAGGCATGGAACGTGCAGATGGTACGCGGACCTCGGACTCCGGACAACAGTCCACGATCAACCAGGGCATCAGGGTCTGTAGCTCAGAGGGTGATCGGCAGGATCCGGACATCCAGAAGTCAGCCAGGGTTCCATGCAAGGAAACAAGATAGAGTTAGTGACATGGTGCGTGTCAACGGACACGCCAGGATCAGGTTCACCGGACAGAGGTTTGCGCATGGCAATGGGCATGCCAGGGATGGGTCAGGCTCACAGGACGGTGGCCTGCGCATGCCAAGGGGCATGCCAGGGAGAGACACAAGGTACGGTGGCATCGGAATCCAAATGCTGGCATCGACCGACAGGGTCCAGGTATCTGGCTACGGACATCAGCTCCGGACATCAGGCCGCAGTCATCTAGGTCCGGACCTCTGGCAGCGGTCGGCAGGTTATCATAGAATCATAGAATCGTAGAGTTGGAAGGGACCTCCTGGGCCATCTGGTCCAACCCCCTGCTCAAAGCAGGATTCGCTAAATCATCCCAGTCAGATGTCTGTCCAGCCTCTGTTTGAAGACTTCCATTGAAGGAGAACTCACCACTTCTCGTGGCAGCTTGTTCCACTCATTGATCACTCTGACTGTCAAAAAGTTTTTTCTAATATCTAATCTGTGTCTCCTCCCATTCAGTTTCATCCCATTGCTTCTAGTCTTTCCTTGTGCAAATGAGAATAAAGTTGATCCGTCTACAATGTGACAGCCCTTTAGATATTTGTAGACAGCTATTAAGTCTCCTCTCAGTCTTCTCTTTTGCAAACTAAACATTCCCAAATCCTGCAACCTTTCGTCATAAGACAGGGTTTGCAGACCGGTCACCATTCTGGTCGCTCTTTTCTGAACTTGCTCCAGTTTGTTGATGTCTTTTTTAACATGTGGTGCCCAAAACTGGACACAACATTCCAGATGAGGTCTGACCAAAGAGGAGAAGAGGGAAATAATGACTTCACGTAATCTAGACTGTATGCTTCTGTTAATACATCCTAGAATTGCATTTGCCTTTTTTGTTGCTGCATCACACTGTTGACTCATATTCAGTCTGTGATCTATTAGTATACCTAAGTCTTTTTCACATGTGCTGTCACTTAGCCCTATTCCTCCCATTCTGTATATGCTTTTTTCATTTTTATTGCCCAGATGTAGTACTTTGCATTTTTCCCTGTTAAAAACCATTCTGTTAGTTGCTGCCCACTTCTCCAGTTTATTTATATCTTTTTGAATCCTCTCTCTCTCTTCTCTAGTATTAGCTATCCCTCCTAGCTTTGTGTCATCAGCAAATTTACTCAGTTTACCCTCAATTCCTTCATCTAAATCGTTGATAAAGATGTTGAACAATACAGGGCCCAGGACAGAGCCCTGTGGTACCCCACTTGAGACATTCTTCCAACTGGATGTGCAGCCATTTACGACCACTCTTTGGGTCCGATCACTAAGCCAGTTATGAATCCACCTAACAGTTGCCTTGTCCATTCCATACTTAGTCATTTTTTTCAATAAGGATTGTATGAGAGACTTTGTCAAATGCTTTGCTGAAGTCAAGATATACTATATCTACAGCATTTCCTTGATCCACCCAATCAGTGATTCCATCATAGAAGGAAGTTAAGTTAGTCTGACATGACTTATTAGTTACAAACCCATGCTGACTCTGTTTAATCACTTCATTCTTATCAAGGTACTGACATACATGTTGTTTAATAATTTGTTCAAAGATCTTTCCTGGTATAGAAGTCAGACTCACCGGCCTATAGTTGCCTGGGTCCACCTTCTTCCCCTTTTTGAAGATAGGAACAACATTTGCTCTTCTCCAGTCTTCTGGCACTTCTCCTGTTCTCCAAGAATTTTCAAAGATTATGGAGAGGGGTTCAAAAATTTCTTCTGCTATCTCCTTCAGTACTCTGGGGTGTAATTCATCTGGACCTGGAGACTTGAATTCATTTAAGTTAGCTAAGTGTTTCCTCACTATCTTTCTGTTTAGAGATATCCTGGATTCTTCTATTCCCTTAATAGGACAGTGAAGAACAGTTGATGTTACATTTCCTTTCTGAGAGAAAACAGATGCAAAATAGGAATTTAAAAGTTCAGCCTTCTCAGCATCCTGTCTTACCATTTCATCATTTTCATCCTGTAAAAATCCTATAGCATCTTTGACTTTTCTTTTACTTTTGACATATCCCCAAAATCCTTTATTATTGCTTTTGACATCTCTTGCAAGCCTCAATTCATTTTCAGCTTTAGATAATCTGATTTGTGCCCTGCAGGTTCTGCAGACAGCATTATATTCTTCTTTAGATATGCCTCCCTCTTTCCATTTTATAAACATTTTTTTCTTCCTTTTTAGCATGTGCTTAAGTTCTGTGTTCATCCATCCTGGTTTCCTTAAATGCTTCCTATTCTTCCCTCTTTTCGGAATTGTTAACAACTGTGCTTTGAGAATTTCATTTTTCAAGATTTCCCATCCTTCCTGGACATTTTTGTCTTTAAGGATATCCAGCCATTGGATCCCTCCAATTCTCTTTCTGAATCCCTTAAAATCTGCCTTTCTGAAATCTAACCTTGACGTCTGAGTCTTCACAGGTCTTCCGCCTCTAGTTATCCAAAATTCTAAAATAGCATGGTCGCTACCTCCTAGGGTCCCAGCCACTTTTACCTCCTCAACCATTTCCTCCCTGTTTATAAGGATTAGATCCAAGGTAGCAGTTCCCCTTGTTTTCTCCCCTACCTTTTGGAAGATAAAGTTGTCAGCAAGAGAGGATAAGAATTTCCTTGACCTGTTAGTTTTGCCTGAGAGAGATTCCCAACAAATGTCTGGATAGTTGAAATCTCCCATGACAACTATGTCATATTTTTTGGAGAACTTGGCCATTTGATGCATAAAGAGTTCATCCATATCTTCAGCTTGCACAGGCGGCCTGTAGTAAATGCCTACAATGGTGTCCTTTCCATTGTTCTGTCCTTGTATTCTTACCCAAACAGTTTCCACAGAATTCCCAGTCTCTGAAGCTTCAATCTCTGTGCAGATATATACGCGTTTCTAACATACAATGCGACACTTCCTCCTTGTTTATCAAGTCTGTTTCTTGCAAATAAGTTGTATCCTTCTAGTCTTGTATTCCAATCATGTGTAGCGTCCCACCAAGTTTCAGTGATTCCAATGACATCATATTTCTTTTCCTGTGTTATGGAATCCTGCAGGCAAACTAGGGTCAGAGAAGAGCAAAAAGAGACAAAGGCTTTGTGCAAGAGTAGCATGAAAAGCATAGTGCGAGAACCAGCGTGAGTGCAAGGGAGCACAGAGATCACGGCTGGGAGCACCGGCAGGTGGTACCGACGATGGCAGTTGCTAGCGGGCATGACTAGAGGCGGCACCGCTGCGGGGCCACGCAGCCAGACCACTATAGCACTGGACGGGGCATGGCTGGGGCACACAGGCGAGCACGGCTAGAGGCGGAACGGCTGAGGCACACCAGGCAGGCACAGGCAACCAGGCACGCTCACGGAGGCACGGAGCCACAAGGCAGGGTTAGGCAAAGGTGCAGGACAGAGACGCGTGCGAAACCGCACGGCAAAGCCTAGTATGAAAAGTGCAAGAGCGCACGAAACAACAAGACAAAGAACGAGGCAGAGACCTGTGCATGCGGAGAGCATGCCAGGGACAGGGACAGTCTAGCAGCGGAGCATAGGCCGAAGCCCAGAGCCAGGCCAAGGAAGGACCTTGGGACTAGACAGGGTACAGAGTGAGGCCTGCACGTGTAGAGATACGCCAGGGAGAGATTCAGAGTGGAGGCTTGCATGTGTAGAGACACGCCAGGGACAGGGACAGTCTAGCAGCGGAGCGTAGGCCGAAGCCCAGAGCCGGGCCAAGGGAGGACCTTGGGACTAGACAAGGTACAGAGCGAGGCCTGCATGTGTAGAGACATGCCAGGGACAGAGACAGAGGCCTGCACATGTAGGGAGACACGTCAGGGCAGGGTACAGAGATGGAGGCCTGCACGTGTAAGGAGACACATCAGGGACAGGGACAGAGACAGAGGCCTGCACATGTAGGGAGACACGTCAGGGCAGGGTACAGAGATGGGCCTGCACGTGTAAGGAGACACGTCAGGGAGAGGTTCAGAGCGGAGGCCTGCACGTGTGAGGAGACACGTCAGGGACATGGTACAGAGGCAGCGTACCTGACGCCAAAAAGCAGAGCGAGACATGAAACAAGGACAGAAACATGAAACAGAATCAGAGCAAACAAGGACTACAAGGCAAAGCAGAGCAGAGACAAAACATGGCACGAAGGACAAACACTAGACAAGACACAAGACAAGAGATGGAATACAAGCACGGAGCGTGTGCAGAGACGCACGACAGAGCAGAGTGCAAGGGCACAGAATAGAGGGAGTGCCCCACAGACCAAGCAGCCATGCAGGGACACAACACAATACTCAGGCCCTGAGCATAGGAAGGGGCGGCCTGATATAGGGCATAGCACCTCCTCTTCCAGGTCAGGACCAGGGGAGCACTTCCGGGTTCAGATCCACAGGATAACAGAGCGTAGTCACATGATCAGAGTTCCAGACATGACGAGACGACTGCAGAATCAGTGCTGAAACCTAGACAGGTCACATGATCAGAGTTCTAGACATGACGAGATGATTATCAAGCCAGACAGTGCAGGATCCTAGGAAAGGTCACATGATCAGCGTTCCAGACATGACGAGATGATCACAGAAGACAGAGCAGAAACGCAGGCATCCTGCAGCTCAGACATGAGGAGAGTGTGCACACTGCTCTAGGGAACGAGCAGGATAGCAGACAAGATATGCACATGCACATCGCTCCAGGAGTTCTTGAGAAAAAACAGACAGGGCAGACATGACAGACATGGCGGACATGACATAAAGAATACGAAGGATGGATCGTCTTCGTGCCTGAGAGGTATTTTATCTGCTTTTAATCTTTAAGATGTTTTGTGGCTTGATGGACATAAAAGCGAATACGAAATGACTTGGGTAGAGAGAGGTTTTTCCTCTAGGATAGATTGTTTTTATATCGAAGGCTTTTACATGTACAAGATTTAAAACACATGAAACACCTTTTTATGACCATAAAATATTAGACTGTACATTAGCGATTGATTTAGAAGAGAATAGAAGATCTTCTAATTGGCAACTAAATGTGTCTTTGCTAAAAGAGGACGGGGTGAAGGAGGATTTTAAAAGGTTTTATGAGAAATTGAAAGAAAAAATGAAACCATTTGATTCTATTTTTAAATGGTGGGATTTCACAAAGAATGAGATATAACTGTTTTTTATAAAAGTAGGGAAGAAAAAAGCAGCTTATAAGCGACGGTTTTATATGAATTTGAATGCAAATTTGCAGTGTTTCTACCATTTGTAGTAATGGGATCAATGTGGAAGAGGAGATTTTAGTGGTAAAAAAAAGATCCAAAAATGCCTCAGAGAAAAATGGAATGAAATTTTCTTTAATTAAAATATTGGAAGAAGATGAGAAATGCACTAAGTTCTTTTTTAAGAAAATCTGTGATAAAAAAAGATTTCATGAAGGTGCTGGAGGGAGAGAGAAATTTAGAAGGGAAAAAGAGGAAAGCAAAAGAATTTTATGATAATTTATTCTCGGAAAAAAATACGGATACATGTTTAAAAATGCATTTTTTAGGCTGGTTTCACACTAGCATTTTTAAGCGCTGCACCTTGTGCGCTTTTATGCACTTGCGCATGTCTCCCCTATCTTTAACATGTGTGCGCAATGTTTAGCGCATGTCAGCGTCCATCAGCGATTCGCGTGCGCAGCGTTTTTTCAAGGTATGCGCCCGGTCTCGCCAGACGCAACATGTTGCATTTTTGTTCCGTCCGACGCCCCAAAAATTGCGCATACGTGCATACGTGCATGTGCGCGCAGAATGCACAAAAACATAATATTAAAACCTATGGGAGCGCTGACAATTGCTGACAATCGCATTGCTCAATGCATGTCAGCGCTTATCTGCGCTTATCACAAGATGCCTTTTTGGAGTAAACACTGTCTAGACATTTGCAAAATCCATCTTTCACCACCTCATCAACAGTTTCCAATTTTAGATTAATTGCTGTGGCAAGAATGCGCCATCGGGACACCAGACTACCAAAGGCACACTCGACAGTTCTTCTTGCCCTGGTCAGCCTATAATTAAATTTTTTTTTTTCGTGGTCCAAGTCACGGCTGGAGTATGGTTTCAGGAGGTTCTGGCACATCTGGAATGCTTCATCGCCAACCATTACAAAGGGCTGTGGTGGAGCTTCGGTGTGGGGAAGACGACGTGGCATGGGGAAATTAAATCGGTTTCCATACAACCTGCGGCCCATGTCTGAGTTCTTAAAGGCCTGTGAGTCATTCCCACGGCCAAAAGCACCAATGTCCACTGCCACAAACTTACAGTCAGCATCAGAAATGGCCATGAGTACTGTAGAGAAGTACTTTTTGTAATTATAGTACTCCGAGCCAGTTCTTTTGGGTTTGATTATCCAGATGTGTTTGCCATCCACAGCTCCCAAACAGTTTGGAAAACTGCAAGTTGTCCAAAATTTGTCCGAAATTTCTATCCACTTTTCTACGGTGGGCAGGGGCATATATTGAGGACATAGAATGTTCCACAAAGCCCGGCAGGTGTCAGCAACAATACCCGACAAGGTGGAGATTCCGATCCGGAACTGAAAGTGTAGTGAAGATAGGGTCTCTCCAGTTGCCAGGAATCTGATAAGCAGCCAAAAAACAAAGGTGTCAATTTATATACATAAAATAAAAAAATTATTTTTACATTTCCGACCAAGAAATATGCATGCTATGGAAGATTTCATGACAGAACCATAAGAAGGCAGGCATTGTTTTGTTAATATCATTAGATACCGTAAAGTCACCAGTAGCCGTTCCTCAGGAGAAATAGCATTACGGAGATGTGTGTCCTGTCTCCGGATGGCATCTTGGACACGTCCAAGCAAATACATGAAGGTTTGTTGGGACATCCGTGTATAGTCCATAAATTTCTCCGGGTTTGCCTGGAGCTCACTGTAGAGGGTGTGGTACGCTCCACGGCTCTCACGGAGTTCAACAATTGGATGTATCCATAAACACCGATCCTGACGTCTTCTCTGTCTCTCTCTCTCCCTTTGTGGCAAGCTACTGCATAAGCCTGAGCCATCCTGATGTCCAAATCCAAGTTGAATTGAAAAGTCTTATATCGCAGATCCATGTTGTCAAGCTAAGAAAGCAAGCTATGTGAACACTGTAGCTGAAAAAAGGGTCTATTTAAAGAATTCCCATATACACACCCACTGCTGTCCAGTTCCATCTGGTGATTAGTGCCTTCATGCGCAAAATTAATGCAAACGATTGGAAAACGCTTAACAACGCATACACACGCTGCGTTTTTTTCACTTTATGCGCACAATTATGTGAAAATAGTAAGCAGCATTTGTAAGCATTAGTATGCGATTTTGTCACGCGTTTCATGTGCGCAACAAACGCTGCGCAGAAAAACACTAGTGTGAAACCAGCCTTAGAAGGGTTATATAAAAATTTTTGTATGGAAGATAAATTATTGCTATTAAAAGATTTTACAAAAGAGGAGGTTTTTAATACCTTCCTCTAGTGTTAGGTTCATGACCGACCCGTTTTAGGTTTTAAATGCATACAAATTCTACATACATTTGTTTATTGCATCAAGACTTTTTGACTTTTTCAGGAACTTATTTTTAAACAAAATACAATAAAATAAAACTATTTTACTAAATTGTAAAATGCTCTTATTAAAATTATAACATTTGTGTTGTTGGGGTCAATTTCGACCCAGGTCTAATATAAGAGTAAAAAAACAATAATAAGTCCCAAAACTGAACTCATAAACACAATATAAACCAACAGCCCACAGCCAGGTCTACCTCCAACAACTTGAATTAGGGACATGTCCAGGCATGTATGGCCAAATCAGCTTAGAGTTGGTTCTTTGCAGAGTATACATCTCCAGTTTACACATGCAACAATGAGGAGAAGATTTGATGTAAGCCAAATTCTGGATTATATCTTAGATGATAATGAATCAGAGGACACACAGCAGCAAACTGATACAGATGAACAGGTTTCTGAGGAGGAAGATGATGTGGAGTATCAACCGGAAGACACAGACAGTTCTGATCAGTCTGATGAGGAGGTCACTGGTGCTGAAGCTGCTCCCGCTGAAAAATTCAAATCCAAAAGTGGCAAGATCAGTTGGAGCTCAGTACCTCCAGATGTACATGGCAGGGCAGATGCTGCAAATGTCATAAAAATGACCCCTGGGATCACAAGGTTTGCTGTGACAAGAGTAAGTGACATCAAGACATGTTTTGATCTGTTTAAGCCATTGTCAATAAAAAAAAGTCATTATTAGTGTTGAGCGATACCAGCCGATACTGAAAAATATCGTATCGGAATGGATCGGCCGATCTAAAAAAAGTATCGGGTATCGCCGATTCCGATACCGGAAGTCCCATTCAAGTCTATGGGACTTCCGGTATCGGAATAAGAAAAAACCTTTTCTGTCCTTGTACAGCCTCTCGGGGGTGTGTACGGACCTTCAGGGGGTCTGTGCCGGCCTGCCGGGGGTCTGTGCCGACTGCCCGGAGGTCTGTGCGGACTGCCGGGGGTCTGTACCGGCCTGCCGGGGGGGTTGTGCCGGCCTGCTGGGGGGCTGTGCCGACTGTCCGGGGGTCTGTGCAGGCTGCGGGGGTCTGTGCAGGCATCGTCCGATGGGACTACAAGTCCCATCGGGCTATGCCTGCTACCATGACTGTGATTGACACATTAGCCAATGATGGGACAGTAGTAGTCCCATCATCCGGCTAATTTGTTGAATGTAAAAAAAAAAATAAAAAAAAACATACTACATACATACTACATATATACATACTACATACATACTACATACATACTACATATATACATACTACATACATACTACATATATACATACTACATACATACTACATACATACATACTACATATATACAAACTACATACATACTACATATATACATACTACATACATAGTACATACATATTACATACAAACTACATACATACTACATATATACATACTACATACATACTACATACATACTACATATATACATACTACATATATACATACTACATACATGCTACATACATAATACATATATACATACTACATACATACTACATATATACATACTACATACATGCTACATATATACATACTACATACATACTACATATATACATACTACCTACATACTACATACATACTATATACATACTACATATATACTACATTCATACAACATACATATATACTACATACATACAACATACATACTACATACAACATACATACATAGTACATACATACATACTACATACATGCTACATATATACTACATTCATACAACATGCTGCAGACATACAACATACATACTACATACAATACATTCATACAATACATACATAAAGACATACAGTACATACAACATAGAGTACATACTCACCATTACTTGTCACTTTGATCCCCGAAGCCAGTGTCTTCTAAGGAAAAATATGAAAATAACAAACCACTAAATACTCCCTGATCCACAGAAATCCACGAGTGAGTGTCCCACGCCGATCTTCCGTGGAGAGCAGCAGCATCAGCTGATGCGACCGCTCTCTATGGGGCTCAGGAATCCTTCCGCACTGTATTCCTCCGCCACTGTAAAAAAAATAGTCCCTGGTCTCACTTTATGGCAAATGCTGCTTAGGAACTTTTTCACACAGCAATGCCAAAAGTGAGACTAGGGACTATTTTTTACAGTGGCGGAGGAATACAGTGCGGAAGGATACCTACCTCCCGACACTGGATTCCTTGAGCCCCTAGAGAGCGGTCACATCAGCTAATGATGCTGCTCTCCACAGGAGATCAGCGTGGGACACACGTGGATTTCTGGGGATCAGGGAGTATATGGCTTGTTTGTTATTTTCAAATTTTTCCTTAGATGACACTGGCTTTGGGGAACAATGTGACAAGTATTCATGAGTATGTACTCTGTTTTATATGTACTGTATGTCTATGTACTGTATGTATTGTATGAATGTATTGTATGTAGTATGTATGCATTGTATGAATGTATGAATGTATTGTATGCAGTATGTATGTATTGTATGAATGTATGTATGTTGTATGTATGCAGTATGTAGTATGTATGTATGTTGTATGTCTGTAGCTGGTTGTATGTATGTAGTATGTATGTAGTATATATGTATGTTGTATAAATGTAGTATGTATGTATGTTGCATGAATGTAGTATATATGTAGCATGTATGTATGTATGAATGTAATATATATGTAGCATGTATGTAGTATGTATGTATGTTGTATAAATGTAGTATATATGCAGCATATATGTAGTATGTATGTAGTATGTATGTACTATGTATGTATGCTGTATGCAGTATGTATGTTGCATGAATGTAGTATATATGAAGCATGTATGTAGTATATATGTATGTTGTATGAATGTAGTATATATGAAGCATGTATGTAGTATTTAGTATATATGTATGTTGCATGAATGTAGTATATATGAAGTACGTATGTAGTATGTATGTTGTATGTAGTATGTATGTATGTTGTATGTAGTATATATGTAGTATGCAGTATATATGTATGTTGTATGAATGTAGTATATATGTAGCATGTATGTAGTATATATGTATGTTGTATATATATAGCATGTATGTATGTTGTATGAATGTTGTATATATGTACTATGTATGTAGTATGTATGTAGTATGTATGTAGTATATATGTATGTTGTATAAATGTAGTATGTATGTATGTATGTTGCATGAATGTAGTATATATGTAGCATGTATGTAGTATGTATGTATGAATGTAATATATATGTAGCATGTATGTAGTATGTATGTATGTTGTATAAATGTAGTATATATGCAGCATGTATGTAGTATGTATGTAGTATGTATGTACTATGTATGTATGCTGTATGCAGTATGTATGTTGCATGAATGTAGTATATATGAAGCATGTATGTAGTATATATGTATGTTGTATGAATGTAGTATATATGAAGCATGTATGTAGTATTTAGTATATATGTATGTTGCATGAATGTAGTATATATGAAGTACGTATGTAGTATGTATGTTGTATGTAGTATGTATGTATGTTGTATGTAGTATATATGTAGTATGCAGTATATATGTATGTTGTATGAATGTAGTATATATGTAGCATGTATGTAGTATGTAGTATATATGTATGTTGTATATATATAGCATGTATGTATGTTGTATGAATGTTGTATATATGTAGTATGTATGTAGTATGTATGTAGTATGTATGTAGTGTGTATATGTGTAGTATGTATGTAGTATGTATGTATGTTGCATGAATGTAGTATATATGTAGTATGTATGTAGTACGTATGTAGTATGTATATATGTAGCATGTATGTATGCAGTATGTATGTAGTATATATGTATGTTGCATGTATGTAGTATGTATGTAGTATGTATATATGTAGTATGTATGTAGCATGTATGTAGTATATATGTATGTTGTATGAATGTAGTATGTATGTAGTATGTATGTAGTATATATGTATGTTGTATGTATGTAGTATGTATGTAGTATATATGTATGTAGCATGTATGTAGTATATATGTATGTAGTATGTATGTAGTATATATGTATGCAGCATGTATGTAGTATATATGTATGTTGTATGTATGTAGTATGTATGTAGTATGTATGTAGTATATATGTATGCTGTATGAATGTAGTATATATGTAGTATGTATGTAGTATGTATGTAGTATATATGTATGTAGTATGTATGTAGTATGTATATATGTAGCATGTATGTAGTATGTATGTAGTATGTATGTAGTATATATAGTAACATAGTAACATAGTAACATAGTAACATAGTAATTAAGGTTGAAGGGAGACTTTAAGTCCATCTAGTTCAACCCATATCCTATCCTGACTTGCCCTAACATGTTGATCCAGAGGAAGGCAAAAAATCCCCATGTGGCAAACAGTAAGCTTCACATTGGGGAAAAAAATTCCTTCCCGACTCAACATACGGCAATCAGACTAGCTCCCTGGATCAACGCAACACTAAGGAAGCTAGTGTATATACCCTGTAATATTATACTTTTCAAGAATGGCATCCAGTCCCCTCTTAAATTTTAGTAGGGAATCACTCATTACAACATCATATGGCAGAGAGTTCCATAGTCTCACTGCTCTTACAGTAAAGAAACCGCGTCTGTGAGTATGCTTAAACGTTCTTTCCTCCAGACGTAGATGATGCTCCCTTGTCCCCGTCACAGGTCTAAGAGTAAAAAGATCATTAGAAAGGTCTTGGTATTGTCCCCGCATATATTTATACATTGTACTAAGATCACCCCTAAGCCTTCGATCCTCCAAACTAAATAACCCCAAGTGTAATAACCTGTCTTGGTATTGCAGACCCCCCAGTTCCCTAATAACCTTGGTCGCTCTTCTCTGCACCCGCTCCAGTTCAGCTATGTCTTTCTTATACACCGGAGACCAGAACTGTACACAGTATTCTAAGTGTGGTCGCACTAGTGACTTATATAGAGGTAAAATTATGTTCTCCTCCTGAGCATCTATGCCTCTTTTAATGCATCCCATTATTTTATTTGCCTTTGCAGCAGCTGCCTGACACTGGCCACTAAATGTGAGTTTGTCGTCCACCCATACACCCAGGTCTTTTTCAGTGACAGTTTTGCCCAGTGTTTTACAATTAAGCACATAATTATACATCTTGTTCGTTCTACCCAAGTGCATGACCTTACATTTATCCCCATTAAAGCTCATTTGCCATTTATCAGCCCAAGGTTCTAGTTTACATAAATCCTCCTGTAATATAAAATTGTCCTCCTCTGTATTGATTACCCTGCAGAGTTTAGTGTCATCTGCAAATATTGAAATTCTACTCTCTATGCCCCCTACAAGGTCATTAATAAATATGTTAAAAAGAAGCGGGCCCAAAACTGTATGTTGTATGAATGTAGTATATATGTAGTATGTATGTAGTATGTATGTAGCATGTATATATGTAGCATGTATGTAGCATGTATGTAGTATGTATGTAGTATATATGTACTGTATGTAGTATGTATGTAGTATTTTTTTTTTTTTTTACATTCAACACATTACCCGGATGATGGGACTACTATTGTCCCATCATTGGCTAATGTGTCAATCACTGTCAGTGTAGCAGGCATCGCCTAATGGGACTTGTAGTCCCATCGGACGATGCCTGCACACACACAAGACCCCCGGCAGGCCTGCACAGACCACCGGCAGCCGGCACAGGCACCCGGCAGTTGGCACAGACCCCCGAGAGGCCCGCACAGACCACCGGCAGCCGGCACAGGCACCCGGCAGGCCCGTACAGACCCACGACAGTCGGCACAGAGCCCCCGCAGTCGGCACAGACCGCGCATCATGATGCGCACAGACCGCGAATCATGATGACGTCATTTCAGCAGCCAATCACAGCCATGCTAATAGTTAACATGCCTAACAGGATGTGCCCACACTTCTGGTGATTCCCATTGGCTGAATCAAATCGAGCAGGCTGATAGCTTTATGGGAACTTCCGATTCCGATATCCGATACGAAAAAAGTATCGGAAGTCAGTATTGGAATTCCGATACAGCTAATATATGCCGATACCCGATACTTGTGGTATCGGAAAGCTCAACACTAGCCATTATTGCTATGGCAAACCTTGTAGGAAAAAAAGTCCACGGCAACATGTGGAATGACCTTCATGATGATGTCCTGGATGTCTACATTGGTGTTCTTCTCCTTGCTGGAGTGTACAAATCCTGCAATGAGGCCACTGGGACGCATCGACAGGCAGGAATATTTTCCGGGCAACAATGTCACTTCAAAAGTTTCAAATGATATCAAGAGTCCTCAGATTTGACAACAGAGACACCAGAACAAAATCTGACAAACTTGCTCCCATCAGGGATGTTTGGGAGAAATGGGTGCAGCTCCTTCCACTGATGTTCAACCCAGGGCCAGAGGTGACAGTAGACGAACGTTTTCTCCCTTTCTGCGGAAAATGCCCCTTCCGGCAATAGATGCCAAGTAAGCCAGGCAAATACGGCATAAAAATCTGGGCAGCCTGTGATGCAAAAACTAGCTATGCATGGAATCTACAGATTAACACAGGCAAGTCTGCAAGCAGCATCCCTGAAAAAAAACAAGGAAAACGTGTAGTCCTCGATATGACTACTGGACTGCAGGGTCACAACATTACTTGTGACAATTTTTTTACCAGCTATGACCTTGGACAATAACTTCTCAGGAGGAAAATCACCATGGTGGGCACCTTGAAGAAAAACAAACCTGAGCTGCCCGCTGAATTGTTGCAGATGAAGGACAGGTGTTGTGAGTTCATTTTTCCCTTCACCATTGAGGTCTGATGAACTCCCTCCTCTGGTGAAGGAAGGTAGTGAGACTGATTACCAAACACCTGAGCAGCTAGATGATAACTGGGTGGCTGGAATTGAGGACTGGATATAAGGCTGCCGACGCCCTTCTTCCTGGCTGGTGATTTTCCTGCTGGATTCTTGGAGACCAGTCTGATTCCTGCGTCTCAAAGCTAAGTTTTTCTGCTCTGCTTTGTACTCTTCAGTTTTGTTTTTGTTTTGCCTTGTTTTTTGGGAGTTCTGCCATCCCCGGCCGGGGGTTAGCTGAATTCCATTTTTGTCTCTGATCTGTTGATCTTTTGCTCTGTCTTCAGAATATACCTGAGTACTGATATAGTCTTTTGAAGCCTAGCAACTTCAGGGCCTGTTTTTCCTATCAGTCGGTTGGCTCATTTTGATAAGGTTTTTGCGGATGGCAGACAGCTGCTTTCCTATCCTGTAGTTAGCTTGGGCCCCATCATTTGCTTAACCTATCTTTCTATCTGTGTTAGTGTTTTCATCTTGCTTCACCGTCATTATATGTTGGGGGCTGCCTATTGCTTTGGGGTCTGCTCTGGGGCAGTTTAGTTTTTCCCCCTTTCTGTCTTTAGGCTATGTAGCTCTCTGGCTGTGATCGAGGGGTCTAGGGAACCGTAGGAACCCCCCACGGCTACTGCTAGTTGTTGTGGATAGGTTCAGGGGTCTGCAATCCGATAGCTGACAACCTCTCTGGTTTTTCTGGACTTAGCTGGTATTTTGTTTTTTCCTCCTTCGGTGACTCCTCATAACAGACAGGGCTCCACTTTCCTCAAAGTTTGTTTTTACAGACACCACCACTGCTGTTTCATACTGCCCCAAAAAATGACGGAATGTGGTACTGATGTCCACAATTCACAAAGATGCAGCTGTGTCATCAGGAAGTGACAAAAAGCCCAGAATCATCCTGGACTATAACAAAAACAAAGGAGGAGTGGACAACCTGGACAAGCTGACTGTCACCTACACTTGCCAGCGAATGACTAGGAGATGGCCAATGGTTGTATTTTACAACATCCTTGATGTGTCAGCATGCAATTCATTTGTGTTGTGGACCCACATTCACCAAGGATGGAATTCAAAGAAAAAAAACAAGCGGAGGATGTTTCTTGAGGAACTAGGAAGATCCCTTGTCAAGGCGCACATTGACCAAAGGGAACGAGTGCCCCGAGACCCAGCCGCTGCAGCCTTGGTCCAACAACTCCAGGGCTCAACAAGTGCTTCGTCCACACCCACAGCAGCACAAAGAGCATCATCACCAGCATCCTCCTCAACCAGGCCTGCCTCAACATCAACCACAACAGCCACAACCCCAGTGAGACCACCTGATTCTAAAAGAAAGAGGTGTCAGGTCTGCCCTAGCAATAAGGACAGAAAGACAAACACATCGTGCTTCGCCTGCAAAAAATACCTCTGCAAAGAACACACAAAAAGTGTCACTTTTTGCCACACATGCATCTAAATACTAATGCATCTAAAAACTAGTACTTGATTTCTGTTGATTTGATTTGCTTGATTGATTGTTGTTTGTTTGTTTGACCTAGAAAAGCTACTTTTTATTATTATTGCTATTAATGATAATATAATTTTCATCTTATATTTGTATTAAAGTTCTATAAAAAAAAATCTGTTTTTTGCCTTTTCAATAAAGTAGTTAGATATGGGTCAAAATTGACCCGTAACACCATAGATATTACTAGATTTAATAATATAAAATATATATATGTACATTTTTTTTACATTTAAGAAATGTGTTCTAAAACCCTTCAGTAATAGTCAGGTAATATAACAAACTTTTTTAAGTTTATATTTTTCTCTTGAGGTTCATTTGACAATATTTTTATATTGAAAATGAAGGGTATGCTCTCAAATGAAAGGCCCAGGGGGCCACAACAAAAATATTGAAATCAATCCTTCCATGGATGAGAAACCCTAACAAGGTATCTAAGAGGTAACAAACAAATTGGATCATAAATAACTGTTTTTAGGGTATCCTAGGGGTGATTTAAGAAATGGGTCAAAACCGACCCGTTAACATAAGAAAGAGTAACAGAAAGCTAACACTAGAGGAAGGTTAATACATTGCAGAATGGTAAAACGCCAGGACTAGATGGGCTACCTATTGAGTTTTACAAAGTTTTATGGGAGATGAGTTTTATGAAGTGATTTTAGAAGCTGCATTGTCTCTTAATGTCCCAGGGTCATGGTTAGAAGGTGTGATAGTTTTATTATTTAAGAAAGGGAACAGGGAACTGATAAAAAATTGGAGACCAATTACACTTTTAAATGTGGATTACAAGATTTATGCAAAATTGTGAGCAAACAGATTAAAAAAGGTAATAAGTTCAGTGATTGATGCTGCCCAAACATGTGCAGTGCCGGGCCGCAAAATCAGTGACTCTTTGATCCTTATTAGAGATGTAATTTGGGATGTGACAGACAGGAAACAAAAATTGGCATTAATCACAATAGACTTCGAGAAATATTATGATAGAGTGGCTCACATTTCAAATCTTTATATAAATTATGCTTTAGTAAAATCTCTATTAACGGTTTTTTATCTGAGAAGTAGAGTTGAGCGATACCGTCCGATACTTCAAAATATCGGATCGGAATGGATCGGCCGATCTTTAAAAAAAGTATCGGTATCGCCGATGCCGATACCGGAAGTCCCATTCAAGTCTATGAGACTTCCGGTATCGGACTTGGAAAAACCCTTTCCTGCCCTTGTACAGCCTCTCGGGGGTCTGTACGGGCCTTCCGGGGATCGCTGCCAGCCTGCCGGGGGGCTGTGCCGGCCTGCCGGTGGGCTCTGCGGACTGCCCGGGGTCTGTACCGGCCTGCCGGGGGGCTGTGCCGGCCTGCCGGTGGTCTGTGCACCCTGTGGGGGTCTGTACCGGCCTGCCGGTGGGCTCTGCGGACTGCCCGGGGTCTGTACCAGCCTGCCGGGGGGCTGTGCCGGCCTGCCGGTGGTCTGTGCACCCTGTGGGGGTCTGTCCCGGCCTGCCGGGGGGCTGTGCCGGCCTGCCGGGGGACTGTGCTGATGTCCGGGAGTCTGTGCAGGCATCGTCCGATGGGACTACAAGTGAGACTTCCGGTATCGGACTTGGAAAAACCCTTTCCTGCCCTTGGGACTACAAGTCCCATCGGGCGATGCCTGCTACCATGACAGTGATTGACACATTAGCCAATGATGGGACAGTAGTAGTCCCATCATCCGGCTAATGTGTTAAATGTAAAAAAAAAAAAAAAAAAAAAAAAAAAAAAATACTACATACATACATACTACATGCATGCTACATACATACTACATGCTACATACATACTACATATATACTACATGCATGCTACATACATACTACATGCTACATATACTACATGCATGCTACATATATGCTACATACATACTACATGCATGCTACATATATGCATCATACATACTACATACATACTACATACATACTACATATATGCATCATACATACTACATACATACTACATACATACTACATATATGCATCATACATACTACATGCTACATACATACTACATACATACTACATATATACTACATGCATGCTACATACATACTGCATGCATGCTACATACATACTACATGCTACATACATACTACATACATACTACATACATACTACATATATACTACATGCATGCTACATACATACTGCATGCATGCTACATACATACTATATGCTACATACATACTACATACATACATGCTACATACATACTACATATATACTACATGCATGCTACATACATACTACATGCTACATACATACTACATACATACTACATATATACTACATGCATGCTACATACATACTGCATGCATGCTACATACATGCATCACTATCATTGGTAGATCACTACCAATTAAACCAACCTCACTACCTCCTGTCACCAACAGAGGGAGAACGGAAGGAGAACTCTCAACTGGTGAAGCAAAAAATGAGTTCACAACAGATAAAGTAATTAATGTTTTTTTTATTCCTGGGAGTAATAGTGGTCAGGGTAAAGTGGTAGCCTATATGGATGATGTCACGGTTTTAGTGAGTGATACTAGAAGCATGAATAGAGTTTTAAGAACAGTTGAATGGTTTGGGGGGGCATCGGGTTTTAAAATTAATATGGAGAAATCCGGTGTTTTAACTGTTGGTATATTTACCCTTGATTCTAACTGTAAGCTGGCAAGATTATTTGAAGCAAAGATTCTAGGTATTTAATTTTCAGAATCAGGTGGAAATGTCAAAAATTGGGAGTCTCTGCTGGAGAGAGTGAGGAAAAAGGTATCTTTTTGGCAGCTGAGAGACTTAACCCTTGAAGGAAAGATTTTAATTATCAAACAGGTTTTACTCCCAATGTTTTTACATGTTTCGACTTTTTATACCACACAAAAATATGAGGAAAAAAATTATTAAAATATGTTTTAATTTCCTATGGAAATCAAAAATGGAGAGAGTAAAGAGAAGAATTATATAAATCTAAAAGGAAAGGCGGTAAGGGGTTCCCTAATATAAGATCGTTCCTGTATGCAAAATACATGGCCACTTGCATTAGCACTTTATTGGGGCTTGAGTCTATATTGAAATTTTTCTCTGTTTATGATCTAGGTTTCTATATAAGGAATTACAAGTGGATGGACATGCTTTTAAACAGGCCATATAGGTTTTTACCCCCAGAAAATTATATTATCTTAGAGAAAATTTTGAGAGATTTTAAGTTAAAAGAGGTCAGTTTTAATATTCTTAAAAATCATAAAGAAATCTTAAAAGTTTTGGAAGAGAAAATAATAACTAGCCCTGTGGAACAGTTCTCGTCAAAGATAGTAGACAACATCTGAGTGAATGTTAGTTATGGTTTTTTATCAAATAAACATAGAGATTTGCTGTGGTGCATAGTTAAAGACTGTTTGCCGACTCGCGAGTTTCAACATAGGCGTGGGTTAGTCCGGTTTGAACAATGTCCAAGGCCTAGATGTACAGATGGAGAAACGCCAATGCATATATTTTGGAACTGTAATTTTGCACAGAGAGTATGGCGGAAAGTGTGCAATCTAATAAAAGCTATTAGTAATTTGAATTTTTTAGATTTCAACAGAGTATTTTATGGGATGGGGATAAAAGATGAGGATTTTAAAGTAGCATGGATAATTATCACATGCGTAAAAATGGCACTATGGAAAGTTAGAAATATTTTAATTTTTAAAAATAATATAGTTCCAGTAGAAAAATGTATTAAGTTATGTTTAAGCTATTTATTTATATACTTCTGGAAAGATAAAGTGTCATTAGGAATAAGAAAGGCAAATGAAATTTGGAACCAAAGTGAATGGAATGTACTTACCTTGTAATAATTGTTGTCCTTGTTAAACTGTGTTTTGGAAAAAAGTATAAAGATAAAGTATACACCATGATGGATTTGAGTCTTTAAGCCTTTTTTGTGAGATTGGATTTAAGACTTTGTAATCTGAGTGTAAAGGGGGAAAAAAAAAATCTGTTCTTATCAGTTTAATATCTGATAAGTCCCCTATCTGGGGACCATATATTATATTGATTTTTAGAACAGGGAGATGGAAAAAGAGCTTGCTCTATTCACTCCATGTATCAACCCAGTATGGCAGTATCTCTGGGAATTGTGCACTCACTCTCTTAAGTGGTTTCCAAAGACAGATTGAATTGATATCCACTCAAGTACTGTTTTCAAAGCATTATTTGAATGCTTTTTTCAAATGTAGTTGCTCTGCAATTAGTTTTTCTTGGTCCAAGTTGCACATTTCAAATTCCTTTGCCTTGATTTAACTTGACCAACTGTGCTACATCAAGTGTTATTCACCTCTATATGGAAGGCATTGCACTGTATTCAATCTGTAATTTTAATAACGATCTATCTTGGCCTTTGCTGCTTGGTAGGTACAGGTGTGATAAGCTGCAGTAATGTGTTTCCCTTTGGATAGATACATTTCTGCACACCCACCTGCTACAAGGCCTGCAGCCCTTGCTCTTAGTACTTCCAGCCTTAATTCAAGGATCACATGTGTAGTTAAGTTATTCAATTTCTACCACATCCCTCATGCAATGATATGTCATTTTTTGAAACATTGTCCCCCTCTAGTGACCTGCCAATTTTTAAATTTTGAAATTGACTTTTAAATTTTGAATTAATTCGTAAATGAATTTAATGAAAAAAAACATTTATATGGCGTGTTATTTGAATGTTCGGCCTATGTCCAGCTGTCTGAGAGTATTCTAGTGGCTTGTAGCAGCTAGGTGCGCTGCCTTCCTGCAGTAAATAGGATGTGTTCCATTCGTGGAACACTATGATAGGATGTGTTCCATTCGTGGAACACTATGATAGGATGTGTTCTATTCATGGAACACTTTGATGTGTCACAATGGATCACTGGAACAATGGGACCACATGTCACAATGAGCAGTCCAGAGTCTATACCAGCTGCATGGTAGTAGCCAGCTTCAGTCTGCTGAGGGAGCCTCAGCAGACAGGTGGGGGGTATGCATGCTCGTTGGTTACAATACCCAGCATCAGGAGAGTTAAGGGAAGACATTTCTTTTAGGGAGGGTAGAGGGGTGTAGGAGCAGTGTTCCTCTGGTCTCTTTCCTGGTACTGAAGCAGGTTTGAACGAGAGGGGAGGGTGGCCTAAAATCAGTGGGCCAATGCAAATTAGCCCTAGAACGCATACCCATAGAAATCTACACATTCACGCACCTGGGGCCTTTTAGGCCTGTTTACAATTATTATGGAATAACTCAAATAAAAATACTTTTCAAAGTTTATTGCAAAGTAAGGATGCATTCCCACTAGTGCTGGGGTCCACCAGGATGGGATTCCGTAATGGATTTAACCTCCTGGTGACCCCAGCTAAGGCTGGCGGATGCATACCTGGGGCCTCGCAGGCCTGCCAGGTAACTAGTTTTCTATTTTCTGTAAAATTACTTTAGTTAGAATTTTGAAACTCTAGGCACTCCTCAGGTATATAGTTGTTAGTAATTTCCAGTTGTTCATATATTTTTATGTTATAGGCATTTCGGTATAACAACCTTTTTTTGGGACTACCCCATATTCACGCACCTGGGGCCTTTTAGGCCTGTGTGCAAATAACACGGAATAACTCAAATAAAAATACTTTTCAAAATTTATTTTACAATTGCAAAGTAAGGATGCATTCCCACTAGCGCTGGGGTCCGCCAGGAGGTGATCCGTAATGGATCTGACCTCCTGGTGACCCCAGCTAAGGCTGGCGGAATCCCGCCATTCCGGCAGCCTTAGCTGGAGTTACCAGGAGGTCAGATCCATTATGGATCCCCTTCTGGCGAACCCCAGCGCTACTGGGAACACAGCCTAAGATGTGTATATTTCAAAACAGAATTATGTGCATAAAACAACAAAAAAGTAAGTAAACGGGCACGCCAAATATAGGCATTCTATATACAATTTTTTTATGAAAACATTTTTTGGTTGTAGCAAACTTGGTGCAGGAATATTTATTTGTAACTTTACATATTCCCCTGACAATTCTCGCATATTATTTTTTCGGCTGAATGTTCCTTGCATACATTTTGTCCGCAAGTAGAACAGAAATGCTCCGATTTTCTTTCTTTCTTTGCTGGACAAATATAGCAGTGCTTTCTTTTTTTTTTCTCTTTTCTCTGGATGTTCCAGAAAGCGTATTCCACATCGGATCATTGCCTCTGTAGTTTGCCTTGATAAGCATATAATGCTGCTTCTCTCCATCATAATAGGCATCAAAAGTTCATAACTATGAATGGACATAGTAGCTTTGTAGTGTGGATCTGCAAATGGGTTCTGAAATAACTCTCTGATTGGAACATCGTATGATTTTGTCGACCCTGCCAGAAGAGTAAGGCCAATATAAGCATATAGTTCCTCTTTAGTTATATTTTTCCATGTTTTTTTTTCTTCCTGACGCGATACGTTTTCCTTCTACGTTAGTACACAAAACTACCTCATCTGCAATATCATCCGAAACAAATTTACAGAAAACATCTCTTTTGGACATGAATTGGGGAATTCGACAGCTCCTTGAGCAACTCTAATAATGTTATGTGATGGGGTGCGTACAGGAGCCGCAGCAGTACTATTCCAAAAATATTCATTTTAGATGTTCTATTTGAACGTTCTGCTGGATCCACTACTTCTTCATCATCTGAAGAATCGCTGGACGATGAAGTTGATACATTAGCTGGTGGCATGTACTCTTCATCAGACAAAGAAATTTCACTTTCATCATCACTATTGAAAACAATCACCTCAATTTCATGGTCAGTCAATCCCCTGGAAGTAGACTGTGCCATTGTGATTTTAGATGTCAGTAAACTAAAAAGAAAAAAAAAAAAAGATTACAATCAGGCTTGTGCACTGTAAACAGTATGTGATAAGACTCTTTGTTAGGGTCCCAGCACACCAAGCGATATAAAGCAGGTAAAGTGCAGCCCCCCTCCTCTTACCTCCAACAGATCATTTTCTTGTAGTGCAGTAGAAGCCTCTGGTTTTGGAGCTCAGAAAGTTTCTATTTCCAGACAAAAGAAAGCTGACTTCTTCCTACAAAGTCTCTCCAGCAATTAGGACAAGACGACCTGCGATGAGGTCAGAGACACATGACTTTGTGAGGGAGCCTCCCTTCCAAGATCACATGACCATGTTGTCATGCAGAACTCACACTCTTCCCAGCAATAGCAGAGTCATAAAAGTTCTTCCCCAGCAACAATACAGACAAAAAGACTGAGTATCACATGTAAACCTATGACAGGCCTAAAAGGTCCCAGGTGCGTGAATATGGGGTAGCCCCAAAAAAAGGTTGTTATACTGAAATGTCTGTAACATAAAAATATATGAATAACTGGAAATTACTAACAACTATATACCTGAGGATTACCTAGATTTTCAAAATTCTAACTAAAGTACTTTTACAGAAAATAGAAAACAAGTAACCTGGCAGGCCTGCGAGGCCCCAGGTATGCGTTCTAGGGTTAAAAGCACGTGGAGTCCAGGGAAAAGAATAAAACAGCTGAACTGTGCTTTTGTTATGTGCCCTGAGTTGGTTCAAATGTATTCCTGAGTGTAGTCTATGGCTCGTTCTCCACAACTGGTGTCTTTCTTAGGTCAAGCGGCAAACTATTTCTGGTTATCGCTTATCGGCCTTTTGGCTAAGATCAGGTGTGGTTTCCCACCTGGTTTTGACTGAAGGTGCTTGGGGTAACCGGCTCCTTGGCCTGGGGGGATCGTCTCACCTCTGGTGGGGCATCACCCCCTGATGCTATAAGGGAGTTGGCTTAGTCCCCTTGTAACGGGCTGCAATACCCCGGCTAAAGGCCATGTCCGTGGTGACGACCTTTGAGCTGTATTTCTACTTTCTGTGGTATTCTGTACCGACAGTATCAAGATGGCTTTCGTGAAGAACACAATCCATGTGTCCGTGGATCCCAATGACAGCAATAAGAACACCGTGGTCTTTGTCATCAGAGATCTAATTGAAGGAAGAGCTGGAGCAAGATGTGCTGACATCTTCAGTTGCAACGAATTGAGATGGGAAGGTGTATTTTGGCTAAATTTGAGTATAGGAATGTAAAGTTTTGTGTTATAAATATTTATGTGCCAGTTGATAAAAATGAGCGTAAAAGTTTATTTGAAAAAATTAAGCTTTTTGTTCCAGGAAGGATGCCTGTGGTGATTGTGGGGGATATGAATTGTGATGTGGGGAAAGTGAATGTGGATGTGTCAGGAAAAGCTTTACTGGAATTAGTGAGTGATTTTGATTTGAGTAAAGTGCTCTCAGTGAGAGAAACAAAATAGGAATCTTGTGGGTATGATACCTTTTAATGGCTAACAAATAATAGTGAATGTTGTTACAAAGCAAGCTTTCGGGACTGCTTATGTCCCTTCATCAGGCTGATATGACAAAATATTACAAAATAATATTTTGTCATATCAGCCTGATGAAGGGACATAAGCAGTCCCGAAAGCTTGCTTTGTAACAACATTCACTATTATTTGTTAGCCATTAAAAGGTATCATACCCACAAGATTCCTATTTTGTTTCTCGCACTGAGAGCACTTTATATATATTTTTTTCTACTGGCTAACACGGTACCAAACCACTTTTTTCGTTTGATTTGAGTGATATGCAGCATGTGTGTAATGTAAGTCCTGTGTTGAATACCTTTTTTTCTGAGAGTGGAATGGTGCAGTCAAGGTTGGATTATTGCTTTATTTCAAAAAAATATAGTTGCTGTTAATTATAAGCAGGAAAAAGTTTTGTTCTCTGATCATGTGTGTATGGTGTGTGAGTTGGATATAAAGGTTGATGGAGTGTTTGGGAGAGGGTTGTGGAAGTTAAATGTAAAGTTGTTAGAGAATGAAGATGTGAGAAAGAAGTATGAAAGACGCTATAGTGAGTGGTGTAAGTGTAAAAGTAGTTTTAGGAATGTTTGTGGATGGTGGGACTGGGTGAAGAGACTAACAAAACCTTTCTTTAAAAAATTAGGGTATGAGTTTGCAGCAATTAAAAGAGAGGACTTTGTTAGGTTGAATGCACGTTTGAGTGTTTTGTATAAGTTGGGGGAAGGAGGGCTGGGGGTAGAGGAGGAAATATTACAGGTTAAAAAAGAAATTAATGAATTTTTGTTGGAGAAAGGGAGGAGTATAGTTTTTAGGGCAAAAATTGATAAGATGGAACATGATGAGAAATGTTCACGTTTTTTCTTTAAAAAGGTGTTTGGGAAAAAGCAGAGTATGAGTGTACTGAATGGGGTGGATGGAAGAGAAGTGTGTGGGGAGGACATATGTGAAGAGGTGGCTAAGTTTTATGAGGATTTGTGTGCAGTGAAGTGGAGGGATGAGTGTTTGGAGAATGAAGTTTTGAGTATAGTAGAGAGCAAGTTGACTGAGGTGGAACGGGAGAGTGTGATGGGTGAAGTGACTAGTGGTGAAGCGTGGAAGGTAATGAATAGTATGGCACTGAAAAAAACGCCGGGGGAGGATGGACTCCCAGTAGAATTTTATCAAGTGATGTGGGATGTGATTGGCAATGACTTTGTGGATATATGCAAGTATATGTGGACAAATATGGTGGTGGCTGAGAGTATGCGTGCGGGTATGGTTGTGTTGATACCTAAAAAAGGGGATTTGAAAAGTTTGAAAAATTGGAGGATGATAACGTTATTAAATTGTGATTATAAAATCTATGCAAAGTTAATGGCGAATAGTATGCGTGATGTGATAAAGAGTGTGATTGGGGATGAACAGTGCTGTGCGGTGCCAGGGAGATGTATACATGACTGTGTATGTGTGCTGAGAGATTGTTTGTGGGACTGTGTGGGGCAAAAAAGAGTGTGTTTTTGTTGAGTCTGGATTTTGAGAAGGCGTATCATAGATTGTTGCATGGTTTTTTGTTTAGGGTATTGTTAAGAATGGGTTTTCTGGCTGATTTTGTTGGGAGAGTGAGGAGTTTCTACAAGGACATTTATAGTTGTGTTTTGATGAATGGTTTTGTGGGAAGGAGAGTGAATGTTTTTTCAGGGGTGCGACACAGGGGTGTCCTTTGTCTCCTGTGGCTTTTATTTGTGCAATTGAACCATTGCTTTGTATGTTGAGGAAAGATAAGGTGATTCGGGGTGTGCAAGTGCCGGGTGGTGGGGGTAGAGAATGGAAAGTCAGTGGTATATGGATGATGTGTGTGTGTTGTGTGATTCCAAGTGTTCTGTGAGGCGGGTGAAGCTATTAGTGTCTATTTTTTGTGGTGCGTCGGCATTTAAGTTATTTGGGAAAAGAGCGAGTGTAAGGTGTTTGGAAATGGTGTTTTAAGCAGGGATGTTGGGGTGAATGTGGTGAATGGGCCAATTAAAGTATTGGGTGTGAAGTTTTCAGAGAAGATGAATGGAAAGGAAAGCTGGGATGATGCAAAAGAGAAGGCTGAGCGGAAACTGTGTTTTTGGAGGTGTAGAAATCTTACGTTCTTTTGAAACATTTTAATTATTAAGAGTGTGGTGTTGCCGATTTTCTTGTATATAGCAGTAGTGTTTCCACCAGGGTATATGTGTGTGAGGAGGTTAAACAGGATTTTGTTTGTGTTTCTATGGAATTCAAAAATGTAGAGGGCTAGGAGGGATATTTTGATAAAGAAATTGGAGAAAGGTGGGTGGGGGTTTCCAAATTTAGAAGTATTTTTTGGTGTGAATATTGTTTTGTTTGTGCTGAAAGTGATTAGGATGGATGGAAAAATATTCAGAATTGAGAGTCCTCAGTGGTTGATACCTTTTAATGGCTAACTGAAAAGATGGTAACACATTGCAAGCTTTCGAGACTACTCAGGTCTCTTCAATTAGCCATTAAAAGGTATCAACCATTGAGGACTCTCAATTCTGATTATTTTTCTATCTACTGGCTATCACGGTAGAAAGATATACATCTTTCCTGTATTAGGATGGATGGGAAGTTTTCATGTATGTGTAGGTATTTATTTGGAGCTCAATTGTTTAGGCTAAAATGGAGGGAGAGGGATTTGCGGTGTCCGGTTGCTTTTGAGGTGCCAGTATGGTATGTGTGGGTGTATAAGTTTTTCGTGACGTATGAGTTGTGTGATATAGATGTAAGATTGATGTAAAGGAAGAGTGCTGTGTATAGGATGATTGAGTGCAGAGAAATGGAGAGTGGAATAAATATGGTTAGAGGGAGTGATATACAAAAGGCATGAAAGAAAGTACGGATGGATGGTATGACAAACAGGCAGAGTGAGATTGTGTGACAGTCTTTGCATAAAGTGTTACTGTGGCGCCCCCAGGAGTATGGTCGCCACAATGACAATACCTTCCTCCTAGGGAGTGTGATGTCAGGCTTGGTAGCAATAAAGGGTCTCTCTGTCAGGTAAATACAACCCACAGCACAGTTCCCACTCTGGGCTAGCAGAGGGAGCTCTGAACCAAAACTGGGGGAAGAGCTACTCTCTGGGGGCCAGGAAGGGGAAGTTAGTTTGTGTGAAGAGGGCGAAGTGTGTGGACAAGAGGAGAAGAGCTGGAGGATTGAGCAGAGTTCAGGCTCACTTCTAGCGTGGCGCATGGTTCTGGGGTCCGGTCCCCGAGGCTGTTTGTGAAACTGATGCTCCTGCAGCAAAAACCGGAGGAATAGGAAGCTGTAAATGCTCTGTTCCCACATGAGACTCGGAGGCACAACAGCAACGTGTGAGCCAGAAGAAGGAGGCTACAGCTGTCTGCCATACGAGGGGGTTCTAAAAGAGAGCAAGCAAGAGGAACTTCAGTGTAACTCAGTACTGCATGTACTTCAGATAAGCGCTAGAAAGGAGACTACACAACCCATCTGCATAGAGAGATTCCTGAGTTGCTTCCAGGCTGGCCAACTCCTGCTCCATCTGTAATCTGGATCCTGGACTGCACTTGCAAAGCAAAGTAAAGGAATAAGAGGGGATTATAGGGAGAAAAATGGGAAGCGCAAGCTTCTAAGTGTAGTAGTTAATTGTCAAAGGTATATGCTCAGTGTGAATACACTCACCTATTTGGTGTCTTGAGATACTGCATGTAGATCCAATCCCTGGATCACTCCATTCCTCTTTCCATTCAGTTTGCTGCAAAGATCTGGGAACTATTGAGAGCACTGGACAGTGCTTTCATAGGTTATAACACTTGGTGAATGTTTTTCCCAGCAATATGCGCTCCTGAAGGATGATGATGGAACTTGATATTTAGGTTCAAGGATGATTTTTATTTTTGATTAAAAATAGAATACAACCGGTTTCGACTGCTAAGAGTATTCCTCAGGTATAATGTCAAGAATATAAATGGATCTGTCTGAACACATTTTATAGCAGATCTCCCTGCATGTGGTTTTGGGTGGGGGCTGAAAGGTCTGTTTTTCAGACACACCCAGATACTCAGATATGCAGGATTTTGCACTCTGAGGAATTAAACAAAACCCATAAACCAAATAAATGTTACACAAAAAGTTTCACATAAAAAATTTTCACATAAAAAAACAATTAAAAATCTATACATATAAAAATATTCCAAACTTTTCAGACTAAATTTTTTTCTTCCCTTTTTTCTAAAAACACTATAAATAATATTATGTGTAAAATTTCTTTAAAATGTTATTAAACATACTGAGGTGTGATTTGATACAAAAATATAAAATCCTACAAACATGTACATTATAGCAAAATTTAATACTCTTCCTTAAAACTCTTCCTAATAAAAGTATCATATGCCCTCTATGACATCATTTAATCCATCCGGGTATAATGTACCCAGACGGAAGATCCAATATGATTCTTTCCGGTTTAGCTTTTGTATCCTATTAGTACAATTCTCAGGTATTTGCTCCAGCGGAGTCACGGAAATATTGAATGTTTTATTATGCTTCAAAGATAAGTGCCGGGATAAACTCTGTTTTAAAAAAACATTTTTAGTATTGTGTCTGTGGCCATTCATACGGGATCGTAAGGACTGAGTTGTTATATATGCTATCACCTGTGCTTGTGGGCTGCAATATGTGGGTCGGACCACTCAGTCCTTACGATCCCGCATGAATGGCCACAGACACAATACTAAAAATGTTTTTTTAAACCAGAGTTTATCCCGGCACTTATCTTTGAAGCATAATAAAACATTCAATATTTCCGTGACTCCGCTGGAGCAAATACCTGATAATTGTACTAATAGGATACAAAAGCTAAACCGGAAAGAATCATATTGGATCTTCCGTCTGGGTACATTATACCCGGATGGATTAAATGATGTTATAGAGGGCATATGATACTTTTATTAGGAAGAGTTTTAAGGAAGAGTATTCAGTTTTGCTATAATGTACATGTTTGTAGGATTTTATATTTTTGTATCAAATCACACCTCAGTATGTTTAATAACATTTTAAAGAAATTTTACACATAATATTATTTATAGTGTTTTTAGAAAAAGGGGAAAAAAAAAAATTTAGTGTGAAAAGTTTGGAATATTTTTATATATATATATTTTTTAATTGTTTTTTTATGTGAAAATTTTTTTGTGTGAAACTTTTTGTGTAACATTTATTTGGTTTATGGGTTTTGTTTAATTCCTCAGAGTGCAAAATCCTGCATATCTGAGTATCTGGATGTGTCTGAAAAACAGACCTTTCATCCCCCACCCAAAACCACATGCAGGGAGATCTGCTATAAAATGTGTTCAGACAGATCCGTTTATATTCTTGACATTATACCTGAGGAAGACTCTTAGCAGTCGAAACCGGTTGTATTCTATTTTTAATCAAAAATAAAAATCATCCTTGAACCTAAATATCAAGTTCCATCATCATCCTTCAGGAGCGCATATTGCTGGGAAAAACATTCACCAAAAGCAAAGTAAAGGTAAAGGAAACTGCACCCTGTTGTGTCATTGCCTTCTTCCTGCAACCCCTTCAGCACTGCTACATCTCTGTGCCTAACACTGCACCCTCTTCAACACCCATTCTCACTGCCCTGGGACTACAGCTCTACCTGTGGCGAGCTATTACATCTTGCTGCCTTCTACAATCTGTCCCAGAGGATCTGCCTGCAGCATCAGCTTAACTCCTTCATTGCCGAGCACCATAGGTGGCGTCACGTATCATCCACTTTATAAACTTTAACCAGCCACGCTTAACCCCTTTTACATAGATGTCCAGGGCCACGGACCAGGTCACCGCTACTGTGACACTTCCCTCTGAGATACCGGCCCGGTACCGAGTACCCCACTGCACTACCGGGCGATCCATTTTGGCGTCATGAACAGGATTTAAGAAGCCCGGTGTCCCCGGGTCCTGTGTGCCAGAGACTGTGTGTGCCATCGGCCTATTGCGCCATTGCCACCATTACCCCGCCACTTGGCATGCGCGGGAAGCCAAAGGGGCAGGCCATCGTGGGCGGAGTCAGCTGGAGAGCGTGAAAAGTGAAGTGCTGCGTGGGAAGAGACCAGCACGAGGGAAGTGAGAAGCAGAGGCCTGCAGTCCAGGCGTCCCCCGATCATCCAGCTTGTGGAGCAGCAACCGATAAGCCAGCGCAACCCAGGGCCTGGCCAACGTTAACTAGGGGGGAGAAGAATGTCAGAGGTAAGAGAAGATGCAGCAGTGAACACCACCACACTCCCCACAGCCCCGCAAGATACAGGGGCCAGTGCAGCTGCAGCCCCAATGGCACCGCAGAATCCAGCGGCCAGCGCCGCTTTCAGAGCGCAGCAGAAACAAGCGCCCATCATAGCAGTCCCCATAATGCCGCTGTCCATGCCCTATATACCGGGAGCAGCCTGGTTACCTCAGTACTCAGGGGAGTCACATACTCTGAGTGAATTTAAAGAGAGACTGTTGTTGTGAGTTCATTTTCCCCTTCACCATTGAGGTCTGATGAACTACCTCTTCTGGTGAAGGAAGGTAGTGAGGCTGATTACCAAGCATCTGGGCAGGATGATGATGACTGGGTGACGGGAATTGCTGACTGGATATAAGGCAGCCGACGCCCTTCTGCCTTGCTGGTGATCTCTCTGAGGGATTCTAGGAGACCAGTCTGATTCCTGCTCCTCAAAAGCTAAGTTTTCTGCTCTCTTTTTGCATTTGTGTTTTGGTTTTGTTTTTCCTTGTTTTTCTGGATTTCTGCCACTCCCTGCTGGGGTGTGCTGTATTCCTTTTTGCTCTGTCTTCAGAAGATACCCGAGTGCTGATATAGTCTTTTTGAAGCCTAGCATCTTCAGGGCTTTTTTCCCTATCAGCTGTTGGCTCTTGTTTTGATAGGGTTTTGGCGGATTACAGACAGCAGCTTTTCTATCCTGTCCTATGTAGTTAGCTTGGGCCCCATCTTTTGCTCAGCCTATCTTTCTATCTGTGTGAGTGTTTTTTCATCTTGCTTCACCGTCATTATATGTTGGGGGCTGCCTATTGCTTTGGGGTCTGCTCTGGGGCAGTTTAGATTTCCCTTTCTGTCTTTAGGCTATGTAGTTCTACGGCTGTGATCGAGGGGTCTAGGGCACCATACGGCTATTGCTAGTTGTTGTCGATAGGTTCAGGGGTCTGTAATCCGATAGCTGCCAACTTCTCTGGTTTTCTGGACTTAGCTAGTATTTCTGTTTTTGCCTCCTACGGTGACTCATTCATAACAGAATCACCAGCCATACCACAGATCCTAGGGTACTCAATAGCAGGAAAGAATTGTAAAAAAAAAAAAAAAGTGTGTATATTTTTTCCTCTATATCTCTGAGGCCGTAGGGGGATTTTTTTTCTCTCACTGGAGATAAAGCAATTGTCTGATCGTGTGGAGCAGCTCGCTGCGGAAGTGCAGGGAATTTCCGCCTACCTTGCTCATTCACATGCTGCTGAAACAAAGATCCCTACTCCTGATGTGTTTTTTGGGGATCGGTCTAAATTTTTGAATTTCAAAAACAATTGTAAATTATTTTTTGCCTTGAAGCCTAACTCATCAGGAAGCTCCGCGCAGCAGGTTAAAATTGTCATCTCTTTGCTGCGTGGCGATCCCCAGGATTGGGCGTTTTCTTTGAAACCAGATGATCCTATTCTGACAAATGTGAATGCATTTTTTCAAGCCTTGGGGTTGTTGTATGACGAACCTAATGCTATTGATCAGGCTGAAAAGACCCTGTTGGCATTGAGCCAGGGTCGAGATTCTGCAGAATTGTACTGTCAAAAATTCTGAAAGTGGGCGGTCCTTACTACCTGGAATGATAATGCCTTGGCAGCTCTCTTTCGGAAGGGTTTTTCAGAAGCCGTAAAGGATACTATGGTGGGATTTCCTGTTCCCTCTGGTCTTGACGATTCTATGTCATTAGCCATTCAGGTTGATCGGCGTTTACGTGAACGCAGGACTGCATGAGAGGTGTTGCCACCTGTTGAACAAGTGTCTGAACCTATGCAATGTGATAGAGTTTTGTCCAGGGAGCAACGTCAGGAGTTCAGAAGGCGTAATAAGCTGTGTTTTTTTGTGGAGATGCCTCGCATATTATGTCTGTCTGTCCTAAACGAGAGAAACGTTTTGCACACACGTTTTCTGTGGGTGGTATTCAACCTAAGTTTCTTCTGGCAATTACTCTGATCTGCTCCCTGTCCACATTTTCCTCCAAGGCTTTTGTGGATTCGGGAGCAGCCCTGAACCTAATGGACTTGGATTTTGCTAAACGTTGTGGATTTCTGATGACAAGTCTGCAGACGCCTATCCCTTTGAGGGGGATTGATGCTACTCCTTTGGCGAAAATAAAGCTCAGTTTTGGACCCAGGTGGTAATGCGGGTCGCCCCAGACCATCAAGAAAATTGCAGATTTTTGGTGTTGCATAATTTGCATGATGCCATTGTTCTGGGGTTTCCCTGGTTGCAAATTCATAATCCAGTTTTGGATTGGAAATCTGTGTCTGTGGTGAGTTGGGGTTGTCGGTGTGCCCTTAGTGAGGCTCCGTTTTTTTCCACCTCTCCTCAGTCGCATGATGTTCCTGACTATTTGGCAGATTTTTATTATGTATTTAGTGAGAATGAGTCTGCATCTTTGCCTCCTCATAGGAGTTATGACTGTGCAATTGAACTGAGCCCGGGGTGTAAATTTCCTAAGGGTCGGCTCTTCAATTTATCTGTACCCGAGCACGAGGCTATGTGATCCTATATTAAGGAGGTGTTGGAGAAGGGTCATATTAGACCATCCTCTTCACCCTTAGGTGCTGTTTTTTTTTTCGTGGCCAAAAAGGATGGTTCATTAAGGCCTTGTATCGATTATCGTGCCCTCAACAAAATTACTATTAAATATCAGTATCCATTACCCCTGATTTCGGATCTATTCTCCAGAATTAAAGGTGCTTGCTGGTTTACCAAGCTTGACCTCAGGGGGCATATAATCTTATCTGCATTAAGCATGGGGATGAATGGAAGATGGCGTTTAATACTCTGGAGGGACATTTTGAGTACCTGGTGATGCCTTTTGGGCTCACTAATGCCCCTTCTGTCTTCCAGTGCTTCATGAACAATATTTTCCGAGACTTTGTGGATACATTTTTGATTATCTATCTGGATGATATTTTGATCTTCTCCAAGGATTGGCATTCTCATGTGGAACATGTTCAGACTGAGTTCCGGGTCTTGAGGGAGAATTCCCTGTATGTCATTCCGGGTCTGGAGGGAGAATTCCCTGTATGTCAAAGGATCGAAATGCCTTTTTGGGTACAGAGGATTTCTTTTTTGGGATTTATTTTGTCTTCGTCAACTATTGAAATGGACCCGGCCAAGGTACAGGCCATTTATGATTGGGTTCAGCCACTTCTTTGAAGGCCCTCCAGAAGTTTTGGGGTTTTGCTAATTTTTATCGGAAATTTATAGCAAAATTTTCTAGTATTGCCAAGCCATTGACTGATCTGACTAAGAAGGGTGCTGGTGTGTTTAATTGGTCTCTGGAGGCTGTTTCTTCCTTTCAGGAACTGAAGCAAAGATTCACTTCTGCCCCGGTTTTGCGGCAACCTGATGTCTCACTCCCGTTCCAGGTAGAGGTGGACGCTTCTGAGATTGGTGCAGCAGCTGTTTTGTCCCAAAAGGATCCTGTAACATCTAAAATGAATCCCTGTGCTTTCTTTTCCTGAAAGCTCTCTCCATCTGAACGTAACTATGATGTGGGGAATCGGGAACTGTTAGCCATGAAATGGGCATTTGAGGAGTGGAGACATTGGTTGGAGGGAGCTAAACATCAAGTTGTGGTCCTCACTGACCACAAGAATTTGATTTACCTGGAGTCGGCCAAACGCTTGAACCCTAGACAGGCTAGGTGGGCCTTGTTTTTTACACGTTTTGATTTTGTGGTCTCTTTTCTTCCTGGCACTAAGAATGTCAAGGCTGACCCTCTCTCTAGGAGCTTCCTTGCTGATTCTCCTGTGGTGACCAAGCCTGCTACCATCTTAGGCGAAGGGGTAGTTCTTTCTGCCATCTCGCCCGATTTGAGACGTGCTCTGGAACAGTTCCAGGAGGACAAACCTGAGCGTTGTCCCAGTGGGAAGTTGTATGTTCCTGACCAGTGGAAGAAGAGAGTGATGTCTGAAGTTCATTGCTCTGCATTGGCTGGTCATCCAGGTATTTTTGGTACTAGAGATCTGGTGAGTCGGTCTTTTTGGTGGCCCACCTTGTCTCGTGATGTCAGGAACTTTGTGCAGTCCTGTGGGACTTGCTCCCGGTCTAAACCTTGTTCTCGCTCTAGTGGGTTGTTGATGCCTTTGCCGGTCCCCAGGAGGCCATGGACCCATATTTCAATGGATTTCATCTCTGATATGCCTGTCTCTCAGAGAATGACTGTTATTTGGGTGATTTGTGATAGGTTCTCTAAGATGGTTCATCTTGTACCACTCCCTAAGTTGCCATCTTCCTCTGAGTTGGTGCCCCTGTTTTTGCAACAGGTGGTTCGCTTGCACGGGATTCCTGAGAACATTGTATTTGACAGAGGAGTTCAGTTTGTGTCTAGATTTTGGAGGACTTTCTGTTCCAAGCTGGGAATTCAGTTGTCCTTCTCCTCTGCTTTTCACCCTCAGACCAATGGGCAGACGGAGAGAACAAACCAGACCTTGGAGTCGTATTTGAGATGTTTTATTTCCGCTGATCAGGATGATTGGGTTTCATTTTTGCCCTTGGCTGAATTTGCTTTAAATAATAGAGCTAGTTCTGCCACTTTGATGTCACCTTTTTTTTGTAACTTTGGGTTTCATCCTCGATTTTCTTCAGGGCAGGTGGAGCCTTCTGCCTGTCCAGGTGTTGACACTGTGGTGGAGAGAATGCACCAGATCTGGGACCAAGTGGTGGATAAGTTATCTCTCTCCCAGGAAAAGGCCCAGCGGTTTTCCAACCGACATAGGACCATTGGTCCCCAGTTTAAGGTTGGTGATATTGTTTGGTTATCATCAAAAAATATTGCTATGAAGGTGGCTTCTCCTAAGTTTAAGCCTAGATTTATTGGACCTTACAAGATTTTGGAGATTATTAATCTGGTCTCTTTTCATTTGGCTCTTCCTTTCACATTTAAAATCCATAATGTGTTTCATAAGTCTTTGTTGAAGAGGTTTGTTGAACCAGTAGTTCCTGGGGTGGCACCTCCGGACCCTGTATTGGTTGAAGGTAACATGGAATATGAGGTAGAGAAGATACTGGATTCCCGTCTGGCTAGACGGAGACTCCAGTATTTGGTTAAGTGGAAGGGTTATGGTCAGGAGGATAATTCCTGGGTCTCTGCTTCTGATATTCATGCCAAAAGATTGGTGCGTGCCTTTCATCGGGCTCACCCTGATCGCCCTGGTGGCGTGTATGCGGGTTCGGTGACCCCTCCTCAAGGGGGAGGTACTGTTGTGAGTTCATTTTCCCCTTCACCATTGAGGTCTGATGAACTCCCTCTTCTGGTGAAGGAAGGTAGTGAGGCTGATTACCAAGCATCTGGGCAGGATGATGATGACTGGGTGACGGGAATTGCTGACTGGATATAAGGCAGCCGACGCCCTTCTGCCCTGCTGGTGATCTCTCTGAGGGATTCTAGGAGACCAGTCTGATTCCTGCTCCTCAAAAGCTAAGTTTTCTGCTCTCCTTTTGCATTTGTGTTTTGGTTTTGTTTTTCCTTGTTTTTCTGGATTTCTGCCACTCCCTGCTGGGGTGTGCTGAATTCCTTTTTGCTCTGTCTTCAGAAGATACCTGAGTGCTGATATAGTCTTTTTGAAGCCTAGCATCTTCAGGGCTTTTTTCCCTATCAGCTGTTGGCTCTTGTTTTGATAGGGTTTTGGTGGATTACAGACAGCAGCTTTTCTATCCTGTCCTATGTAGTTAGCTTGGGCCCCATCTTTTGCTCAGCCTATCTTTCTATCTGTGTGAGTGTTTTTTCATCTTGCTTCACCTTCATTATATGTTGTGGGCTGCCTATTGCTTTGGGGTCTGCTCTGGGGCAGTTTAGATTTCCCTTTCTGTCTTTAGGCTATGTAGTTCTCCGGCTGTGATCGAGGGGTCTAGGGCACCATAGGAACCCCCCACGGCTATTGCTAGTTGTTGTCGATAGGTTCAGGGGTCTGTAATCCGATAGCTGCCAACTTCTCTGGTTTTCTGGACTTAGCTAGTATTTCTGTTTTTGCCTGCTACGGTGACTCATTCATAACAGACTGTGCAGTTTGTTTGAGGTGTATCCTCTGTCTGAAAGCTAGAAAGTGAACATCCTTATTGGGCAGCTAACTGGTGCAGCACAAAGGGAATTAAAAGCCTGGCAGGACACTGATAAAGAGACTGTTAAAAAGATCCTGGCTAAGCTAAGAAGCACCTTTGACACCTGCACTGCAGCTGAAATAAAAATGAGATTCTTTGGGTGTAAGCAGAGAGCGCAGGACAGTAAACGGGACTATGCTCTTAACCTGCAGGAGGCGCTGCGAGCCATAAAGCAGATTAACCCAGACAGTGTGAAAGATGGAGACAGACTGTTAAAGGAGCAATTTATTGAGAGACTCCTATCCAGTACCCACAGAGCACAGCTGCGCATCATAGCCCTACATAACCCCGACCTAGATTTTGCAGACTTCAAAGACAGGGCTATCCGGGTGCTGCATGAACCAAATGTCAGCCGTCCAGCGCCCCCTAGGTGCCCAGCGATCATATACCACAAAGAAGCGGCATCTTTCCCTCCCAGCCCTGTGGGGGCTAATGCACAGTCTCTGGATAATGATCCATCTACAGAACTGCGCCTTCAGGTCCAAGAGCTGGTCAAACGTATGGCTGCACTTGCCAAAACTGTGCAGTCCATGCAGGTGTCCTCAAAGGAGAAGATCCAGCTGGCCTCCAGTCCAGAGGATGTCCTGTGGCTACGGACAAAGAGGATCCCGCCACGCCGAGGGAGAGACAACGATCGCTATGACCAGGACGGACGTCCCATCTGCTGCCGCTGCAGCAAGGCAGGCCACATCGCAAGATTCTGCCACCCTGGGGCAGAGGGCCAACCCCCAGGAGTAGGATCACAAGGCCCAAAGAACTGGTGAGCCAAGTATGTTGGAGGGCGACCGGTCCTCCCAGTGGTGATTGACGGCATCCCCATGAATGCTTTGCTGGACACTGGCTCTCAGGTGACAACTATGCCATATATCCTTTACAAGCGGTATTGGGTTGACTCTGAACTTACCCCTGGCCCAAGTGATGAACTGACAGTAGTTGCCAGCAATTATCAGTCTTTGCCACAAGCAGGATGTAAAGAGATTACCATTAAAGTGGGGCAAGTAGAGTTAAAATCTCAAGGTCTGATAGTTGTAGACATTGATCGACGAGAATGTAACTCAATGATGACCTTAGGTACTAATGTGATTGAAAATTGTCTTTCTAAGGTTATTGTTTTGTTACAACAGTTAGCCGAGACTGCTGGTTCCAGTGAACAACGAGTCCTGCAGAAGGAGAACAAGGCCCTGATGCAAAGACAGCATGTAGAACTGTCTGGCAGAGAAATTGGCAGCGTCAGAGTGAGTGATTCTTTCCCCATTGCGATACCCCCCAGATGTGAAATGTTAATTTGGTGTCGGACAGCCATCGGCCTCAGAGGAAAAGATTACCAAGCATTGGTAGAGCCAGTGTACTCTGATAGCAGGGCCACTGTCCTGATAGCCAGAGGGGTAGTTGATGTCCGCAAAGGGAGAGTACCTATACGCCTCTTGAATTGTGGGGAAGAGGAGGCCACAATACCTCGGTATGCCACAGTTGCTAAGCTGCTTACTGTCAGTAACAACGTAATTCAGGCAGCAGAGCCCTTGCTCTCGTCCGACCAGGCAGGGGCAATGGCTCTGTAAAGCAGCTGGAAGAGTGGTGTCAGCAGCTGCAGGTGGGAACTGACTCCACCCCTTCATACCAAAAGAATGGGGTTTACCAAGTGACTCAGGAGTGTGAGCGGGTATTCAGTAAACACCCTCTAGACTTTGGGAAGGAAAAAGGGGTTCAACACCATATCCCGACTGGAGATCATCCACCCATTAAAGAAAGGTACCGGCCTATACCCCCAACACAATATCAATGTGCCAAAAGTATGTTGTGGGAAATGAAGGAGGCTGGGGTGATCAGAGACAGTTGTAGCCCCTGGGCAGCTCCAATAGTCTTTGTGAAAAAGAAAGCTGGTGAAATGAGAATGTGTGTTGATTACCGAAAAATTAACAGCATTACACATAGTTGAGGAGTCATTAGCTGCACTTAAAACTGCTAACTATTTTTCCACCTTAGATCTCACTAGTGGGTATTGGCAGGTTCCCATGGCAGAGGCAGACAAGGATAAAACAGCGTTTACTACACCAATGAGTCTCTGCGAGTTCAACTACATGCCGTTCGGGCTCTGCACCGCCCCAGGGATATTTCAATGGCTAATGGAATGCTGTCTTGGACACAAGAACTTCGAGACAGTCCTGTTGTACCTTGATGATGTCATTGTTTTCTCCAAGACTTATGAAGACCATCTGAAGCACCTGGCTGAGGTGTTTGAAGCCTTGTCCAACTTTGGCCTGAAAGTGAAGCCTTCCAAATGCCACCTCCTGAAGCCCAAGGTACAGTACCTCAGTCATGAAGTGAGTGCAGAAGGTGTGGCACCGGATCCTGACAAAGTCACTGTCATCCGGGACTGGCAGAAGCCCAGCAACCTCCATGAGGTACGTCAATTCCTCGGGTTGGAGGGATACTACCAAAGGTTCATCAAAGGCTTCACTGAGATAGCCACGCCTATGCAAAATCTTCTGTTGGGCCAGTCCAAGAGAGCCAGGAAGAAGAGTCCTACATTTGAATGGAATGAGGAACTGGAGAGGTCCTTCACTCAACTAAAGATGGCTCTCACAGGAGATGAAGTTCTGGCCTACCCAGATTATGACCAACCATTTGTTTTGTATACTGATGCCAGCAATGTGGGACTGGGAGCAGTACTGTCACAGGTACAGAATTGTAAAGAAAGAGTGATCTCTAGAGTTGAGCGAAACGGGTCGGTCATATTCAAAAGTCGCCGACTTTCGCTGAAGTCGGGTTTCATGAAACGAAACCCAACCATAGCGTGAGGTCGGCCACGAGGTCGGCGACCAGAGCGCCAAAGTCGCGTTTCAAAAGATGCTTCCAGCGCCCTTTTTCTGCCAATGATGGAGGACGCACACTGTGGGCAACGCGATGACATGGGCATCAGTCACCACCATCTTTGAGAAGGGCATGCAAGTGATTGGCTTGCTTTGTGTGGCGTCACAGGGGCTATAAAAGGGTGTGCACGCCGACAGCCATCTTAATTCTGCTGATCTCAGAATAGGGAGAGCTGCTGCTGCTGCTGCTGATTCTGTAGGGAGAGCGTTAGGCAGGGAAGAAGATACAAAAAACTGCTTCTGCTGCTAGCGATTTTGCCTGTACAACACACCTGTTACTGTGCAGTGCAAGGGGAGGCTATATTTCGGTGAATCAGCTCTGTTGGTTATTAGGCTGCCTTTTTAGGCTCCCTGATAGCTGCATTGCTGTTTGCACACTGCTGTGCAAACTGCTTTTTTAAAAGCAAACATACTTTTCTTCCTCTTTTCTGCACCAAGCGTTCATTTTTCCACCCTTTAGTGTGTGCAGCAGTCCTGCTTATTAGGCTGCCTGCGTCCATACTTGGACTGATCATCATTGTCAGCATCCTCAAATCTCGTGAGATCCAAATTCTCACCAATCCTATAAACACCCTCCACCTTGTCATACACCATCCAATTTCAGCCTGTTACATTGAGGTGTAATCTCTCCAGGGCCTGAGACAATAGTTCAGCGTCCTCAAATCTCTAGTGAGATCCAAATTCTCACCAATCCTATAGACACCCTCCACCTTGTCATACACCATCCAATTTGAGTCTGTTGCATTGAGGTGTAATCTCTCCTGTGCCTGAGACAATGGTTCTGCATCCTCAAATCTGTAGTGAGATCCAAATTCTCACCAATACTATAGACACCCTCCACCTTGTCATACACCATCCAATTTATTAATGATCTAGTGGATGGCTTACACATTAAAATATCAGTATTTGCAGATGGTACCAAACTATGTAAGGTAGTTACCACAAAGGAGGACAGTTTGCAACTTCAGACAGATTTGAGTAAATTGGAGAATTGGGCTGAAAAATGGCAAATGAAGTTTAACACAGATTAGTGTAAGGTCATGCACATGGGAAGAAGAAACAGATGCTACAATTACTTACTACATGGGAAACTGCTGGGGAAATCATACATGGAAAAAGACTTAGGCATCTTAGTCAATAAAAAGCTAAATTGGAGTGCCCAGTGTCAGGCAGCTGCCACCAAAGCAAATAAAGTCATGGGATGCATTAGAAGAGGTTTGGGGACACGAGATGAAAACATAATTCTCCCTCTGTACAAATCACTCGTCAGACCACACTTGGAGTATTGTGTGCAATTTTGGATGCCGGTGCTCAAGAAAGACATTTCTAAACTTGAAAGGGTTCAAAGGCGGGCTACTAAAATGATAAATGGAGTTGGTTGACTACAATACCCAGAAAGGTTATCAAAATTAGGTCTATTTACTCTAGAAAAGAGAAGACTTAGGGGAGACCTAATATATATGTACAAGTATATCAGAGGGCAATACAGAGATCTCTCCAATGAACTGTTTGTACCAACGACTGTGACAAGAACAAGGGGGCATTCTCTTCCTTTGGAGGAAAGACAATTTCTGCACCAGCATAGAAGAGGGTTCTTCATGGTAAGAGCAGTGAGGTTCTGGAATTCTCTTCCTGAGGAAGTGGTGATGGCCAACTCACTGAATGAATTTAAGAAAGGAATGGATGCTTTTCTTGTGTGTAGTGTTGAGCGATACCATCTGATATCCAGAAATATCGGATCAGATTGGATTGGCCCGATACACAAAAAGTATCGGGTATCGCCGATTCCGATACCGGAAGTCCCATTCAAGTCAATGGGACAGAAATATCGGATTTAAAAAAACTCTTTCTTTCCTTGTACATCCAGTTCGGGAGGGGGAAGAGTGTGGGCGGTGCGTGGGCGGACACTGTGCATATCTGTGTGTGCGGGCGGGCTATGTGCGGGCCTCTCGGGGGTCTGTACGGGCCTAATGGGGGTCTGTGCCGGCTGCCGGCGGTCTGTTCGGGCCTGTCGGGGGTCTGTGCCGGCTGCGGGCGGTATGTACGGGCCTGCCAGGGGTCTGTTCCTGCTGCCAGGGGGTCTGTGCCAGCTGCCGGTGGTCTGTACGGGTCTGCAGGGGGTCTGTACCGGCTGCCGGGGGTCTGTGCCGGCTGCCGGCGGTCTGTACGGGCATGCCGGGGGTCTATGTGTGTGTGCAGGCATCGTCCGATGGGACTACAAGTCCCATCAGGCAATGCGTGCTACAATGACAGTGATTGACACATTAGCTAATGATGGGACAGGAGTAGTCCCATCATCCGGCTAATGTGCTGAATGTAAAAAAAAAAAAAATACATATTACATACATCATATATACAACATTCATACAACATACATACATACTACATACTACATACATACTTAATATATACTACATTCATAGATCATACATACATACTACATACATACTACATATATACAACATTCATACATACATACTATATATATACTACATATATACTACATTCATACAACATACATACTACATACATACTACATATATACTACATTCATACAGCATACATACATACTACATACATACAACATACATAAAACATGCTACAGATATACTACATACATTCTGCATACATACTACATACAATACATTCATACAATACATACATATAGACATACAGTACATATAACATAGAGTACATACTCACCTCCGCCACTGTAAAAAAAATAGTCCCTAGTCTCACTTTATGGCAAAAGCTGCGTGGGAACTTTCTCACACAGCAATGCCAAAAGTGAGACTAGGGACTATTTTTATTTACAGTGGCGGAGGAATACAGTGCGGAAGGATACCTACCTCCTGTCATTGGATTCCTGGAGCCCCCTAGAGAGCGGTCGCATCAGCTGATGCTGTTGTTCTCCACGGGAGATCGGCGTGGGACACTCATGGATTTTCTGCGGAACAGGGATTATTTGGTGGTTTGTTTTTTTCATATTTTTTTCACAGATGACACTGGCTTTGGGGAACAATGTGACAAGTAATGGTGAGTATGTACTCTATGTTATATGTACTGTATGTCTATATGTATGTAATGTATGAATGTATTGTATGTAGTATGTAGTATGTATGTAATATGCATGTAGCATATCTGTAGCATTTTTTATGTATGTTGTATGTATGTATGCTGTATGAATGTAGTATGTATGTAGTATGTATGTTGTATGAATGTGGTATATATGTAGTATGTATGTATGTATGTATGAATGTTGTATATATGTGGTATGTATGTATGTTGTATGAATGTAGTATATATGTAGTATGTATGTAGTATGTATGTTGTATGAATGTTGTATATATGTAGTATGTATGTATGCTGTATGAATGTAGTATATATGTAGTATGTATGTTGTATGAATGTAGTATATATGTAGTATGTATGTAGTATGTATGTATGCTGTATGAATGTAGTATATATGAAGTATGTATGTAGTATGTATGTATGTATGCTGTATGAATGTAGTATATATGTAGTATGTATGTATGTTGTATGAATGTAGTATATATGAAGTATGTATGTAGTATGTATGTTGTATGTATGTAGTATGTATGTTTTTTTTTGTTTTTTTTTACATTCAACACATTAGCCGGATGATGGGACTACTACTGTCCCATCATTGGCTAATGTGTCAATCACTGTCATTGTAGCAGGCATCGCCCGATGGGACTTGTAGTCCCATCGGACAATGCCTGCACACACACACAGACCCCCGGCAGGCCCGCACAGACCCACGGCAGCCGGCACAGGCCCCCGACAGCTGGCACAGACGCTCGGCAGGCCCGTACAGACCGCCGGCAGCCGGCACAGACCCCCGGCAGCCAGCACAGACCCCCGGCAGGCCCGTACATACCGCCGGCAGCTGGCACAGACCCCCGGCAGCTGGCACAGACCCCCGGCAGGCCCGTACAGACCGCTAGCAGCCGGAACAGACCCCCCGGCAGGCCCGCACTGACCGAGCATCATGATGCGCACAGACCGCGCATCATGATAACATCATTTCAGCAGCCAATCACAGCCACAACAGTGGCTCATTGCATTATGGGAACTTCCGATTCCGGTATTCGATATTGAAAAAATATCGGTACTCGGTATCGGAATTCCGATACAGCGAATATCGGCCGATATCTGATATTTGCAGTACCGGAATACTCAACACTACTTGTGAGTAACAGTATAGAAGGTTACGAATAACATAATATTATAGGTAGATGGTTGACCCAGCTTAGGGGAAGGAATTGTTTTCCCTATGGAGAAAATTGCCTTCCCCAGGATCAACAATGCAGAACAGCTGCACTAAAAATAGGCTGAACTAGATGGACATAAGGTCTTCCTTCAACCTTCAAAACTGTTACTATGTTTATGTTAATTTCAGCCTTTTACATTTAGGAGTAATCTCTACTGGGCCTGAGACAATAGTGCAGCGTCCTCAAATCTATAGTGAGATTCAAATTCTCACCAATAGTAGATACACCTTCTAACCTTGTTTTACAGTACCATATAGCTGGTGGTATTTTGGGTACATTTTCACAAAAATGAGGAAGTATGGTGGAAGACGCCATGGAAGTGGGCGGGGGTTGCCAGCTGGTCCCGATGGTGGTGGTGGTGGTGTTGCATATGTTGGTAGTGGCAAAAGCACAATAGCACCTAAGGCAGGAGGTGTTCAGCCTGCGTCATCATCTGGCTCCACAAGGCATCAAAGGCTCTCTTTTCTGGGAGTAGGTAAACCACTTTTAAAGCCGGAGCTTCAGGAACAAGTTTTGGCTTACATTGTTGACACAGCCTCCAGCTCTCTCGCCTCCTCTTCTGAAGTTCCAAAAAATAATAGCACTGAGTCGTCAGTGGAGGCTCCTGGTCAGGAACAACACCTTTCCTTGTGTCCTTCACCCCTACCAAAAGTGAAGGATGTGGCAGGCCACCCTACAGATTACTCCATGGAGCTCTTTTCACATACCATTCCTGGGTTAGCAAGTCAAATCGTGAATTCCCCAGTCCAAAATGAATCTGACATGGAGTGCACTGATGCACAGCCACTACTAGATTTTTTTGCTGGTACATTCACTCAGAGCACTACATTGTCCTCGCAGTGTACTGAGGCAGAATCAGTCCCTGAAGAAACTCAGGTGCCCCTTCCCGCATACTATACCATCTTACACGGTGACACAGAGGAAGGTGCACATGAAATTGAAGAGGAGGTGATGGATGACCCAGTTGTTGACCCAGATTGGCATCCATTTGGGGAAGAGGGTACCGCTGCCAATAGCTCAGAAGAGGAGGAGGATCCGCAGCAGGCAACAACATCGCAACAGCTGTTATCTGGCAGGACTGTAGCAGTCCAAAAACGTGTTACAAAAACCAAAAGAGTTGCAGGACAGCTTGGCCAGATGGTCAAATTAGCACAGCGTGCAAGGTCTCAAATGTCTTCCATAGTAGGAAGAGTGCAATGTGGCACTTTTTTTAACAAAATCCTAATGATCAGGCAAAGTTATCTGTAAGAAGTGCGCAAAGACATTTAGCCGAGGGGGCAGAAATCTGAGAAATTTGAATACCAGTTGCATGCTTAGACATTTAACCACCATGCACTTGGAAGCGTGGGCGGACTACCAAACCTCATGTACCACATGTGCACCTGCTCCGAATGAAGGTAGTCAACAACGCTACATCGCTTCCCCCACTGTAAGCCCACCAGTTAGCACACCACCAGCAGCAAATGTTGAGGTGTCATTGCAAGGGCAAAGCAGTCATGGAATCACAATGTTATTGCTATGAAAGACTGAATCTAGGCCATCAGCAACAACACCAACACCATCACCATCACCAACCCTCTCTCAGTTCGCCATGTCCACCGTTAGTTCCACCATATGCAGCTCTCAAGTTCAGCTCACCCTACCAGAGACTCTGAGTAGGACAAGAAAGTACTCATCCTCTCATCCACGTACACTGGCTTTTAACGCCCACATTGCCAAACTAATCTCGTTAGAGATGATGCCCTTCCGGTTGGTTGAAAGCAAATCTTTCCGCAAGCTCATGGCCTATGTTGTACCACGCTATGACCTACCCAGTCGGCACTTCTTTTCACGAAAAGCCATCCCAGCCCTCCACGTGCATGTGAAAGACCGCATTGTCCATGCACTCAAGCAATCAGTGAGTGGAAAGGTGCACCTCACAACAGATGCATGGTCCAGTAGGCATGGCCAGGGCCGATACGTGTCCATCACTGCGCACTGGGTTAATGTGGTGGATGCAGGGTCAACAGGGGACAGCGGCAGTGGGACAGTGCTGCCTATCCCACGGTATAGGAAACAGTTGGCTGTAGGCGTTCGACCCTCCTCCTCTTCCTCCAGAAGCGAAAGCTCATCCACAGAGCACAGTGGCACGAGCACTCCATCCGCAGCTGCCGGTGTTGCACATGAGGTGTCTCACTATTGAACAGTTAGTGGTAAGCGTCAGCAGGCTGTGTTGAAGATGAGTGTTTGGGCGACAACAGACACACCGCGGAGGTACTGGATGACTACTTGCAGTGTCAAACTGAGTCATGGCTGGGCAGTCTACATCTTGAGGCAGGCAAGGTAGTTAGTGATAACGGCCGGAATTTTGTGGCAGCCATAGCCCTTTCAAAACTCAGACACATACCTTGTCTGGCTCACACCTTGAACCTGGTGGTGCAGTGCTTCCTCAATAATTATCCGGAGTTAACACCCCTGCTGTTAGGAGTCAGATTTCTGCCCTGACTATGCAGGAATCTAGACCCTCACATTCTGCAGTCTCCTGCTCTTTGTCCACTGCAGATGAGATTGCAGAGGAGATTGCTTTGTAGCAACTCTCTCCAGAGGCTAAGTCCTTCATTCCGTTCTCTGCGCATGCTCCTGGGACGATCTCCCATTGGAGTTCAGGAGTCAGGTGCTCAGGTCCTGCTCCTGATTCCATTGGTTCGGCTCAGGGTTCTGGAGACTTCCGGAAGGGCCCGTTCGCTATAAAAAGTGCGCATGGCTGTTCCGCCATGCGCTAGTATAGTCTTACTTGCTGCTGTGTGTTTGTTGATGGATGCATGATCTGGTGAATGACTCATTGGAAACCCCTACCCACTGATAATACGCATGTGTGAGGGAATGTGCTTTAGCCAGTAATTGCGCCAGCGCGCCTTGCTCCACAGCAACACCTGCTAGCGCCTGTCACCGCGCCTGCGTTGTTAGCGGTGCCTCTCTGCGGCATCTTCTTCGCCGCGCTGCAGTTGCAGCCTATTAGTGTGTCCGCGGTCACTACGCTTCACACACAAGTACTACGGTAGGTCCTTCGGAGATAGTGCCTGTATATTTAACTACTCCGGTGACTAACTACCGTGTGTGTGCCGCTGAGTCTCTGTGCTGCTAACAGGCTCAGCTTTACTTTATTCATTATTGGTTATAGCAGCTCTGTGCCTACAACAGAGACTGCTTGTTCCACCTGGGTGATATTGAACCCTGTGCACATTTCCGCCATAGTGCTCTGCTACCTTCTAGCAGCGGTTCTTCACCTACCGCACGGTGGGCCCCGAGTGGCGAAGGCACTTTATTTATATTTTTTAATTAGTGCCTTCTGCCACTCCTAACACCTGCTCCATAAGGTGCGAAGACTGTGCTCGCACATCCGCCGGTCACCCGTACACTCCAGTCATATGCAGAAGCTGCAGCGATCGCTCCACCTTCCCAAGCACCGCCTAATTATCGACGTTGCAACAAGGTGGAACTCCACCCTGCACATGGTTCAGAGGCTGTGTGAACAGAGGCAGGCTGTAATTCATTTGTGGGAGGATACACGGGCTGGCAGTTTGCAGGCAGACATGGAGTTGACAGGTGTGCAGTGGTCGAAGCTGAAAGACCTCTGTAAAGTCCTTCAGTGTTTTGTGGAATGCACACGGCTGGTAAGGGCAGACGACGCCATCATAAGCATGAGCATCCCACTTATGCGCCTGCTCATGCAAACTATGACGCACATTAAAGATCAGGCATCTGCAGTCGAGGAGGAGGGAAGCCTTGATGACAGTCAGCCATTGTCTGCTCACGGAAGTCTCGTGGACGAGGTGGAGGAAGAAGAGGAAGAGGAGGATGATGGGGATGATTATTTTGGGCAGAAGGATGCTTCTCAGGGGTCAAGAAAAAATGTTGGCGTGGCAAGGTCAGGTACAGGGTTTGTGCGTGACTGGAGGGATGTTGATTTGTCAGAAAGTGCTCCTCCACCCTGCACTCGCAGTGCATCATTGACACCTGGAACATTGGCTGTTATGATGAGTCACCGAAGGAGGAAAAAACAAAATACCAGCTAAGTCCAGAAAAACCAGAGAGGTTGGCAGCTATCGGATTGCAGACCCTTGGACCTATCCACAACAACTAGCAGTAGCCGTGGGGGGTTCCTACGGTGCCCTAGACCCCTCGATCACAGCCGGAGAACTACATAGCCTAAAGACAGAAAGGGGAAAAACTAAACTGCCCCAGAGCAGACCCCAAAGCAATAGGCAGCCCCCAACATATAATGACGGTGAAGCAAGATGAAAACACTAACACAGATAGAAAGATAGGTTGAGCAAATGATGGGGCCCAAGCTAACTACATAGGACAGGATAGGAAAGCTGCTGTCTGCCATCCGCAAAACCCCTATCAAAATGAGCCAACCGACTGATAGGAAAAACAGGCCCTGAAGTCGCTAGGCTTCAAAAGACTATATCAGCACTCAGGTATATACTGAAGACAGAGCAAAAGATCAACAGATCAGAGACAAAAATGGAATTCAGCTCCCCCCCGGCCGGGGATAGCAGAACTCCCAAAAAACAAGGCAAAACAAAAACAAAACTGAAGAGTACAAAGCAGAGCAGAAAAACTTAGCTTTGAGATGCAGGAATCAGACTGGTCTCCAAGAATCAAGCAGGAAAATCACCAGCCAGGAAGAAGGGTGTCGGCATCCTTATATCCAGTCCTCAATTCCAGCCACCCAGTCATCATCTAGCTGCCCAGGTGTTTGGTAATCAGCCTCACTACCTTCCTTCACCAGAGGAGGAAGTTCATCAGACCTCAATGGTGAAGGGAAAAATGAACTCACAACAGTACCTCCCCCTTGAGGAGGGGTCACCAAACACTCATCCAAGCCACCAGGGCGATCCGGGTGAGTCAGATGAAAGGCACGCACCAATCTTTCGGCATGAATATCAGAGGCAGAGACCCAGGAATTATCCTCCTGACCATAACCCTTCCACTTAACGAAATACTGGAGTCTCTGTCTAGCCAGACGGGAATCCAGTATCTTCTCTACCTCATATTCCATGTTACCTTCAACCAATATAGGGTCAGGAGGTGCCACCACAGGAACTACTGGTTCAACAAACCTCTTCAACAAGGACTTATGAAACACATTATGAATTTTAAATGTGTCAGGAAGAGCCAACCGAAAAGAGACCGGATTAATAATCTCCAAAATCTTGTAAGGTCCAATAAATCTAGGCTTAAACTTAGGAGAAGCCACCTTCATAGCGATATTTTTTGATGACAACCAAACCATATCACCCACCTTAAACTGGGGACCAACGGTCCTACGCCGGTTGGAAAACCGCTGGGCCTTTTCCTGGGAGACAGACAACTTATCCACTACTTGGTCCCAGATCTGGTGCATTTTCTCCACCACAGTGTCAACACCTGGGCAGGCAGAAGGCTCCACCTGCCCTGAAGAAAATCGAGGGTGAAAACCAAAGTTACAAAAAAAGTGACATCAAAGTGGCAGAACTAGTTCTATTATTTAAAGCAAATTCGGCCAAGGGCAAAAATGAAACACAATCATCCTGATCGGCAGAAATAAAACATCTCAAATACGACTCCAAAGTCTGGTTTGTTCTCTCCATCTGCCCATTGGTCTGAGGTTGAAACGCAGAGGGGAAGGACAACTGAATTCCCAGCTTGGAACAGAAAGTCCTCCAAAATCTAAACACAAACTGAACTCCTCTGTCAGATACAATGTTCTCAGGAATCCCGTGCAAGCGAACCACCTGTTGCAAAAACAAGGGCACCAACTCAGAGGAAGATGGCAACTTAGGGAATGGTACAAGATGGACCATTTTAGAGAATCTATCACAAATCACCCAAATAACAGTCATTCTCTGAGAGACAGGCATATCAGAGATAAAATCCATTGAAATATGGGTCCATGGCCTCCTGGGCACCGGCAAAGGCATCAACAATCCACTAGAGCGAGAACAAGGTTTAGACCGGGAGCAAGTCCCACAGGACTGCACAAAATTCCTGACATCAGGAGACAAGGCGGGCCACCAAAAAGACCGACTCACCAGATCTCTAGTACCAAACATACCTGGATGACCAGCCAATGCAGAGCAATGAACTTCAGACATCACTCTCTTCCTCCACTGGTCAGGAACATACAACTTTCCACTGGGACAACGCTCAGGTTTGTCCTCCTGAAACTCTTCCAGAGCACGTCTCAAATTGGGCGAGATGGCAGAAAGAACTACCCCCTCGCCTAAGATGGTAGCAGGCTAAGGCTAGTTTCACACTTGCTTTTTTTTTGCAGCGCGTTTTTCCCGCAAAAAACGCATTGAAAAAACGCATACAAAAGCATACAACTGCTGCGTTTTTTTCAAGCATTTTTATGAGCATGCATGAAAAAAACGCAGCGTTTTTATGCGTTTGTATGCGTTTTTAGTGCGTTTTTACAGCGTTTGCGTTTTTTTCCAACATTAGGTGGCCCCTCACACTAACCCAAATCATGACTTTACTAACCCTGACCCTGACCCTAACCCTAACCCTAACCCTGACCCTAACCCTAACCCTAACCCTAACCCTTAACCAAACCATACTTAACCCTAACCCTAACCCTAACCCTGACCCTAACCCTAACCCTAACCCTGACCCTGACCCTAACCCTGACCCTAACCCTAACCCTGACCCTAACCCTTAACCAAACCATACTTAACCCTAACCCTAACCCTAACCCTGATCCTAACCCTAACCCTAACCCTGACCCTAACCCTAACCCTAACCCTGACCCTAACCCTAACCCTGACCCTAACCCTTAACCAAACCATACTTAACCCTAACCCTAACCCTGACCCTAACCCTAACCCTAACCCTGACCCTAACCCTAACCCTAACCCTAACCCTGACCCTAACCCTAACCCTGACCCTAACCCTTAACCAAACCATACTTAACCCTAACCCAAACCCTAAACCCTAACTAACCCTGACCCTGACCCTAACCCTATCCCTAACCCTGACCCTGACCCTAACCCTAACCCTAAACCCCCTTAACTAACCCTAACTCTAACCCAAACCCCTAAATTCCATGGTTAACAAAAAAAAAACGCATGTGCAAAAAAACACATACATAAGCATGCCAATGCGCACATATGCTCACCATAGACTTATAATGGGTGTCTTGCTGTAAAAAAACGCATTGCGCGCGCATGCGTTTTTTTGAGGCAAGTCGGACGCTCAAAAAATGCAACAGGTTGCATTTTGTGCGCCCGAGCGCATACCGCAAAAAAACGCATGCGCGGTAAAACGCGTACAAACGCATGTGTATGCGCACATAAGCGCATCCCATGCAAAGTATAGGGGAAAAAAACGCATGTGCTATTTAGCGCTAAAATACCGCGAAAAAAGACGCAAATGTGAAACCAGCCTTAGTCACAACAGGAGAATCAGCAAGGAAACTCCTAGAGAGGGCGTCTGCCTTGACATTCTTAGTGCACGGAAGAAAAGAGACCATAGAATCAAAACGTGTGAAAAACAAGGCCCACCTAGCCTGTCTAGGATTCAAGCATTTGGCCGACTCCAGGTAAATCAAATTCTTGTGGTCAGTAAGGACCACGACTTGGTGTTTGGCTCCCTCCAACCAATGTCTCCACTCCTCAAATGCCCATTTCATGGCCAACAGTTCCCAATTCCCCACATCATAGTTACGTTTGGATGGGGAGAACTTTCGGGAAAAGAAAGCACAGGGATTCATTTTAGATGTGACAGGATCTTTTTGGGACAACACCGCTCCTGCACCAATCTCAGAAGCGTCCACCTCCACCTGAAACGGGAGTGAGACATCAGGTTGCCGCAAAACCGGAGCAGAAGTGAATCTTCGCTTCAGCTCCTGAAAGGAAGAAACAGCCTCCGGAGACCAATTCAGCACATCAGCACCCTTCCTAGTCAAATCCGTCAATGGCTTGGCAATACCAGAAAAATTAGCTATAAATTTCCGATAAAAATTAGCAAAACCCAAAAACTTCTGGAGGGCCTTCAAGAAGTGGGCTGAACCCAATCATAAATGGCCTGTACCTTGGCCGGGTCCATTTCAATAGTTGACGGAGACAAAATAAATCCCAAAAATGAAATCCTCTGTACCCCAAAAAGGCATTTCGATCCCTTGACATACAGGGAATTCTCCCTCAAAATCTGGAACACAGTCCGAACATGTTCCACATGAGAGTCCCAATTCTTGGAGAAGATCAAAATATCATCCAGATAGATAATCAAAAATTTATCCACCAAGTCTCGGAATATATCGTTCATGAAGCACTGGAAGACAGAAGGGGCATTAGTGAGCCCAAAAGGCATCACCAGGTACTCAAAATGTCCCTCCGGAGTATTAAACGCCGTCTTCCATTCATCCCCATTCTTAATGCGAATAAGATTATACGCCCCCCTGAGGTCAAGCTTGGTAAACCAGCAAGCACCTTTAACTCTGGAGAATAGATCAGAAATCAGGGGTAACGGATACTGATATTTAACAGTAATTTTGTTGAGGGCACGATAGTCAATACAAAGCCTTAATGAACCATCCATTTTAGCCACGAAAAAAAAAACAGCACCTAAGGGTGAAGAGGATTGTCTAATATGACTCTTCTCCAATGCCGCTTTAATATAGGATCGCATAGCCTCGTGCTCGGGTACAGATAAATTGAAAAGCCGACCCTTGGGGAATTTACACCCCGGGTTCAGCTCAATTGTACAGTCATAACTCCTATGAGGAGGCAAAGACGCAGACTCATTCTCACTAAATACATCATAAAAGTCAGCCAAATAGTCAGGAACATCATGCGACTGGGGAGAGGTGGAGAAAACAGGAGCATCACTAAGGGCACACCGACAACCCCAACTCACCACAGACAAAGATTTCCAATCCAGAACTGGATTATGGATTTGCAACCAGGGAAACCCCAGAACAATGGTATCATGCAAATTATGCAACACCAAAAATCTGCAATTTTCTTTATGGTCTGGGGCGACCCGCATTACCACCTGGGTCCAAAACTGAGGTTTATTCTTCGCCAAAGGAGTAGCATCAATACCCCTCAAAGTTATAGGCGTCCGCAGAGGTGTCATAGGAAATCCACAACGTTTAGCAAAATCCAAGTCCATCAGGTTAAGAGCTGCTCCTGAATCCACAAAAGCCTTGGCGGAAAATGTGGACAGGGAGCAGATCAGAGTAATTGCCAGAAGAAACTTAGGTTGAACACCACCCACAGAAAACGTGTGTGCACAACGTTTCTCTCGTTTAGGGCAGACAGAAATAATATGCGAGGCATCTCCACACAAAAAACACAGCTTATTACGCCTTCTGAACTCCTGACGTTGCGCCCTAGACAAAACTCTATCACATTGCATAGGTTCAGACATTTGTTCAACAGGTGGCAACATCTCTCGTGTAGTTTTGCGTTCACGTAAATGCCGATCCACCTGAATGACTAATGACATAGAATTGTCAAGACCAGAGGGAACAGGAAATCCCACCATAGTATCTTTTACCGTTTCTGACAAACCCTTCCGAAAGAGGGCTGCCAAGGCACCATCATTCCAGGTAGTAAGGATCGCCCACTTTCGGAATTTTTGACAGTACAACTCTGCCGAATCCCGACCCTGGCTTAATGCCAACAGGGTCTTTTCAGCCTGATTAATAGCATTAGGTTCATCATACAACAACCCCAAGGCTTGAAAAAATGCATTCACATTATTCAGAATAGGATCATCAGGTTTCAAAGAAAACGCCCAATCCTGGGGATCGCTGCGCAGCAAAGAGATGACAATTTTAACCTGCTGCGTGGAGTTCCCCGACGAGTTAGGCTTCAAGGCAAAAAATAATTTGCAATTATTCTTGAAATTCAAGAATTTAGACCGATCCCCAAAAAACACATCAGGAGTGGGAATCTTTGGTTCAGCAGCATGTGAATGAGCAAGATAGGCGGAAATTCCCCGCACTTCAGCAGCGAGCTGCTCCACACGATCAGTCAATTGCTTCATCTCCATTGAGAGAAAAATTCCCCCTACGGCCTCAGAGATATAGAGGAAAAAATATACACACAAAAAAAGAAAATTCTGACACTTTTTTTTTCCCCTTCCTTTTTTTTTTTTTTTTTTTTACAATTCTCTCCTGCTATTGAGTACCCTAGGATCTGCGGTATGGCTGGTGATTCTGTTATGATGAGTCACCGAAGGAGGAAAAAACAAAATACCAGCTAAGTCCAGAAAAACCAGTGAGGTTGGCAGCTATCGGATTGCAGATCCCTGGTCCTATCCACAACAACTAGCAGTAGCCGTGGGGGGTTCCTACGGTGCCCTAGACCCCTCGATCACAGCCGGAGAACTACATAGCCTAAAGACAGAAAGGGGAAAAACTAAACTGCCCCAGAGCAGACCCCAAAGCAATAGGCAGCCCCCAACATATAATGACGGTGAAGCAAGATGAAAACACTAACACAGATAGAAAGATAGGTTGAGCAAATGATGGGGCCCAAGCTAACTACATAGGACAGGATAGGAAAGCTGCTGTCTGCCATCCGCAAAACCCCTATCAAAATGAGCCAACCGACTGATAGGAAAAACAGGCCCTGAAGTCGCTAGGCTTCAAAAGACTATATCAGCACTCAGGTATATACTGAAGACAGAGCAAAAGATCAACAGATCAGAGACAAAAATGGAATTCAGCTCACCCCCGGCCGGGGATGGCAGAACTCCCAAAAAACAAGGCAAATCAAAAGCAAAACTGAAGAGTACAAAGCAGAGCAGAAAAACTTAGCTTAGAGATGCAGGAATCAGACTGGTCTCCAAGAATCCAGCAGGAAAATCACCAGCCAGGAAGAAGGGCGTCGGCAGCCTTATATCCAGTCCTCAATTCCAGCCACCCAGTCATCATCTAGGTGCCCAGGTGTTTGGTAATCAGCCTCACTACCTTCCTTCACCAGAGGAGGAAGTTCATCAGACCTCAATGGTGAAGGGAAAAATGAACTCACAACAATTGGCCCACATGTCTGATTATGCCTTGCAGATCCTAAAAAGGGACCCCCGCATTGCCAAAATGATAAACGATGACGACTACTGGTTGGCCAGCATCCTGGATCCACGCTATAATGGCAAATTCCAAAACATCATGCCACAGGAGAACCTACAGCTAATATTGGCTAACAAACAAGCAACTCTTGTAAACCGTTTGTTTGAGTCATTCCCAGCAGACAGCGGCGGTGATGTTTTTCCAACGAGCCATAGGGGGCAACATAGAAGAGGTGTTCGTGGTGGACACAGCCGAAGTGGCGTTGGACACAGGGGTTTCATAACCATGTTGTGGACTGATTTTTCAAGTACCGCTCACACGACTGGTAATACTGCATCGATCGAAAGTGACAGGAGACAGCAGTTGTCAGCTATGGTAACAAACTACTTCTCCTTCCATATCGATGTTCTCCCTCACCGGTCATTCCCCTTTGACTATTGGGCCAGTAAACTTGACACCTGGCCTGAATTGGCACAATATGCCTCACAGGAGCTCGCTTGCCCTGCTGCTAGTGTGTTATCTGAACGAGTCTTCAGTGCTGCTGGATCAATCCTGACAGAAAAAGGGACCCGTCTATCGACCCAAAATGTTGATGATCTAATCTTTATTAAAATGAACCATGCATGGGTTTCAAAGGATTTTGTCCCACCCTCCACTGCTGACACGGAGGTTGCCAGAAAAATGGCTTGCTTTTGTCCTCCTCTTCCGCGGACTTCTCCAAATACTCCATTTGCAGCTGCTGAATGTCCAACATCAACATATGCCATTTTTTCCACCTCGCTAACTGGGCTGCCTCCCCCCACAGGGCCGGGGTCACCACCTGGCGCACGCACTCATGCGAGTGCCGTTGCCCTGGACAGGTGGGTGGACACACTCTTTGGCAGCGGCACTGGCACAAGGTCCCTCATAGTAGAATCAAGTGTCTCTGACGGTGGGGGTGCACACCCGCCGTCAGACACACCGGCGTACTATGAGGGGCCCTGTGCCAGTACCGCCGACCACGAGTGGGCCCCCCTGCTTGCTCAGGGCACCAGCACTTGCAATACTTACCTCTCCCTGCTCCACCACTGTGTAGTCTGGCCTGTTAAATACTTCACTGGGACTGCCAATACAAATTTGGTGAAATGATAGATGATGGTTAAGACCTAGCTATGCCTTGTCCTGCTGGGCTCTATCTTCAGATGATCAATGGCTTCCATTTGTTATGGACGTTGACTCACAATGAGATGCAGTGGTGGTTTATCATCCTTTCACGGTTTTCCGACTTACAGACGTGTGACATTCCTGCCCACAATTTTAAATGTGTCCTCTCATGCCAATCCAATAGAATCGCCTATGGCCTGTGGCTTGTGTCTTTTGCACTCCAAAGTTACCTGACAGATCATGATAGGCAGTGAGGACAATATCTACATCTGTCCCTGTGATCACAATTTGATGGAGATGGGTAACGGTGATGGGTTCCACGGTACTGCGATACAGCAAACCTTTCTTCACAAGAACTGTTTTTGCTGTCTCCACAGACAAAGTAATTGAGGGTCAGCATCGCCTTTGAGAATTCTCCCGGGAGTTTTTACCATGATTAATAATTCCAAAATTTCTGCTATCAGTCGACTTTCCGTCTGTACTTGTATCCATCTCGTTTCCTCTTGCGGAGAGTCTGGACTGTCTTACTGAGAATGAAATATATATGAAGATTGAAAAATACCCCAACAATGCATACTGGTGTATGCTTCGAATATATAACCCTTTTTCTACTTTTTAGATTCTTGTCTAATCCATACTGAGGCTGTGAGTGTCTTTGTCGGACTCAGGAAATATACACGCAGATTTTTAATGTTTAAACTATGCTATATATACCTGCTATCCAGTGATACTGTACCCTTTCTCAAATTTCTACAATCACGTTGAATCCATACTGGGCCTGAGACCATCTGAGTCTGCCTCCTCATATATAGACATAGGTTTTTAATGTTTAAACTATGCTATATATACCTGTTATCCGGTGATACTGTACCCTTTCTCAACTTTGTACAATCACGTCAAATCCATACTGGGCCTGAGACCTTCTGAGTCTGCCTCCTTATATAGAGGCATAGGTTTTTCATGTGTAAACTATGCTACATATATACCTGTTATCCGGTGATACTGTACCCTTTCTCAACTTTCTACAATCTTGTCGAATCCATACTGAGCCTGAGAACGTCTGAGTCTGCCTCCTGATTAGAGATGAGCGGTGTTCGAGTTGACCTGTTCGCCAAGTTAAAATTCCAGCTGTTTTGGGCGGTGTTCGAGCTGTTCATCGAACTCGAACACTTTGCTTAAAATTCGGCTGTTCGAGGTTCCGTTCGAGAACGGTTCGTTCACCAAAAGCGTAACTTCATTTTCACATTAATAATGTTTTTCAATGTTAATACACTGTTTCATGGCATAGTAGCGGTGTGTGGTAGCAAGCAGTGTAGTACACCTGTCAATGAGCTACACCGTGTGTGTTTCTAATTATTTTTTACTGCATCTTGTCCAGAAAATCCTTTTGGGCCTTGTAGCACTGTCTGCTACTCAGATGAGGAGCCCCCCAGTGAACCTAGCTATGCCGCCTGTTTATGAAAGAACCAATTTTTGACTGCATTTAGCACATTTAATACTTTGGGCCTAGTAACTATGTCTGCTACTCATCAGAGGAGCCCACCCGTGAACCAAGCTGTGCCGCCTGTTTATATAAGAACCATTTTTTAACTCCATTTAGGCTGGTTTCACACTTGCGTTTTTTTTTGCGGGATTTTAGCGCTAAAAAACGCATGCGATTTTTTTTCCTATACTTTGCATGGGATGCGCTTATGTGCGCATACACATGCGTTTGTATGCGTTTTTCCGCGCATGCGTTTTTTTGCTGTATGCGCTCGGGCGCACAAAATGCAACCTGTTGCACTTTTTGAGCGTCCGACTTGCCTCAAAAAAACGCATGCACGCGCAATGCGTTTTTTTACAGCAAGACACCCATTATAAGTCTATGGTGAGCATATGTGCGCATTGGCATGCTTATGTATGCGTTTTTTTTGCACATGCGTTTTTTTTTTACCATTAGTTTAGACAATGGAATTTAGGGGTTTGGGTTAGAGTTAGGGTTAGTTAAGGGGGTTTAGGGTTAGGGTTAGGGTTAGGGTCAGGGTCAGGGTTAGGGTTAGGATCAGGGTATGGTTTGGTTAAGGGTTAGGGTTAGGGTTAGGGTCAAGGTTAGGGTCAGGGTTAGGGTTAGGGTTAGGGTCAGGGTTAGGGTTAGGGTTAGGGTTAGGATCAGGGTATGGTTTGGTTAAGGGTTAGGGTTAGGGTCAAGGTCAGGGTTAGGGTTAGGGTCAGGGTCAGGGTTAGGGTTAGGATCAGGGTATGGTTTGGTTAAGGGTTAGGGTTAGGGTCAGGGTCAGGGTTAGGGTTAGGGTCAGGGTTAGGGTCAGGGTTAGGGTTAGGGTTAGAGTTAGGGTCAGGGTTAGGGTTAGGGTTAGGATCAGGGTATGGTTTGGTTAAGGGTTAGGGTCAGGGTTAGGGTTAGGGTCAGGGTCAGGGTTAGGGTTAGGGTTAGGTTTAGTAAAGTCATGGTTTGGGTTAGTGTGAGGGGCCACCTAATGTTGGAAAAAAACGCAAACGTGGTAAAAAACGCACTAAAAATGCATACAAACGCATAAAAACGCTGCGTTTTTTTCATGCATGCTCATAAAAATGCTTGAAAAAAACGCAGCATCTGTATGCGTTTGTATGCGTTTTTTCAATGCGTTTTTTTGCGGGAAAAACGCGCTGCAAAAAAAAGCAAGTGTGAAACTAGCCTTAGCCCAGTGAATACTTTGGGACTAGTACCGGTGTCTACTGCTCAGCAGAGGAGCCCACTTGTGTTGTGAGTTCATTTTTCCCTTCACCATTGAGGTCTGATGAACTCCCTCCTCTGGTGAAGGAAGGTAGTGAGGCTGATTGCCAGACACCTGGTCAGCTAGATGATGACTGGGTGGCTGGAATTGAGGACTGGATATAAGGCTGCCGACGCCCTTCTTCCTGGCTGGTGATTTTCCTGCTGGATTCTTGGAGACCACTCTGATTCCTGCATCTCTAAGCTAAGTTTTTCTGCTCTGCTTTGTACTCTTCAGTTTTGTTTTTGTTTTGCCTTGTTTTTTGGGAGTTCTGCCATCCCCGGCCGGGGGTGAGCTGAATTCCATTTTTGTCTCTGATCTGTTGATCTTTTGCTCTGTCTTCAGAATATACCTGAGTGCTGATATAGTCTTTTGAAGCCTAGCGACTTCAGGGACTGTTTTTCCTATCAGTCGGTTGGCTCATTCTGATAGGGTTTTTGCAGATGGCAGACAGCAGCTTTCCTATCCTGTCCTATGTAGTTAGCTTGGGCCCCATCATTTGCTCAACCTATCTTTCTATCTGTGTTAGTGTTCTCATCTTGCTTCACCGTCATTATATGTTGGGGGCTGCCTATTGCTTTGGGGTCTGCTCTGGGGCAGTTTAGTTTTTCCCCTTAAGGCCCCGTCACACTAAGCGACTTACCAGCGATCCTGACACTGATATCAAGGTGTCAGGATCGCTAGTAAGTCGCTATGTGATCGCTGGTGAGCTGTCACACAGACAGCTTCACCAGCGATCAGCACAGCGATGCCGAGCACCCGGCATCACTGGCCATCGCTGTAAAAAATAGAATCAAAATAAAAAATATAGTTATTCTCACGTTCCGACGTCCCGTTCAGCCATCCTGCCTCTCTCCACGCTCCGGTCCCAGTGATCCTTTGCACGAATGACCGCGAGATGTCACAGTCTCGCGGGATAACAAAGTCTTGCGGTCATTCGTGCAAAGGATCACTGGGACCGGAGCGTGAAGAGAGGCAGGATGGCTGAACGGGACATCGGAAGGTGAGAATAACTATATTTTTTTTATTATTTTTTACACTTGATCGCTGGTCTCCCGCCTGTCACACACAGCGATGCGTGCTGGCCAGCGGGAGACCAGCGACCAAAGAAATGTCCAGAGATTTCTTCCAGCGATCAGCGATACCGGCAGGGGGGCCGCTCGCTGATCGCTGTCACACATAGCGATCTCGCTGGTGAGATCGCTGTTACGTCACAAAAGTTGTGACTCAGCAGCGATCTCGCTACCGAGATTGCTTAGTGAGACGGGGCCTTTACTGTCTTTAGGCTATGTAGTTCTCCGGCTGTGATCGAGGGGTCTAGGGCACCGTAGGAACCCCCCACGGCTACTGCTAGTTGTTGTGGATAGGTCCAGGGGTCTGCAATCCGATAGCTGCCAGCCTCTCTGGTTTTTCTGGACTTAGCTGGTATTTTGTTTTTTCCTCATTCGGTGACTCATCATAACACACTTGTGAACCTAGCTATGCCACCTGTTTAGGTAAGCACTGTCTGCTACTCAGCATAGGAGCCCAGCTGTTAAGCAAGCTACAGCACCTGTGGTTTGGACACTTAATTTTTTCAATTTTTCTGGAATGCTGGTTAGGCCTAATTCCGGAATTCCGGTTGACCTGCACTTACTGGGAAATCCTCGTTCGCGGGGAAGAATTGGAATCCCATATCCCCATCACTAACGGGGTTCAGCGGGTTATATGCACCTGTAAGCGACTCACGCTGGACCCTTCAGTGAAGCGCACATGCAGCCCCGGACATGTAAGGGCATGACAGACCTGTTATTGATCGATCTCACGTGCCAGAGCCTCGCGCGTCCCTCTAGTAATCTTGACGCGTACTGCGGTGGCATGCCGGAGTCTCGTTCGTTAACGGAATAAAGCTGACAAATCGCTAGCACAACTTAAAACGGACATCCACCACCACCCACAGAATCGACAAAGCTTGCAACCTGTCAATCTTTTCTGTAGCTGGCATGGTTGAGGTTTCCCGGGTGGAGTCGAATTTATTCCTTTAAGGTTCAGCTTTACAACCATACTGCCCCCGGAAACCAAGCACTTTGCCTTCATGGACGCTGTTCGGAGGTTCGTGGGAATAACTCCGCCTGATCGGCAGTTGGCCTAATCTATGGTGGGAAGTCCGACGGTATATGATCGTCTTCGATTTCAGATTTTTACTGTTTTTTGGTATTTTACATTTTTATTCCAGCTTTCTTGACTTCATAAGGGCATGACATGCCTATATCTGTGTCTCCTCCTCCTTTTACTCCTCCACCTCTTTTCTGAATGTAGTTGGCGTTTTCCATATGTTATTTTTGTCTTCAGAGCATTTTGTCTGCTTTGGGACACCTTTTAAGGTGTTTTGTAATTGTTTTCTATGTGTTTGTATGTGTTTGCCTGCCATTGTTTTCAATGGTGTTCGACGTTGTTCGTCAAACGTTCGACAAACATTCGACGAACTTGCCTTGTGTTTGACGAACCAAAACAAACTGGAACACTAGCGGGGTGGCTCAATACTACTGAATATATAGACGTACATTTTTAATGTTTAAACTATGCTATATATACCTGGTATCTGGTGATACTGTACCCTTTCTGCCAGGAAGTCCTCCTCCACCCACCACTCTAAGTGTATCATTGACAGCTGGAACATTGTCCCACATGTGTGATTATTTCTTGCGGATCTTCTTGTTATATTGTGGTGTGATCCATCCTGAGCGTGTGACAGTCTGTGGGTTACTCCTGCAATTTAGATGTACATTTAAAAATTACCCCAACACTAGTGTTTACAGCTCTACGCTTGTGATACATTACCCATTTACTGCTTTTTATATTCTGGTCTAATCCAAACTAACCAAGTGAGTGTTATTTTCTGACTGTGGCAATAAATACTGAGATTGACAACAATAACCCCTACACTGTGTACAGCTGTACTCTTCAGATGCATTACCATTTTACTGCTTTTTATATTGTGTTGTAATCCATACTGAGCCTGAGAGCATCTGTGTCTGCCTCCTGAAATATCTATGGAGATTTAGAATGTTTAAACTATACTATATATACCTGCTATCTGATGATACTGTACACTTTTTCTACTTTTTATATTCTTGTCTAATCCATACTGAGCCTGTGATGTCTCTGTGTGACTGATGGTATATATAGGGAGATGTTGTGAGTTCATTTTCCCCTCCGTCACTGAGGCCTGGTGAACTCCCTATTCTAGTGAAGGAACGTAGTGAGCCTGATTATCAGGCACCTGGGACTAATGAAGACGATTGGCTGAGTGGAGTCACTGACTGGATTTAAGGCAGCCTACGCCCTTTCTGCCCTGCGGGTGATTTCTCTGTGGGCTCTTGGACACCAGTCTGATTCCTGCTCTCCTAAAGCTAAGTTTTCTATTTTGCCTTTTTGCATCTAAGATTTGTTTTAGTTTTTCTTGCTTTTTGGATTATGCCACTCCCTGCTGGAGTGTGCAGTGTTCCTTGAGCTCTGTCTTCTGAAAGTACCTGAGTGCTGATTTAGTTTTTGAAGCTTAGTTGCTTCAGGGCCATTTTTATATCAGCTTGTTGGCTTTTGTCTCTGATAGGGTTTTGGCAGATTGCAGACATCAGCCTTCCTATCCGTTCCTATCTAGGTAGTTTTTGGGCCCCGTCTTTGCTCAGCCTGTCTTTCTGTCTGTGTAAGTGTTTTCATCTTGCTACATCGTCATTATATGTGGGGGGCTGCCTATTGCTTTGGGGTCTGCTCTGGGGCAGTTAGATTTCCCCTTTCCTTCTTTAGGCCTATGTATCTCTCCGGCTGTGATCGAGGGGTCTAGGTCATCGTAGGAACCCCCCACGGCTACTGCTAGTTGTGTTGATAGGTTCAGGGGTCTGCAATCTGATAGTTGCCAACTTCTCTGGTTTTCAGGACTTAGCTAGCATTTCTGTTTTTGCCTCCTACGGTGACTCAATCATAACAGAATCACCCGCCAAACCGCAGATCCTGGGGTACTCAATAGCAGGAAAGAATTGTGTTTAAAAAAAAAAAAAAAAAAAAGGTGTGTATATTCTTTCCTCTATATCTCTGAGGCCATAGGGGAATTTTTTTTTTCTCTCAATGGAGATAAAGCAAGTGTCTGATCGTGTGGAGCAGCTCGCTGCTGAAGTGCGAGGAATTTCCGCCTATCTTGCTCGTTCACATGCTGTTGAACCAAAAATCCCCACACCTGATGTATTTTTTGGGGATCGATCTAAATTTTTGAGTTTCAAAAATAATTGTAAATTATTTTTTGCTTTGAAGCCTAACTCGTCAGGGAGCCCCGCACAGCAGGTTAAAATTGTCATCTCTTTGCTGCGCGGCGATCCCCAGGATTGGGCGTTTTCTTTGAAACCAGATGACCCTATTCTGACTAATGTGAACGCATTTTTTCAAGCCTTGGGGTTGCTGTACGACGAACCTAATGCTATTGATCAGGCTGAAAAGACCCTGTTAGCATTGAACCAGGGTCGAGAATCTGCAGAGTTGTACTGTCAAAAGTTCCGAAAGTGGGCGGTCCTTACTACCTGGAATGATAGTGCCTCGGCTGCTCTCTTTCGGAAGGGTTTGTCAGAAGCCGTAAAAGATACTATGGTGGGATTTCCTGTTCCCTCTGGTCTGGACGATTCTATGTCTTTAGCCATTCAGGTTGATCGGCGTTTACGTGAACGCAGGATTACACGAGAGGTGTTGTCACCGGTTGAAACGACGTCTGAACCTATGCAATGTGATATAGTTTTGTCTAAGGCGCAACGTCAGGAATTCAGAAGGCGTAATAAGCTGTGTTTTTTCTGTGGAGATGCCTCACATGTTATTTCTGTTTGTTCTAAATGTGAGAAACGCTTTGCACACACGTTTTCTGTTGGTGGGGTTCAGCCTAAGTTTCTTTTGGCGATTACTCTGATCTGTTCCCTGTCCACATTTTCCGCCAAGGCTTTTGTGGATTCGGGAGCAGCGCTAAACCTAATGGACTTGGATTTTGCTAAACGTTGTGGATTTCCGTTGACATCTCTGCAGACGCCTATCCCTTTGAGGGGGATTGATGCTACCCCTCTGGCTAAAAATAAACCTCAGTTTTGGACCCAGTTGGTCATGCGGGTCGCCCCAGACCACCAAGAAAATTGCAGATTTTTGGTGTTGCATGGTCTGCATGATGCCGTTGTTCTGGGGTTTCCCTGGTTGCAGATTCATAATCCAGTTTTGGATTTGAAATCTGTGTCTGTGGTGAGTTGGGGTTGCCGCTGTACCTTTAGTGAGGCTCCGTTTTTTTCCACCTCTCCTCAGTCGCATGAGGTTCCTGACTATTTGGCGGACTACTATGATGTATTTAGTGAGAATGAGTCTGCATCCTTGCCTCCTCATAGGAGTTATGACTGTGCAATTGATCTAAACCCGGGGTGTAAATTTCCTAATGTTCGGCTCTTCAATTTATCTGTACCCGAGCACGAGGCTATGCGGTCCTATATTAAGGAGGCGTTGGAGAAGGGTCATATTAGACCATCCTCTTCACCCTTAGGTGCCGTTTTTTTTTTTGTGGCCAAGAAGGATGGTTCTTTAAGGCCTTGTATTGATTATCGTGCCCTCAATAAAATTACTATTAAATATCAGTATCCGTTACCCCTGATTTCGGATCTATTCTCTAGAGTCAGAGGTGCTTGCTGGTTTACCAAGCTTGACCTCAGGGGGCGTATAATCTTAACCGCATTAAGCAGGGGGATGAATGGAAGACGGCGTTTAATACTCCGGAGGGACATTTTGAGTACCTGGTGATGCCTTTTGGGCTCACTAATGCCCCTTCTGTCTTCCAGTGCTTCATGAACGATATTTTCCGAGACTTTGTCGATAAATTTTTGATTATCTATCTGGATGATATTTTGATCTTCTCCAAGGATTGGGATTCTCATGTGGAACATATTCGGACTGTGTTCCGGATCTTGAGAGAGAATTATCTGTATGTCAAAGGATCAAAATGCCTTTTTGGAGTACAGAGAATTTCTTTTTTGGGATTTATTTTGTCTCCGTCAACTATTGAAATGCACCCGGCCAAGGTACAGGCCATTTATGATTGGGTTCAGCCCACTTCTTTGAAGGCCCTCCAGAAGTTTTTGGGTTTTGCTAATTTTTATCGGAAATTTCTAGCAAAATTTTCTAGTATTGCCAAACCATTGACTGACCTGACCAGGAAGGGTGCGGATGTGTTGAATTGGTCTCCGGAGGCGGTTGCTTCCTTTCAGTAGCTGAAGCGTAGATTTACATCCGCCCCGGTTCTGCGGCAACCTGATGTCTCACTCCCGTTCCAGGTAAAGGTGGATGCTTCTGAGATTGGTGCAGGAGCGGTGTTGTCCCAAAAGGATCCGGTAACATCTAAAATGAATCCCTGTGCTTTCTTTTCCCGTAAGTTCTCTTCATCTGAACGTAACTATGATGTGGGGAATCGGGAACTGTTGGCCACGAAATGGGCATTTGAGGAGTGGAGACATTGGTTGGAGGGAGCCAAACATCAAGTTGTGGTCCTCACTGACCACAAAAATTTGATTTACCTGGAGTCGGCTAAACGCTTGAACCCTAGACAGGCTAGGTGGGCCTTGTTTTTTACACGTTTTGATTTTATGGTCTCTTTCCTTCCTGGAACTAAGAATGTCAAGGCAGACGCCCTCTCTAGGAGTTTCTTTGCTGATTCTCCTGTGGTGACCAAGCCTGCCACCATCTTAGGCGAAGGGGTAGTTCTTTCTGCCATCTCGCCCGATTTGAGACTTGCTCTGCAAGAGTTCCAGGAGGACAAACCTGAGCGTTGACCCAGTGGAAAGTTGTATGTTCCTGACCAGTGGAAGAAGAGAGTGATGTTTGAAGTTCATTGCTCTGCATTGGCTGGTCATCCAGGTATTTTTGGTACTAGAGATCTGGTGAGTCGCTCTTTTTGGTGGCCCACCTTGTCTCATGATGTCAGGAATTTTGTGCAGTCCTGTGGGACTTGCTCCCGGTCTAAATCTTGTTCTCGCTCTAGTGGGTTGTTGATGCCTTTGCCGGTCCCCAGGAGGCCATGGACCCATATTTCAATGGATTTCATCTCTGATATGCCGGTCTCTCAAAGAATGACTGTTATTTGAGTGATTTGTGATAGGTTCTCTAAGATGGTTCATCTTGTACCACTCCCTAAGTTACCATCTTCCTCTGAGTTGGTGCCTCTGTTTTTGCAACAGGTGGTTCGCTTGCACGGGATTCCTGAGAACATTGTATCTGACAGAGGAGTTCAATTTGTGTCTAAATTTTGGAGGACGTTCTGTTCCAAGTTGGGAATTCAGTTGTCCTTCTCCTCTGCTTTTCACCCTCAGACCAATGGGCAGACCGAGAGAACAAACCAGACCTTGGAGTCGTATTTGAGATGTTTTATTTCCGCTGATCAGGATGATTGGGTTTCATTTTTGCCCTTGGCCGAATTTGCTTTAAATAATAGAGCTAGTTCTGCCACTTTGATGTCACCTTTTTTTTGTAACTTTGGTTTTCACCCTCGATTTTCTTCAGGGCAGGTGGAGCCTTCTGCCTGCCCAGGTGTTGACACTTTGGTGGAGAGAATGCACCAGATCTGGGACCAAGTGGTGGATAAGTTATCTCTCTCCCAGGAAAAGGTCCAGCGGTTTTCCAATCGACATAGGACCATTGGTCCCCAGTTTAAGATTGGTGATATGGTGTGGTTATCATCAAAAAATATTGCTATGAAGGTGGCTTCTCCTAAGTTTAAGCCTAGATTTATTGGACCTTACAAGATTTTGGAGATTATTAATCCGGTCTCTTTTCGTTTGGCTCTTCCTGTCACATTTAAGATCCATAATGTGTTCCATAAGTTCTTGTTGAAGAGGTTTGTTGAGCCAGTTGTGCCTGAGGTGGCACCTCCGGACCCTGTATTGGCTGAAGGTAACTTGGAATATGAGGTAGAGAAAATTCTGGATTCCCGTTTGGCTAGACGGAGACTCCAGTATTTGGTTAAGTGGAAGGGTTATGGTCAGGAGGATAATTCCTGGGTCTCTGCCTCTGATATTCATGCCAAAAGATTGGTGCGTGCCTTTCATCGGGCTCACCCTGATCGCCCTGGTAGCGAAGTTGAGGGTTCGGTGACCCCTCCTCAAGGGGGGGGTACTGTTGTGAGTTCATTTTCCCCTCCGTCACTGAGGCCTGGTGAACTCCCTATTCTAGTGAAGGAAGGTAGTGAGCCTGATTATCAGGCACCTGGGACTAATGAAGATGATTGGCTGAGTGGAGTCACTGACTGGATTTAAGGCAGCCTATGCCCTTTCTGCCCTGCGGGTGATTTCTCTGTGGACTCTTGGACACCAGTCTGATTCCTGCTCTCCTAAAGCTAAGTTTTCTGTTTTGCCTTTTTGCATCTAAGATTTGTTTTAGTTTTTCTTGCTTTTTGGATTCTGCCACTCCTTGCTGAAGTGTGCAGTGTTCCTTGAGCTCTGTCATCTGAAAGTACCTGAGTGCTGATTTAGTTTTTGAAGCTTAGTTGCTTCAGGGCCATTTTTATATCAGCTTGTTGGCTTTTGTCTCTGATAGGGTTTTGGCAGATTGCAGACATCAGCCTTCCTATCCGTTCCTATCTAGGTAGTTTTTGGGCCCCGTCTTTGCTCAGCCTGTCTTTCTGTCTGTGTAAGTGTTTTCATCTTGCTTCATCGTCATTATATGTGGGGGGCTGCCTATTGCTTTGGGGTCTGCTCTGGGGCAGTTAGATTTCCCCTTTCCTTCTTTAGGCCTATGTATCTCTCCGGCTGTGATCGAGGGGTCTAGGTCATCGTAGGAACCCCCCACGGCTACTGCTAGTTGTGTTGATAGGTTCAGGGGTCTGCAATCTGATAGTTGCCAACTTCTCTGGTTTTCAGGACTTAGCTAGCATTTCTGTTTTGCCTCCTACGGTGACTCAATCATAACAGGGAGATTGACAATCATCCTTTGACTGCATAGAGCTGTATGCGACTGATACAGTACCATATATCTGATGTTATTTTGGGTTCATTTTCTGCAACATTTTGAAGTTTGGTGGAAGAGGCCATGGACGTGGGCGTGGGGGGGCCAGCTGGTGCTGATCGTGGTGGTGCATCTGCGCTGGTAGTGGCAAAAGCACAATAGCAGCTAAGGCAGGAGGTGTTGAGCCTGCATCATGGTCTGGCTCCGGAACGCCTGAAAGGCTACCTTTTCTGGGAGTAGGTTAACCGCTTTTAAAGCCGGAGCATAAGGAGCTGGTTTTGGCTTGCATTGCCGAAACAGACTCCAGCAAATATACCCTCCTTTTCTGAAGTTTCAAAAAATGCAAGCACTGAGTTGTCAAGTGCTGGCTCCTGGTCTGGAAGAACCCCTTTCCTTGTGTCCTTCACCCCCACCAAAAGTGAATGATGCAGCAGGCCACACTTCACATTAGTCCATGTAGCTCTTTCTATCATACCATGCCTGGGTTATCAAGTCAAATTGTGAATTCCGCAGTCCAAGATTAATCTGACGTGGAGTGTGGGTGGCCAGCCAGGGCAGTGGGGTTAATCGGTACCGTTCCGGTGTCTCAGAGGGATGTGTCACGTTGGTAGTGATGATGACCCATTCTGTGGCCCTGGGCGTTCATGCAAAGGGGTGAATAACGTTTGATACGTGACACCACCTGTGGTTTCTGATCAGATTGACCCTCGCTGCAGTGTCGCTTCTCTGGGACAGATGTTGTGGTGCAGCTAAGATGTAGAAGCCCTGCACAGGTAGAGCCGTAGTCGCAGAGCAGACGAAAGAGTTGGTAGATGGTGTGCAGTGCAGGATGTAGAAGAGCCATGCGCCAGGTGCAGGAGAAAGATGACAGACACAGTCATGCAGTTCCTTTACCTGTACTTGGTAAGTGCCATCCGGGACCCAGAGTACAGATGAAGAAGGAGTTGGTCAGCCTGGAAGCAAATTTGGAATTCTCTCTCTGCAGATAGGTAGTGTGGCCTCCGTTCTAGCGCTTATCTGAGGTACTCGCAGTACTGAGTTCACTGAAGTTCCCCCTGTTGTATCCCTTTTGGAACTTTCTCGAATGGCAGGCAGCCATAGCCTTTTCCTTCTAGCTCACACACGTCGCTGCTGGGGCCTCCGAGCCTTAGTTGGGAGCAGAGCATTTACAGCTGCTACTTCCTCCAGTTTCTGCTGCAGGACCGTCAGTGTCCCTACAAACTCGGAGACCGGAATCCCGACCATGCACTTCAGCTAGGAGTGAGCCTTAACTCTGCTCATCCTCCAGCTCCCCTTCTCAGGTACACACACTTCCCCTTCCCTTCACAGACTGCCCTAAGTTACCTCCTCCCGACCACAGAGAGCAGCTCCTCAGCAGTCAGGTTCAGAGGTCTCCCTGCTGGCCTGGAGTGGGAATTGTGTTGTGTGTTGGTTTAACTGCTAGAGAGATCCTTCATTGCTCCCAAGCATGACATCACACTCCCTAGGAGGAAGGTAATGCCACTGTGGCGACCGTACTCCTGGGGGCGCCACAAGTGCACTGATGCCCAGCCACTGCTAGATGATTCTGCTGGTACATTGACCCAGACCACTACATTTCCCTCGCACTCTACACAGCCAGAATCTGACCCTCATGAAACTCAGGTTCCCCTTCCCGCATACTATACCACCTTACACGGTGACAAAGAGGAAGGTGCAGATGAAAGTGAAGGTTCCTTGAGCAGGTGGGGGGGCATACTCATGGGTGACGGCACTGGCACAGGGCCCCTCATAGTACACAAAAGTGTCTCTGCCGGTGTCCGCCACCCCCGCCCGCCGTCAGACACATCGCCGTACTATGAGGGGCCCTGTGCCAGTGCCGTCGCCAATGAGTGGGCCCCCCCTGCTTGCTCAGGATCACAGCACTTGCAAAGTTGAAATACTTACCTCTCCCTGCTCAACCGCCATGACATCTTCCGCATTTCCTGACAGTGACATTCTGGTCAGAGAGTGTGATGACATAACGTCTGTACGCCCTCTGCCTAAACAGTCCAAGTGCAGTGAGATAGAAGGTGGGGATGACGAGGAGTCCAGACTAGTACAGGGATTCCCTAGCGAGGAGACTTATTTAATTGTTTTCAATGTTGGGACAGCTATTTTTGGGGAGCACTATACGCTGGAGAATGACATATGAGGCCCACCATACACTGGAGCATTCCAAAGGTGGACATCAGACACTGGAGCAGCATTTACAGGGCCCATTATTCACTGGAGCATTAGAAATGGGGCCCATTATATATGGAGCATTATTTGGGCCCATAACACAGTGAAGCTTCATCCATGGGGACCAACATATACTGTAGCATTATGTGGAGCTCATCATATACTGTTTCAAACATTATATGGGACCAATGATTCTGTATGGAGAAATATATGGGCCTCATTACTCTGTATAGCGCACTATGCGGTGGCCATAATAGTGTATGGAGTAATATACTGTCCGTTTTGGAGCTATTGGAGAATTTAAAATGGATATCAGTCATGAGATGTAAGAAGTGAAGTTTTTTTCATTGTCCTATACCGCTATTTCTCTGCCGTATCAGAGGATCATGAATTGTGGCATGTGTTAAAAGAGCCCAGTGACACTCTTTGGCCCAGGGCCCACGAAAATCTGAAGCCAGCCCTACCCCCCCACACAACTTTAGCCAAATAACCCCCAGTTTTCAATGTCTAACTATTATTATAAAGTAAATTAAGGTTGACAAGCTTAAGTAATAAGAATGGATGTTTTTGGCATTAAAATGGGCACTGTAGGTGTGCTTCCTGTCCTCCACTCGCTGCCGACCTTGGTTCCCCATTGACTTGCATTGGGTTTCGTGTTTCAGTCGGCCTTCGACTTTTCACGATAATTGGCCGATTTCGTTCGACCCGACTTTTGAGAAAGTCGGGTTTCATGAAACCCGACTCGACCCGAAAAAAGGCAAAGTCGCTCATCTCTAGTGATCTCCTATGCCAGCAGGAAGCTTCGTCCCACTGAAAGGAACCCTGACAACTACAGTTCTTTCAAACTGGAGTTCCTCGCCATAGTCTAGGCTGTGACTGAACGATTCAAGCATTACCTAGCTTCAGCCAAGTTTACCATCTTCACGGACAACAACCCGTTGACTCACTTGGAAACTGCCAAACTAGGTGCACTGGAGCAATGATGGATGGCCCTGCTGTCTGTCTTTGAATTCACCATCAAGTACCGAGCAGGGCACAAGAATGCTGATGCGCTGTCCAGAATGCCCAATCTGCCAGATGCAGGAGAAGACCCTGAGGCACTCAAAGAAATAGAGTTACCTGCCTTCCACTGGCCAATTGCGGCCCAACGTGCCCAAGGAGTGAGAAACAGACGGTCTATCGTGAAAGAGGCCACGCTAAATCCATTGCCTCATCATGACTGGGCAGAAACACAGGATAGCGACCCCGCAGTCCGCCTGGTCAAGGAGCTACTGTCACAAGCTGACTCATGCCCAGGTCCAGATGCTCCTGAAGAAACCCAGCAGTTGTGGAAGGAAAGAGGCAGGCTGTTCCTCTATACTATGGTATTGTATCAGAAGCGTACAACTCTATACAGTATATGTTGTGGCAGGGCTAAGGGTCGTGTAATCGATGGGAGATATGTGTCTCATAAATAGCTTGTCTCCATAATGTAAGGCATAACAAATATTGCTGTATTATTATTATTTTGAAGGACCTGTGGTGAGGTCACAGACATGTGACCAGTCAGCTGCTGGGTTCGTGGGTGTGGCTACACCCTTATAATGTGGCCTGCTCATGAACAAGGCAGCTGTATGTGAGGGGGGTATACACCTCCTGTGTGCGCTGAGGCTCACGGACTGAGCCTGAAGGAAAGGACATTTTGATGTTATTTTGTCGCCTGAACTGAAGGCTGTATATTTTGGTGACATGCTGTTCGGTTTATGATGTAATAAACTGCATGAACTTCAAGGGAACCTGCCTCCTGATTGTCTCCTGTCGCACCTAAGCGAGTAGAATCCCTACAATGGATAACAGTAAATCTCCGTATATATTTTATGAGGCATATACAGACGCTCACAGGCTTAGTATGGATTACCCAATAAAATAACAAGTTGAAAAAGAGGAAGAGTATCACCAGATACAAGGTATATATAATATAGTGTAAACATTCTGATTCTCCGTATGCATTTCAGGAGGCAGACACAAATGCTCTCAGGCCCAGTATGGATTACACAAGAATATGAAAAGTTGTAAATGGGTTATGTAACACAAGCGTACAGCTGTATACAGTGTTGGGGTAATCTTAAAGTTCCAAATATATTGCCGGAGTAACAGACTGACGTTTACAGGCTCATTATGGATTACACCAAAATCTAAATAGCTAAAAAGGTTACTGTATCAGAAGCGTTCTGCTGTATACATTGTTGGCCAAATTGAAAATATCGGTATATATTTCCGTAGTCACCCTCAGCCGCTCACTCAGTTTGGTTTTGACCATAATAAAAAATGTTGTAAAAAAGTTCCTGGATAACAAGATAGCGAGTATATATTTTTTAGGGTACAATTGAAATCTCCGTATAAATAGTCCCGTAGTCACTCTCAGACGCTTACACAGTATGGATTTGACCATAATGATAAATGTCGAACAAAGGTACTGTATAACAAGATACAAGCTGTATCGAGTATAGTATAAAAATTTGTTTCTCCGATTCACCGTATATATTGAAGGCGTATCCCACACATGCGCACTCACTATGGATGATGTAGGGAAGGTGGACTGACAGACAAACCAGCCTGAAGTGAGAAGCAGAGGTGTAGCGCAGTGTAGGTGTGAAACTGCTGAGATAAAGAGAAAGTGTGCAGTGTTTTAGCTTGCCCATTAGAGGGCAGTGGAGAGTGTAGGAGTGGGACTGAATAACTGCCATTGGTCAGAGAAACTGTTAGGTGATGGTGGAAGGAGTTACCAGATCTGAAAGTATAAAAGGCTAAGGGAAGGTTCTGGAAGAGTCAGTCAGCGAAGGGAGCACAATAAAGAGGAAGTTCTGCTGAGGAAATAGAGACAGTGGAAAGGCTCCAGAGAGGACTGACAGTTGAGGCGGTCACGGGGGGGTGGCCCAGATGACGATAGCCACAGACGAAGATGGCCTGGGGCTATCATACGGACGGTGTGCTCAGACTGGTGCAGCGCTGTGGTGGTTGGGCCTAGGCCAGCCACAGTGGAAGAGCCACAGAGGACGCCACGATTATAGTTACAAAGAAGTGAAGGTACCAGGGCCTGTGTACAGAGAAATGTGAAACGGCTGTGGTGAATTGCTGCTGTCGTCAGAAGAATGGGCACTAAAAATGGACCTGTTCAATACAAACTCTGTCTCAGTCTCGTGTTTGTCTGCATCAAGAAGAGGGTCCCCCCCACAGTTGGTTATCCTTCAGATGATAGCTTAATACAAATTTTTGAAACAAGGTACTGTATCAGCACATACCAGGTGTGTCCAGTCTAGGGTTAAATTTCCGTCTATACTTCCGGAGTCAGACATAGACAATTACAGGCTCACTATGTATTACACCAGAATAAAAAAAAGTAGAAAAAGGGAAAGGTATTCATAGCGTACATCAGTATACAGTGTTGTGGTACTTTTAAGTGTTCGTATATTTTTCAATCTCAGTAAGCCAGTCAAGAATCTCCGCTACTGGAAACTGCATGGATAATATTATAGACGCAAAGTGTTAGCAGAAATTTTGGAAGTACTCATCGCGGGAAAACCTCCCGGTAGATGTTGCAGAGGCGATGCAGACCCTCAATTACTGTGTCTGTGGAGAAAGCGAAAAAGGTTCTTTGTGAAGAAAGGATTGCTTTATCGCAGTAGCGTGGATCACATCACCGTTAGGGTATGTGCACACGCTGCGGAATGCTCTGCGGATTTGGCCGCACGGATTTTGTAAAATCCACAGGTAAATCTGCAGGTCAAAAGACCTGCGGTTTTACCTGCGCATAGGCTTGCGGTTTTGCCCTGCGGTTTTTCATCTCCCCAATGGAGGAGATGACAAACCACAGCGGAATCCGCAGAAAGAATTGACATGTCAATTCTTTCTGCGGTTTTGAAACCGCAGCAAATCTCCGCGGAAAATTCCGCAACGTCTGCACAGCGTTTTTTTTTTCCATAGGGTATAAAGGTACTGTACACCGCAGCAGAAACTGCTGTGGATCCGCAGTGGCCAAATCCGCTGCGGATCCGCAGCAGAATCCGCAACGTGCGGCACGCACCCGTACTCGTCTCCATCAAATTGTGATCACAGGGAGAGATGTACCCATGGTCCTCACTGCCTATCATGATGTGTCTGGTCATTTTGGAGCGCAAAAGACAGAAGCCACAGGCCGTAGGCGATTCTATTGGATTGGCATGAGAGGAGACATTGAAAAATGGTGGCAGGAATGTTACACGTCTGTGACTATCACAACTGTGAAAGGTGATCATAAACCACCACTGCATCCGCTTGTAAGTTGACGTCCATTTCAAATGGTAGCCATTGATCATCTGAAGGTAGAGGCCAGCAGGACAGGCCATAGCTATATCTTAACCATCATTGATCAATACACCAATTTTCCAGTGGCCGTCCCTGTGAATGATTTAACTGCCACAGCGGTGGAGCAGGGAGAGGTAAGTATTGCAACTTTCAAGTGCTGTGGCCATGACCAAGCAGAGGGGGCACAATCATGGTCAACGGTACTGGCACAGGGCCCCTCATAGTACGCTGGTGCGTCTGACGGCAAGTGGGCCCTCCCACCATCTGAGACACTGTATTGTACTATGAGGGGCCCTGTGCCATTGCCGTCGGTCATCAGTGGGCCCATCCACCTGTTCAGAGCAACAGCACTTGCCTGGGTGTGCCAGGTCTTGACTTCAGCCATTGGGGTGGGGTGGGGGTGGGCAGCCCAGTTATGGAGGTTTAAAAATTGGCATATGTAGATGTGTTGGCGGGACATTCAGCTGCTGCAAAGGGCGTAATTGGGCAAGTCCGAGGAAGAGGAGGGAAAAACCGAGGCACTTTTCTGGTAACCTATGTGTCATCAGGGGAAGGTGGGACAAAATCCTTTGAAACCCATGCATGGTTCATTTTAATGAAGGTTAGATCATCAACATTTTGGGTCGACAGATGGGTCCTTTTTTCTGTCAGGATTGATCCAGCAGCACTGAAGTTCTCTTTCAGATAACACACTAGCAGCAGGGCAAGCGAGCTCCTGTAGGGCATATTGTGCCAATTCAGGCCAGACGTCCAGTTTAGAGGCCCAATAGTCAAAGGGAATGACCTGTGAGGGAGAACATCGATATGGGAGGAAGAGTAGTTTGTAACCATAGTTGATAACTGCTGCAACCTGTCACTTTTAATCGATGCAGTATTAGCAGTCGTGTGAGCGGCACTTGAGAAATCATTCCACAACATGGTCATTAACCCCTTCACCCCCAAGGGTGGTTTGCACGTTCATGACCGGGCCAATTTTTACAATTCTGACCACAGTACCTTTATGAGGTCATAACTCTGGAACGCTTCCATGGATCCCGGTGATTATGACATTGTTTTCTCGTGACATATTGTACTTCATGTTAGTGGTAATATTTCATTCAAATAACTTGCGTTTATTTGTGAGAAAAATGGAAATTTGGTGAAAATTTTGAAAATTTCGCAAATTTCCAACTTTGAATTTTTATGCCCTTAAATCACAGAGATACGGCACACAAAAAACTTGATAACTAACATTTCCCACATGTTTACTTTACATCAGCACAATTTTGGAACCAAATTTTTTTTTGTTAGGAAGTTATAAGGGTTAAAAGTTGACCAGCGATTTCTCATTTTTACAACACCATTTTGTTTTTACGGACCACATCACATTTGAAGCCACTTTGAGGGGTCTATATGATAGAAAATACCCAAAAGTGACACCATTCTAAAAACTGCACCCCTGACAGTGCTCAAAACCACATTCAAGAAGTTTATTAACCCTTTAGGTGCGTCACAGGAATTTTTTTTAATATTTAAAAAAAAATGAACATCTAACTTTTTTTCACAAAAAAAGTACTTCAGGTTCAATTTTTTTTATTTTACCAAGGGTAACTGGAGAAATTGGACTGCAAAAGTTATTGTGCAATTTGTCCTGAGTACGCTGATATGCTGATATGTGGGGGGGAACGACTGTTTCGGCGCATGGCAGAGCTCAGAATGGAAGGAGCGCCGTTTGACTTTTTCAATGCAAAATTGTCTGGAATTCAGATCGGACGCCATGTCACGTTTAGAGAGTCCCTGATGTACCTAAACAGTGGAAACCCCCCACAAGTGACCGCATTTTGGAAACTAGACCCCCCCAAGGAACTTATCTAGATATGTGGTGAGAACTTTGAACCCACAAGGGCTTTACAGAAGTTTATAACGTACAGCGGTACAATTAAAAAATCATATTTTTTCCACAAAAATGATCTTTTCACCCCAATTTTCATTTTCCCAAGGGTAACAGGACCCTAAAAGTTATTGTGCAATTTGTCCTGAGTACGCTGATACCCCACATGTGGGGGTAAACCACTATTTGGGCGCATGGCAGAGCTCGGAAGGGAAGCAGCGCCATTTGACGTTTTTGGCTGGAATTGAGATCGGACACCATGTCGCGATTGGAAAACCCCTGATGTACCAAAACAGTGGAAACCCCCCACAAATGACACCATTTTGGAAACTAGACCCCCTAAGGAACTTATCTAGATGTGTAGTGAGAACTTTGAACCCCCAAGGGCTTCACAAAAGTTTATAACATAAAGCCGTACAATTAAAAAATCATATTTTTTCCACAAAAATGATCCTTTCACCCTCAATTCTTATTTTTCCAAGGGTAACAGGACCCTAAAAGTTATTGTGCAATTTGTCCTGAGTACGCTGATACCCCACATGTGGGGGTAAACCACTATTTGGGCGCATGGCAGAGCTCGGAAGGGATGCAGCGCCATTTGACGTTTTTGGCTGGAATTGAGATCGGACACCATGTCGCGATTGGAAAACCCCTGATGTACCAAAACAGTGGAAACCCCCCACAAATGACACCATTTTGGAAACTAGACCCCCTTAAGGAACTTATCTAGATGTGTGGTGAGAACTTTGAACCCCCAAGGGCTTCACAGAAGTTTATAACATAAAGCCGTACAATTAAAAAATCATATTTTTTCCACAAAAATGATCGTTTCACCCTCAATTCTTATTTTTCCAAGGGTAACAGGACCCTAAAAGTTATTGTGCAATTTGTCCTGAGTACGCTGATACCCCACATGTGTGGGTAAACCACTATTTGGGCGCATAGCAGAGCTCGGAAGGGAAGCAGCGCCATTTGACGTTTTTGGCTGGAATTGAGATCGGACACCATGTCGCGATTGGGAAACCCCTGATGTACCTAAACAGTGGAAACCCCCCACAAATCACACCATTTTGTAAACTATACCCCCCAAGGAACTTATCTAGATGTGTGGTGAGCACTTTGAACCCCCCAGTGCTTCACAGAAGTTTATAACGCCCGGGCGTGAAAATAAAAAATTCGTATTTTTTCCACAAACATGATCTTTTAGTCACCATTTTTTTATTTTCCCAAGGGTACCAGGAGAAATTGGACCCCAAAAGTTGTTGTCCAATTTGTCCTGAGTACGCTGACGCCCCATATGTGGGAGAAAACTACTGTATGGACACACGTCGGGGCTCGGAAGGGAAGTTGTTATGATTGAGTCACCGTAGGAGGCAAAAACAGAAATGCTAGCTAAGTCCAGAAAACCAGAGAGGTTAGCAACTATCGGATTGCAGACCCCTGATCCTATCCACAACAACTAAAAGTAGCCGTGGGGGGTTCCTACGATGCCCTAGACCCCTCGATCACAGCCGGAGAATTAAATAGGCCTAAAGAAAGAAAGGGGAAAACTAAACTGCCCCAGAGCAGACCCCAAAGCAATAGGCAGCCCCCAACATATAGTGACGGTGAAGCAAGATGAAAACACTAACACAGACAGAAAGATAGACTGAGCAAAGACGGGGCCCAAGCTAACTAGATAGAAAAGGACAGGAAGGCTGCTGTCTGCAATCCGTGAAAAACCCTATGAAAATAAGAGCCAACAGACTGACAGTGAAAAAGGCCCTGAAGACGCTAGGCTTCAAAAAAGCTATGTCAGTACTCAGGAATATTCTGAAGACAGAGCAACCGGCAAAAGGAGATTCAGCTCACCCCAGCAGGGAATGGCAGAATCTAGAAAAGCAAGGAAAACAAAAACAAAACACAAATGCGAACAGGCAAAGCAGAAAACTTAGCTTTAGAGGAGCAGGAATCAGACTGGTGTCCTAGAAGTCCACAGAGAAATCACCCGCAGGGCAGAAGGGCGTCGGCAGCCTTATATCCAGTCCATGACTCCACTCAGCCAGTCATCCTCATTAGGCTCAGGTGCCTGATAATCAGGCTCATTCCCTTCCTTTACCAGAATAGGGAGTTCACCAGACCTCAGTGACGAAGGGGAAAATGAACTCACAACAGGAAGTAGTGACGTTTTGGAATGCAGACTTTGAGGGAATGTTCTGCGGGTGTCATGTTGCATTTGGAGAGCCCCTAATGTACCTAAACAGTGGAAACCCCCCACAAATGACCCCATTTTGGAAACAAGACCCCTTAAGGAACTTATCTAGATGTGTGGTGAGCACTTTGAACCCCCAAGGGCTTCACAGAAGTTTATAATGCCCCGGCATGAAAATAAAAAAATCGTATTTTTTCCAGAAACATGATCAATTAGTCCCCAATTTTTTCATTTTCCCAAGGGTAACAGGAGAAATTGGACCCCAAAAGTTGCTGTCCAATTTGTCATGAGTACGCTGACACCCCATATGTGGGAGAAAACTACTGTATGGACACACGTCGGGGCTCGGAAGGGAAGTAGTGACGTTTTGGAATGCAGACTTTGATGGAATGGTCTGCGGGTGTCATGTGCGTTTGGAGAGCCCCTGATGTACCTAAACTATTGAAACTCCCCACAAGTGACCCCATTTTGGACACTAGACCCCCCACGGAACTTATCTAGATGTGTGGTGAGCACTTTGAACCCCTAAGTGCTTCACAGAATTTTATAACGCTCGGACATGAAAATAAAAAAATCATTTTTTTCCACAAAAATGATATTTTTGCCCCCAATTTTTGATTTTCCTAAGGGTAACAGGAGAAA